>NW_027287361.1:0-600000 GCF_022747635.1 Hetaerina americana | reverse complement strand
TGCTGACTATACTACTGTTATTACTGAATTTACGTTGCTGATTTTAAGTTTGAAAAATGCACTTGTTCTAATTAAAAGCCAAGCACAGCAGATCACAGCCAAAAATCCTCTCTTGAAGTTGGATATAATATGAAAACTATAATATTCTAAGTCAATGAAAGACAACATTGTGCATCAAATGTTATCATTAACAACTGCACCAAGACCAACTCCACTGCAGCTGAGAAAGAAGTGGTACAATAAATCACCAAAGACGTTTATCAACTGATTTCTACCAAGAATATTAGAATCTAACACCTGAGAAAATTCCGGAATGGTTAGATCCGTCCCGCCAAAGCTATGTTGGACTTGCCGGCCTCAGCTAAGAAACTAGTCTCTCACCGAACAGCAGTTTCCTCCTCCGCTATAAAGATTGTTTCAGACAAAACAAGGGCCAAAAGGGAATACTTGAATCAACTTCACCAGAAAGGAAAAAGAATGGTGAATCTGACTTAACCATTAAATATCAACATGGCTGTCTCAAAATCATCAACGCAAAAAATCTCATTAAGCCATCATCAAAACCAAATCTCTTAGCCTATTACCAACATGTTAGAGATTTGTGCACAAAGTTACCTCATCTGAGAAACTCGGTTATAAACTGTTATTTTGATGTAAATGCCCTCACTGAGTGTTGGCTTAATCCTAATATTTTAAGTGGTGAACTAAGCCTTGGTGACTTTAACATCTACAGGAAAGATCAAAGTGTTTTCATCAGCTCGAAATGCAGCAATGGAGGAGTCCTGATTGCAGTGACATCTAAATATCTGTGCAATTTAGTGGAATGTGACCTCAATCTTGAATACCTTGTTGTTTCCAAGAACATCTCGATCAAAAATATTGATTGGCACAGTTTACTCGTCTCCGTACTCCTCCACTGATGCTTATTGTGAGGCAATTGAAAATATCATTGACTCAGATAATTATTGTGAGGTTTTAATAATAAGTGCTTTTAATATACCTCAAGTTTTTTCCTGGGAATTTTCTGAACTCAACAGAACAGTCATCCAAACTACGCCTATCCTCCAGCTTCAGTGAACATCAATTTGCTCTCCTTTGTGAAAGCTTCTTTACCTTATGAAATTCTTCTCCTTAGGTCCCTACTACTTGGACCATATTAGTCCAAAACACATCCGAGATATGTAAACTGTTCCACCTGCTCTAGTTTTTACCCTCCTATTTTATTGTTTAGCTCAGCCTTGGTCTTTCTGGAAAATCATTACCTTTGTTTTATTTATATTGATTTCCATCCTTTATCTATCGCACTGAATTTCTAATTCCCTCAGCAATGCTTGCAACCCCTTGGCTGACTAGCAAACTAAAGCTTGGTCATCAGCAAACCTAACTGATTTTACAAATTCGCCGCCCACTTTCATTCCTACTTCCAGTTCTTCCCATGCCTCTTCAATCATTTCCTCAAAATATACATTGAACAGCACAGTGATAATGGGCAGCCCTGCCTTACACCTCTTCCTAACACTGCCCATTCGGACTCCCCATTCCACACTCGCAACTGAGCAGTCTGAGACATGTACAGGTTGTGGATTAGCCTCCTGTCCTTCCAATCTATTCCTATTTTCTGCAATATACTCATTAGTTTTTCTCAATTCACTCTATCAAATGCCTTTATAAAATCTAAGAAACAGGCAAATACCTCCTGATTGTATTCTATATTCCCCTCAATTAGTGATCTCATTATTGTAATGGCATCATGCGTACCTCCACCCTTCCTGAACCCAAACTGATTATCCCTTCAGTAGCCATTTGCTCTGCTCTCCGTCTTTTTGTTGATGATTTTGAGAACCACTTCAGCTGAGTGGGAAATCAAACTTATTGTTCTTTAGTCCTCTCATGATGTAGGCTTTACCTTTTTCGGAATTGGAATTAACACCAACCTCACAAAGTTTTCCGGCCAGATTCCTTCCTCATAGATGCTATGAATCAGTCCATATAGAATCTTCCCCACACATTTTCCTTAACGACTATTTTCCTAAACTTTTAATGCCCTTTCTATCTCATCGTTGAGTATGCTTGAACCTAAGGTAAAAATTATTTGCCCAATAGAAATAAAATATTAGTACAGTAATGAAAGTTCCCCAGTATTGGTTATGCATGAGGAATGCTATGATTTTATTTTAGACACCATCATTCAATGGCCGCCCTAATGGGGTCAGACACCATTGCAGCCGCCTCACTGAGGAACAGATACCTCGAGAACTACCATTCATCTGGCTCATAACTTTCCACTTATCTGTCATGGGTGACCCTACCAGGAGCAATTATCATTCCTTCCACCAGCACAGCTCTAGGGGTCATCGGAACGCACAAACCCTTCCACCACGTCGAGGTTGTAGTCCATGGGAGGGAAGTTTTGTATTATGGGAACCCAAAACTGTAATAGCATTAAAAATGTGAATACTTTTTACTATTAAAACAACGTGTTCAGTTTAGCGATGAAAACGTCCTACTGATTTTTAAATAAAAAAATTCATGAAATAGTTAGTCTATGTACATACATGGAACATAATAGGGTTACATGGGACATAAGGGTATATACCTGGTTACTTGCTCACCCACTTTACTCATTGGAAGAATTATTTTATGATAATCTACATCGCATGTAGGAATTTATGTTTATGATAAATAATATTTATATTGACGACATTTTATATGGTTGTACCATTTTTCAAAATGAATAAAGTATTATTATTATTATAAAATTTATTGTGGCAAGTTCAAGGCAAAACTTAAACACTTGAAATAGTTAGTATTTTTCTTTAAATAGACTGTATGATTTTATCAGCGAAGCATGAATGAATAACCTGCTTCGATTTTTTAATGTCAGACCTCTTCCGTAGATTCAATGATCTCTGGTCCCAAAAAATCTTCAAATCGCCTTTCTCAACCAGTTCGTTTTCCCGTTCACTCAGTTCGAGGATTAAAATAAATAAATGAAGAGCGTATTACGCAGTACTACTTCTGTTTGTTTCGAGGAGTGGGGGAGCTGATTATGGAAGAGTACTTCGTCTAGAGCCGTAATATTATGGTGAATCGCGGTACCTTTTTTGTATAATGTTGTGTTAGAGGAAACTATAAAACCTTTACTCGAATTTCTGATAGTGAAAGTTAAATATGGCTGCAAGTGTTGTGAACGCTGATGCATCTGAAGAGGGCAAATTTGGGATTAGCTTAATGAATCTGTCAGATGACGTGCTGCTTTACATATTATCATATCTTAAAAGCAATGATTTGATCTCTTTAAGCAGGTAAGTACCAATTAGCATGTTTTCCGTGTTTGTATAGATAGTATTAGCGAAATTGACTGAGAAGTGTGCCGGACTAATGTTTTCAATAATCGAACCTATTTTTCAGGACATGTTCCAGGATGCAAAGCGTAACTTCTGATAAGTCATTATGGAACACTATTTACTATAAGACTAATGCGTCCTCTGCCCCATATCTATTTCTTCATGAGAATATGAGTAATATTGGCAAACATACTCGTGCAATTACAATTTTGGGGAAAACGAATAGAAAAAAGTTCCCCTGTCATACCCAAAGGCGTTCAGCATCATCAGACTCGGACTATTCATCTTCCGAGGACGATGATTTTGTTGATATTAAGTACAACATAGATGGTAACTCCTCTATGGAAAATAAAACGTCAGAATTTGTGTCAGAAAATGGTGAATCTCCAGCCTATCCTTTGGAAGATTTTGCCCAGTTGCTCAAAAGTATCAAGCACAACATCGACAAGAAGTGGCTTAGGCTTCATTTGCTGAACCCATTATCCAATCTCTGCCCTGGTTTGCACACCCTCCGATTGCAGTATTTGAGATTGTTTTATTATACTCCGCCTATACTGCCAACTTGGGATGCTATGACTTTACTCAGTCTCCGTGGATCACGTCTTTTGTCAAAGACTCCTGGGAAACATGGCCCTTTGTATGAATTATCGGCGAAATTACCAAACTTATTATGCCTCGACATTGGATGTTGTTCCTGGGTGGAATCGCACTGTTTTATGGCTATTTCCAAATTTCAAAAGCTGAGGTAAGTCAGTTTAATTCATGTTAAAAATTGATTGCTCTAGTTACGAAAAACAGTTAAGGCGAAATATTGTGTGCATGTAAATAGTTCTAATGGGCGTGATGACCAGGTGTATAACCTGGAATTACCTTCCTATTTATTTGTATGTTTCAATTATACGCATAATAGAAATAAAATGATATTAATAGTGTAATGAAGGTTCCCCAGTAATGGTTGAGCATGTGGAATGATATGATTTTATTTTGGTGGTTCTCTCTTGAATAGTAATGATTATGGTTATTTGATAGGGTTTGTTTTATCCCTACCTTAGTGAGTACGTATCTGCTAGAGGTAAAAGTTTTGTCAGTAATTTTATATTTTGTAAATTTATCGTTGACATAAGCGTAGGAAAATATTTTGCGAGAACCACCTTTCAACATGGCAGATTTAACTACAGTTTTATAGTATTGGTATCATTTTCCTTTATATTTGGATCAAAAGTATATTTATTTCATCATCCTGTTTTAGTTGTATCTCATATAAGTTTAAATGCGTCCCGCCGAGAATCACCAAAAATTTTCCCGATTAGCATTTTTTTGCTTCACCCCCCTCAAAAATTACTTTTTTCGATACTTAACAGTGCAGAAAAATGCGGTGTATTGAAACCCTCTGAGATGAGTGTCTTTATTAATTTAAATAAAAATAAATCTTAATCCCATGATCATTTTGGATGAATATTTACCTGCTCTAGGTCTGGATCTAGCTCAAGTTGCAATTCTTTACGTTGTCTTCTCATTTACCAAGGGATGGGGGTTTTAACCTGGTCATTGCGCATATTTCTGAATTTATCCCAATGCTTGATGAAAGGATGGCCATTATTAGTTTGCCATATTGATTTGAAGAATGAGAAAGGCCCCTATGAGCTTCATGTAAAAAAAACTGGTTGCTATAAGTATGTAATGGAGATGTAAATAATAAAGTTTCTGGCATGACATGGTAGAAATTGTTCGTGGTGAAAAAAGACACTGCTTTTCCACATAAAAGGTGTTATTTTCTACCTCTGCGTCGTTACAGCATAACAGCCTGAACCTGAAGATGTAATGCTGAAATAAACCTTTGTTGAAAATAAAAAAGTTATGTGGAAAAGGAAAGTGTACTCTTTCATCATAATTTAGATGTAGTTTAAATACCCAATCTAGCTATTTCCCCCATAAAATACTTCTTTGAATTCTACTAAATATCAATGCAACAATTTCAGAGTGTAAAAATCATTCGCCTTGACTGGGATTCGAACCTGAATCCCTCAATGTCCGGTCGAGTGCTTTAGCCAGTTAAGCTATCAAGGCATCCTATTAAACCCTCAAATTTAGCACATAAGCGGACGACTCTGTTAAAAGTTACTGTTGCAGCATATCCCGCAGTTTCTTTGAAATCCACTCAGTATACTAAAACTATGCTGATGGCTTAGGGAGCTATGCAATACTTGTAAGTTAGTTACTTCAGTTACTCATGATATTTGAAACGATAGTTTGAAGTTAATATGTAAAGCCTTAAGAATTTTCGTCATATATTGTAGGGAATTAGTATGCATTTATTCCATTCAATTTTTTATAATTCACAAAAAGAGTGTATTTATCCACACAGGTTTTGATACTTAAAATTGTCATTGTTGAAATTACAGTGTTTTGAAAAAGTTGATAAATTTTTGAGTAGACAATACAAAGTTATTTTTATTACAAAATTATATGTTTTATTATGTAAATATTTCAAAATTTACATCAAGAATATTTATGGCACTTTGGTAATAATGACATCAAACCTGATTCAAGTTTCCCAACGAAACTGCGAGAGATGCCGCAACAGTAACTTTTAGCGGAGTCATCTGCTAATGTGCATTTCAATGCAGCAAAAATGATTTTTGCAGTGAAATTGTTGCATTGAAATGCACATTAGCGGATGACTCCGTTAAAAGTCACTGTTGCGGCATCTCCCGCAGTTTCTTTGTAAACTTGTCAAGGTGTAAACAGCCTAAGTGTTGGTGTAAAGTTGGTTTTAACCTTTTGGACAGTGGCACGTCACGCACAATCACCAATGCCTGTGACATTGTATGTATGGTATTTCGTCATAACATCTTGTTCCTTTAAAAGCCCCGAAATTTCAGAGTTTAAGAGGACACCTCGATAGCTTAACTGGCTAAGGCATTCGACCGGATATTGAGGGATCTGGGTTCAAATCCCAGTCAAGGCGAATGATTTCTACAGTCTGAAATTGTTGCACTGATTCGAGTTAATTGGAAAATAATGGCTGTTCCAAACACTAGGGTCTTTGAGGGTGGTCAACAGTCATTTTCAACTACACTCCCTTTTTGCTGTTGTTCTTTAGAATAGCATTTCCCTGGCTGAAAACTGATTTCTGCCCTCATGTCAGAAGCTTTCAACCAAATTACACTAGCATTATCATAGTGTTGGTTATTTTCTCTATTTCTTCAATACAAAATATGTGTATTATAGAGTTGTCATATCTTATATTCTGTTTGTGATGATATTTTGCCTCAGGACTTTGCTATTGGACAGCTGCCCAAATCTTGGAAACTGTGTAGCATACATTTCATTAGCTGCATGCTTGGGATTCCGAGCAATCGAAGAAATTGATCTAAGGGACACTCAGTTTGGTGATTCAGACTTGCTTAGTTTCAAAAGAAATTCTACGATCAAAAAGATAATCCTTGGAAGGCAAGTGAAATATGTCAAAAAGCGTGTGGATTCTAGTGAATCAGGCGAAGAGCAAAATCCTAATGAGAACCTACCTGGTGGCAGTGGGACTTGCCATTCTGGGAGTTCTGTTGGTCAGTTAAATGAACCCAGACGAGAGGGACGGAAACGAAAGAACCATGTCAAGAACCATCCATGTGACAGAAAGAGGATTTGTTATGGGGGTGTGGTAACTTCTCCAGAAGCTCTGGTGATTCACTTTGATCTTGGATTAGGTGTTCGAGTGGAGCATGCGCATGAAGCTGGTGAATATGATTGGATAAGAAACCTGGACAATGGCGTGGGTAATATGGTTACTGATGAAGGCATTGTCTCCCTTGGGATTGATGGTTTGCCTGCTTTAGAACATTTAGTATTAGCTGGAAGTGGATCTGGAATTACGGACCAGTCTCTTTCAGCTTTGAAAAAGCGAACAGGGCTCATGTATTTAGATGTGAGGAGGACACAGGTGACTAAGGCAGGATGTGAATCATTTGTGAGTAGTTGCCCTAATGTGCACTTGGATTGTGACTATGGTGATAGTATTGTGCAGCTCTCTTCCAGTTATTAATAAATAAAATGTTTAAAAACAATGGTTTCCTGCAATTGTTGTATATAATCCATGTGTACTTCTGATGCAGAGCAAATAGTGAAGCATTTTAAATAATTTATTAAAGAAAGTAATTAAATATTTCTATTATCTGATTAGTCTGGTGAGAATCATCAACTAATTTTGCATGCATGTTGTGAATAAACTATTTCAGCTGTGAATGAGTAAAATTGAAAATTTTACACTTAAAAAAGTAGTTTTCATATATTTTGTGTGATGAATATACATATAATAATACTTTGTTATTCTTAGGAAGCATCATGAAAGCAATCATCAAAGTCTTAGGTTATATTTTTGAGATGTGTAAACATAAAGACCAATCATCTGAAAAAGTTTTATTCATTCACAGTTGATGCAGAATCGTATACATATTGATATTGCAAACTAAAATATTATAGGTTGGCTTTACTGTGTTGTATTTTGTCGACACAGGAAAATGCCACTGCCAAGTTTTCAACTCCCAAAATGCATCAGATGTGGAGATCATGCAGGAGAATCTTTTATAGAAAATGTACCTGCAGATATTATCAAGATTATAGTAATTCTTGGAAGGGGAAATTGGTATTTTGCAAAACTGGAAGGCTGAGAATGAAGACAAATTACAGCTGAAGTAGCAGTAGCGATTTTAAGCTGTTTTCCTCCTTGAGAATATACATTCTCAGTTTCAATATTTATGGCATACATTTTCTGCGTACTCACTAATGCGTAATTAGTCCTTGGTCCAAGACACTCTGATATCTCACAATACCATTCATCATCACAGGCTATCAATCTGAGGATTGATATGTAGCAGCTTTCCTAACTATCCTGTTTCCTGCATTGCAATTATTTACCTCATAGCTAGTTCCTTACACTGCCATTTCCATTAACTGCTTCTAACACTGCATTCTTTGCCTTCCTCCCTGTATTTCCTTCTCTTATGGTTTTTAGGGCATAATGCCAGACATAATTTAAATCTTATCCTCTCAATTGACAAGACCAAAACAGTATAATGCACTTCTTTCATAGTTATCTGTTACAAGGCATCCATATTCTTTAATAGACACTTATCCCTCCCCTCTCATATTTCTACCTGAACCATTTGTCCAATACCCTATGCCCACCATATAAATCAATGCTTTTCACAGGCTTACCCCATTCTCACTTCCACAAAACAATAGGATGCACTATTACACAATTACATTTTTGCTAGCATTTGAATACTCAGTGAGATCTTCTGTGCAAAATATTAAAATTTCTATTACTTGTTTGGTAATTTCACATTAAATCCTTGCTATCCAATCATTATTCCCATTCTCCTCATTAAAAGCAGCCACTCACTATAGATGTATTTACCTACAATTTCATTCTCATAGTTACCTCAATGAAGGTTTTGCAGCAGATCTTGAGGGGTTTTAGCCATCATTAAGATGTCTCCAGCATTTAGAAATGTGGGTACATTTACTATCCAATTATTACTCCTGCCTGCAATTTCTCAGAAATGCTGGACAGCTATGGTAATAATATGCTCCCTTTTTCACACCATGTTTTTTTACCTCCTTGTAAATATTTATTATTTACTGTATATTTTATTCACCAAAGTGTAAAGTACTTTTTATGAAATACCTACACTTAAAAATAAAAGGAACACTCAAACTTTTGAGATCAATAAAATGTAAAAAATTATGAGAGTATATAAACAATTGTGTTATTTCATTTGAAGTATCCCCAGAATCTCCTCGCTTGACTTTCAACTGGGACACACGAAAAGCCACCATTAATATTCTGCAGATGTATCACTGAATTAAGGATATCACTATAAGAAGTAACAGATATACTTAAGTAGAATAGTCCCCCTATAGTAATGATTTTGAGCATAATATAATCTTGACACAAAATAAAAATTTTGATTATGCCAAGAGTATGGGTGGTGCCATGCTTCTAAAAATGGGAACTGGGATTCCATGAGTGTCAAGATATTCCAAAACCTTACATGGTAAAACATGGTATCATGGACAATGAGGAACTCAAGCTTGAATTTAGTCTATTTCTTCTTATCACAGTCAGCTGCCATTTAATTTACTTCAAAATGCTTATGTAATAGGTAAACATAAGGATGATGCAGTTGCATGGTTTCATTTTAATTTGTTAAATGCACATTATTCTGGCAGAAATGTTTTGCGAAATATTAAGGACATCCAAAAATTTTAATTTTTGTGACAGCTATGCGGAGCAAACATTAAAGTGAATTTACATTATTTTGTACTTAGACACAAAAACGTTTGTATATTTCAGTGAGCCTAATTGGTGTTAAAACCTTATTCTTACTATTTAACTCTCAAAATCTACAAGATGCATGTTTTTTTTATTACACAACCAAAAACCTCCAAAGTTCAAGCTAATTCAATGATTATCTTAATTTACCCATCAGGCAGCAAGCCTAAAATTTTCTCATGAGTCTTGGCTGAATTTTAGAAAGGCACTATCAGAAAATTCGGTATTTAATAAAAATTTAGTAATTTAATCTTGCTTAATATTATTTGATCAAAGAGAAGTTATTTCCAGTCAAGGTATGGATAATAAAAGTTTCCAGGCAGTAATTGTAAAGGTTTCATTCAGTCACTGTACAAATAATTTCCAAACCATTTTTTTCAGTAATTTAGTCAAGAAAGCCAAGAGTGTACACATTAGTGCATAAGAAGAAGAAGAGGTTTAAATTTAATGGGTGGCATTTTGGAAAAGGTACCTTCCTTTTTTAGAGTATTCTTATTTTTATGATTCCCTTTTGCTATGACTCTCTACATATTTATACAAAGGCTTTCCTTGTTAGTATTGTGAAGACTAAACTTAAAGACCTTAAATTATGTTTTCATGCAGGATGATTCGCAGACCGCTACTTCTTGGCACAAAAAAACTTTGGTAAATTTTCATCACTTATGATGAAAATGAACTTTAAAACCTATACATTTGTAGGAATTTATAAGAGGGCTGTCCATAGCAATACACCCATAGATATAAGAATTGAAGTAATAAAATCAAAAAACCAGAGGAGACAGCATGGTCCCTCCTACGGCGGGCAACCAATAAAGGACAACGCAACAAGCACAGATGAATGAGCCAATTTATGGCCATTGGGGTGCCAAGGATGCTGCAATGTTAGGGATTTCACTGGAGGAAGTCAACCACATTCCCACCATGTGCGTATGAATGGAAAAAAAGGACTATTCTCCTTCCTCTGTTGATGTCACAAGTGGTCTCATGGGAATGCCATTATAACCCAGTAATCAAGCAGCAGTCAATGAACCAAAGCCAAAGGGTTCACCTCATCAAAAGCAATTCCAAGTCACTACTATGACAGGGAAAGAGTTGATGACTCTCCTATGAAACTGCAAAAACAGTCCACACAGTTCTTGAAAAAAGACAGCAACGTTAAGACTGAATGATGTGCAACAACTTTGAAGAAAGATTGCTTTGATTTAGCTGGCAAAGATGCGATTTTTCACCAAAAAAACGATCATCCAAATCAGCAGAATCACAAATTTCACAATATTTTATCACATTCATCATGCAACCCAGTTCTTGTATCTGGTGATTTTCTTCCTCTTTCCAAACCTGAAGGGAGATCAGCAAGGTGGAAGTGCAAACAGATGTTTATCACAGGCATTGAAATTTCTTTACCAATAGGATGCCAAAACCTGTCAAACATTGGCTACTTTGTTTATGACCAGGCGTGACAAAAATTGGAAAATAATGATATATTTTGGTATTTCAAGCTTTTAGTAGACACAGTTCAAATCAGTATCTTGCATAATACGAAAATTATGACATAGGAAGCAGAACATCAAAACAGCCTCATAATTAAGAATTTCTTTGGTTGAGAATTTCCTCGAATAATATAAAATCATAAATGAATAGCATTGAATATTGATGATTTTGTATAAACTTGGTATTTTCTGGGTTATCTCAAAACATTCCCAAACAGCTACTTAAAACTAATTAAAATCCTTACACTTACACAACTATAAAATGAATATTTCCTAAAACTTGATGAAACAAATCTGAATACTGTGAACTTTTATGTAACTATGTGCATAAAACTAATCTTTCCCGTTTAAAGTAATTGTATATTTGTACACAGATGGTAACTATAACTTCAGAATGATGAAATATAAATAAATTTTAGGATTTACCATATTACCTAATATATACATCTTTCACGTAGTGCATGGTCCATTACACAAAAAAGGACGTTTTCTTATAAGAGGGTAGTTGGAAAGGTATATGCATCAGTGCTCTCGAAAGGGCTCTGTGGTGCAGATGCCTCTCTGTTGTTCTTTACAAGTAATTATACGTGAAGATGGAAAAAATGGACTCTAGCAATGATTAAATACTTCGTAAAGAAAGGTATGAAAGCAAAGGAAATTCATGCTGACTTTCAGAATACTGCTCCTTCATATTCAATTGTCGTCAAGTGGACAAACAAGTTGAAGTTTGGTCGGGACAGCTTACATGATGATCTGCAGTGGTCAGCCAAAATGTGCTACCCCAGAAATTATTACTGAAGTGAATAAAATGGTCATGGAGGATCACAGACTGAAAGTACGAGAAATTGCTTAAGCTGTAGGGATGTTATCTGAACTGGCATAACACAATTTAACAGTAGAATTGGATGCGAAAATTTATCTACTAGATGGGTGCCATGACTCTTGATGCAGGATTATAAATGCATCAGAATGGAAATTTCAGAACCAAGTATGACCTGTTTTAAGAGCAACTGACATGATTTTCTCCGTAGGTTTGTGACCACAAATGACACTCGAGTACACTACTATACCCCACAGAAAAAACAGCAGTCAAAGCAGTGGAAATATGTTGATTCAAAACCACCAAAGAATGCAAAAGCAATATTGCCAGCCGAAAAGGTGATGGCTTCAGTTTTCTGGAATGCGAAAGGGATTCTGCTGATTGCTTATCTTCCCACTGGTCAAGGTTTCCCAGACAATACTACACTAACCTCCTGGAACAACTGCAGCAAAAGATGCATGAAAGCAGTCCAGGTGTGGCATTGTCTTGCATCAAGACAATGCACACCCACACATAAATGTCATTGCCATGGTGAAAAATACATGACAGGAATCGTTGCCACACCTGCCTTGTCTGATTTGGCTCCATCAAATTTCCATCTCTCCCCAAGCTCTAAATTTTTCTCAGTGGATGGAGATTCTCTTCCAACAAAGAACTAACAGCATAAGTAGACTGGTATTTAGAAGGCCTGAAGAAATCTAATTTTCAAGATGGGATTAAGACATTGGAACATCGCTGGGCTAAGTGCATTTATGTACAGGGAGACTACATGGAAAAATAAAAAAGTTTCACTGATGTAAGTCTTTTATTTCTATTCCATTCCGACAACTTTTTTAATGCCCTAACTTTCCTAATTCTTTCTCATTTCTTTCAACCAAAATTTTTATCTTTCACATGACTAAATAGTTCCCAGTTTCATAGTTATAGGCAGATACTACTCAGAGGTACTTAACATGAAATGCATATCTTAAATATATTTAATGTTAGTTACTTGAAAATCCAAACACTGGATTAATAACTAAACAGCAGAATTTACGTTAAATTTGGAAAAATGTCACCCGTGTGGCAGGGCAGAGCTGCCATCAATGAACCGTGTAATGAAATTTGATAGTTTTAATACGTAGTTATTTCATTTAAATGAAGCCTTAATTTGCTGTACCACATTCCACACAATTCAATTCGTATGCTTGCTTGATGAGCTTGGATAAAACTTAAATTTGCTTTAAAAAAGGTGGTATTTAATGTTTTTTTTATAAATTACATTTACTCTGTATTCAAAATGAGTAAATGTAAATATCATTGAGGCCATGCAGTTAACTAATTATGCTAATTAAATATTTTTTAAAGCTTTTAATTATGCATAAAATACTTATAATAATGATTCTCAAATTAATGATTCATATACCGAAAGTATTAAAAGTATAATTTTTATATTTTGCATAAAAACCACAATTTTACAGATTACAGGATATACTGATAGCATTAACAGAATTAATAAAATATATTGGTGGCAGCCATGTCTTATAGTGTTGAGGAACAGGAAAGGAGAAATATTTGACATATCTACATTCAAGATGTATGTACACATCAGCAAGATTCACAAGCAAAATTAACCATTGATGGTGTAGTTTTGGTATTTAAGTATAAAAAAGGATAAATGTGCATAATATCTAGATGTGTGGTCATTTAGTAGCCAACCAAGGTTTGCTTTAGGCAAAAAATAAGATGGAACACTAAAAGAATGTTCACTCAGAAACTCCTACGGTATGTAAATATTTAATTATCTCCCAAAAGCATTCCCATTACAATGGATACTTAAGTGCCACCAAATAACTTATTTGCCTTTGGAGCTAAAAGTATTCATTCACTTCAGCTTTGTTCATATCACAATAATGATGGTTCTGAGATATTTTCAAGAATACACCCAATTTCAACTTCTGATTTACAAGTCCAATGTTTTGTTTTAATTAGTAAATTTACCTTGGGTAAAAGAGAACTTAAATAGGAGAAGTGTGCTTATAACAAATACTATTTTTCCCCATTATTCTTTATATTTATAGAGACTTAAGTTCACATTGCCAATCTATTAGTGCCACTACATTTGAATGCTGATTTTCCATTGAAATGTTAACCTTTTTGATGTTCTCTCCCTCATAATTACTTTAAGTTGCTTTCAACTTTGATTTTATAATCTCCCTAATATCATTTGAATAACTGCAATTGACATGAAAAATATACAGCCTCCACCTACAGCACTGAACCAAGCCAGAGCATACACAACATACAGGATGATCAGATAGTGGCTATTTCTCTTTTACCTAAGACAGTTTGAAACCATTCTTTTAAGTATTAATGTGAAAGAAACAAATTATATAACATATCAAAGTGTTTAACCTATGCTGGACATGCAACTTTATGCAATAATCCTACGAGATATGTGATTTTTTAAATGTATCAATTACTGATTGCATACAATTTTGGAATAGCTGTGCATCAATATATAAAGCAAAATTTTGCAGTTGGAAATCAAGCAATCTCTATTTTCCTCATAAGTGATCATAATGTAATTCTTTAATTTCAAGGAATATGGGTAGAAGCAGTGGGGGAGATGATGCTAAAATAAATTCAGGAGAAAAATCACCTTAGTTTTGGTAAAAACTAGGTGTTAAAAGAAAATTTTTAGCAGAAAACTTTCATGTCTCATCATTAATCCAAAAAAAGTCAAAGGCATCAGATATGTAACAGGATAGGATATTTATTGATCATCACTGGGGCCTACAACATGTACTGCATAAGTATAAAGATCAACCCACAACATCATTTTAACATGGTTATTGACATGGTTGGCCCAACGGATATTAAAAATGGCCATTATTGTACGAAATATACTTTTATATTTCATGCCCTCTGAGAGATTGATGTTATTTTCCTGTTGTCATAAACCTAAGGTGGTTTTCTAGGGATGGTAGTCGAAAAATATTGGGGGAGGCAAAAGAGTGAACAAAAAAATGAGCGAATTTTCAGACATTAGTAGGCATCAAAAGTGAGGCATCTTCGTCACCAAACTGGCTTCTGACGAGCAGGCATGGATCAAACAGGGCAGGGTAGATATGGCTGCCACCCCCAAAATGCTTTCATACACTCCTCAGTCGTCTAAGTTCTGACTAAGCAGGAAGTTTGCAGCAAGGTTTTCATTCTTTTCACATGCAAAATATGCTTGAACCACCAAATGTTCTGGAAATCCTAGGGCCTTTAACTGTAATTTAAAGGAAAAATTATTTACTTGAGTTACTTACAAAATATCTCAACTGAGGAGCACATTAATAAATACTTTAACTGTAGCATAATTATTGTAGATATTACATTATGATTTATATAAAAACAATCATAAATTCACAATACACTGAGGGTTAACTGCATCGGCTCTTATTTTTTTATTAAAATAAGTTCACAAGGGTTAAGTGCAAGCTGAAGTGAATTTCAAACATTGTACCTCCCTGAACACTAAGATGAATTTCTATAAGTCTACCTTAATAGTTGTCTAAATGACTTTCATGAGCATATTCAGAAAATTATGTCACATTAGCATAAAAACTCCAAGGAGTGACTGAGATTGGTTGTGTTAACTAAACATCAACATATTAACATGTTTATGAAGAGGAGTAAGTCAACATCAGTAGTACTCATACAGTAACAGTTTCATCCTCCAAATCTTATATGTATGATGTAGCTTCATGTTCTGGTATCTATCCATATTGATTGGCTTTTTGATGATGCAGAATGCAAAACAATAAGAGGTTTCACCTCTCCACTGTTGCAAGTACAGGTATAAACCAGGCCACATAAATTTCGACAAAAGGAAAGTGACTCCAATGAGAGCTGAATCTACCGCAGGCTCATTCGAGAGACAACAGAGAAAACAAAATGCCCAGAAAACTACAGCAAAAGGACAGATACCTACTCCTCAATACAAGCAAGAGGATTTTCAAGCCCCTAAGTCCATCTTGAGATCCAACCAATCAAGGATAAGAACAACAGTCTGCACCCATGCAAGAGTCATTGATTGATACTGCTTGATTTCCTCTGGCATGAAGATTTTAGTAGAGTGGTTGGAGAAAATATCATCAAAAAATAGCTCAATGTGAAGGGAATCCATAAATGAAGCAGCTAAATAAATATTTAAAAAACCCATGAAATCCTTGAAACCAATCCAAACTTAATGGCTTAAAGTAAGAAAACTTTGGTAAAAATATCATAAATTCATTATTTAACATGACGCTCTTCAACAAAATACAAGAATTAAGGTTTGCTTCAAACTAGTAAGCAAATTGCAATCTTTTGTACCTTTCGGCTTCCAATCAGGTAGTTCACATTAAAGTCTCCAATGAATTATTTTTCCCTTACTGGAGCAAAATGTTTTACCCACCTAAAAAACATTAAGGTACACGCTGAAGTCTCCAAATGAAATCACATAATAAAGATTTTTTTGGCCAAAAAGAAACATATGCAGCAATAGACACATTCAAATTGGAGATGGTTCTCCAGGTTCCATGGATTTTTAAAGCATTAAGCTGCTTCATCTTTGGATTTCCAACCACATTTATTTGTCTAATTCATCCCTTCAATGATGGAATCAAGATATAGAGAAAGACTATTTTTAAAATGCTAAAGGGGTGTTATTATTTGGCAGTAAACTGTTTAATATGGTTTACAGACTTAACATTGTCATATCTTTTAGCTTCGCCTAGCCAAGACACAACCTGACATCCCACACCACATTTAACTAATATTCACTTCCACATGCATTCTACCTCCATTCATTCCATCCAACATGCCTATCCTTTTGCACCTTATTCCTAATCTGCCAAACATTCTTCCCCTATCAAAGCCATCCTTTCACCTATCAAAATTCTCTGCATTCACCTTCCCAGCCTCCTTAAAATTTCTCCCAGAAATCCTCTCTCCTTCCCCACCATGTCTTTTGATTATTTTGTTTTCTTATACATCCATTTTACCTTTTTCATCCTTCTCCACACTCAAATCTCAATAACCTACCAATTAATGTCATCCACCTTGCGTTAATAACCAAGTTTCCATACGATACAAAAAGCACTCCATATCAAAGTTATGATGAATCTTTTCTTAACACCCTCACTCAAGGTCACCATTATCAATTCCCTACTCCATGTGGAAGCTTCTTTGCCTAATGCAATTCCTCTTTTTATTTCTCAGCTACCATTTTGGTCCAATTATCCAGTATACCATTTTGGTCCAATAAACCTCCAAGAAAAGTAAATTGCTCCAACTGATCTATTTTTTGCCCTCCTATTTGAATGTTTACATTAGCCTTCCTCTTTCTCAAAAACCTGATAAACTTGGTTTCATTACACTTATTCTTATCCCATACCTAATAAACTGATTTTCTAATGCACTTATCAATGATTGAAACCTCTTGGCGACTGGTTAAGTGAAGCTTGATCATCCACAAATTTGATTTTAAGACTTCCACTTTTTCCTCTATCCATTTCCCATTCCTATCACTATTACCCTCACAAATATATTATAAAGAACAGATGATGATGGGTATACCTGTTTCAATCCTCTGCCAAGAACTGACTATCCTGACTTGCCCTTCACAGCAAAAACCCAAGCAGTCTGAGGCATGTTAAGGTTGCATATAATTCACCTATCACTCCAGTCCATTCCTATCTTCTGCATTCCATTCATTACTAGTAGTAGTTTTTAGGGGAGGTGACCAACGGCTGAGGTCATTTGCGCCATTAGGGATGGTGAGGAAAGAATGAAGGGTGGAGAGAAACATGACATCGGCATTAGCCTTCTCTTAACGAAAGGCACCAAGGGGTCCGCAGGTTAATGACCAATCCAACAGACAGCGTACTCACTGAAAGTGCTCTCCATATAAACCTCAAGTAGGGATAACTGCAAAATATCTGCCGCCTCTGGGATTTGAACCCAGACCCTCTGGGTGGGAAGCCAGAACATTAGCCACCACACCATCCCAATCCCCTCATTCATTACTTCTACCCAATTCACTATATTAATGCCTTCTCAAAATCTTCATTAGAACTACATCCTAATTGTACTATATGTTCCTCTCTATTAGTGACCTCATTAGTGACTATGACAACACAAGTACCTCTCCCCTTCCTAAAAACAAACTGATCATCTCTATCCCACTCAAGTCATCACTTGCCTTCCTCCCCATTCATTTATTCATGATCCTAAGAAGCACCTTAGCTATGTGTGAGATCAAACATTGTTCTATCGTCCTCGCATACAGCTGCCTTCCTAATATTTTAGCAAGGAAATATCCCTCATAAAATCTTGTGGCCAAATTACTTCACCATAGACCCTTAAGTATTTCTATGAGGATGTAATATATCCTCAACACCTTATTTGATGGAAATAGGGTGCTATTTAAACCATAATATTTGTAAAAATTAACAGTAATGAACTAGGAAGGCCACCATTATTTTAAAAAATGGCGCGAGCATTAAAATGCCTAATTTAAAATACTACATCACTTAATTGAATACCATCAAAATGATTTAAAAACTTATACTATCTAATTCTCCACTGTTTTCCTTCAAGGATTGAACAATGAATTGAATTGAACATCACAAAATCTCATAAATTCTTCACTCACTTTTTTGTACAAACTAAGTGTTCATTTGAAATAATCAATCCCATTAAAGTAACCAATTAATCATCCTCAAAGTGTGCAGTTCTTTTTAAATTGCCATTACCATAGAAAAATTTCCTCTGTCATCATTTTATTACTAGATGCTGACAGTAGTATTAATACACATAGTCTGGACTTGAACTTACCCTTTCGATAGCCTCTTTGTCTTGAGGAGTAATTTGAATTAGACTTGACTGGAACAAACCAGCCCCAGCTCCACCTATTGAAGAAATTAAATTGAGACATTAAAATTTGAAACGGGTATTAATGTTCAAATTACCGACCATTATAATCATTAAGTTTCAAAGGCTAAATCTTAATTATTTTCCATAAGTATATGCTGAAATTTGAAATAATTATGTTTTCGGAGGAGTTGAACAAAGAGGCCCAGTCTCGTCAAATTTCAAACTCATTATCTAGATAAAATTAAATGCTACAAGCAAACTTTAAATTATTTACTTACGAATGGCTTTGTGCAGTTCAAAAATTGGTAATAATAAATATATATGCTAACATTGTGTCACACCTTGCATGAGTTTGTTACAGTAAATTTTTCACAGAGGAATGTATGATATTTAACATTTCGTTTTCTGTAATTTTTTCCATGCAAAATTATCTAGAAATACCTAAAAGAGAGTATGTTAACTGCACAATTTTCTGTTATGCATGCAGTACACCATTGCTGTAATTGCTTTCAGGAATATACTTGTGCATAACAACTACTGATAATCAGTCCATATATCATAGTTCAATTAAACTTCACAAGTAATTCTGTTTTTTAGAGTAAAAATTCTAAAATTTTCTAAAAAGAACACAAATGAAATAAATGCAACATCAATGGCATTCTGTGAGAGCAGCATACTACGCAGAAGATTGTATTAAATTAATTCAAAGGGTACTAAGTGATAAAATAAAAGAGACAGGAGCATAACATGAGGAGAAAATTTAGAGAATGTCTGCATTAATTATTACATTCTTTTGCTTATGAATTTAAAGTTACAATACTCCATTGAGTGCAATAAAAAGTAAGAAATAAGCAGAACACCACTCAAATCGAATTCAGCGCCTCAAAATAATGAGCTAATTATCAATAAAACTACATCTAATATTAAGCTAATAATGGTTTTAATTTTGCTTTTTTTGATCATGCTGCATAACCTGGGACACTGGCTGGTTACTTAAGTGTTCTATCTTCAAGGCCATTTTCGTATCTCTACAATGTGCAAATGTAAGGAAAGCAGTGTATCATCAAGCACCAACTCAATCACATTAATACAATTAAAAATAAATTGATCCGCACCGAGAAAATCACTTAAGAATTATAACATAATTACCACAAATATAGTTGTACATAATTTTTCCGTCAAAACACTTTAGTTTAATTCCTAGGAATGGATAGTTAATTAGTTGGACATAATTTAAATGTGACATGTAATTCACCTTATAATGTGTTGATCACATTAATTGGCAGGATTTATAGTGTACATACATCAAAGTTAGTTCCAAACAAATTTCTTACAATGCTGCCAGTAATCATGCATTTTGGCATCACTAAGTTGCCTCCAAGGAGAGAACCTGAATATGACCAGTTAGTTTACAAATCCTTGTAACTTGCACCCATGGAGTCTGCTAATGTGCAGCACTTTTTCATCATCTACATGACAGCACACACAAATTTAAACGCTTAAAAAATTACAAGACACTGGTTTGCCCCAGCATTCAGAGGGTTTGTGCATAGGCTTGCAACTCTAAGAAATTGGGCCCTGGAGAGATAAAATGACTATACCATGCATTAAAGTTTACAACTCCCAACAGATTGCTGTGGTCAAATGTCACTCCATTAAGCCAATTATCCTCTTTTATGTCTTAGCTAACTTAGCTTAAAGGGTGGCATGGCATTCCTGTGTATTATGAAATTGAGATAACCTCCTCTTCCACATTAAGTGCTGTAACATTTATGCTGAGACAAAGAACTTTTAACGCAACTTCCCAATTTATTTTGGGCAAAAAGAACCTGTTGCTCCCTATATGGACTTGCTGTTAGTAAGTTGGTATGAGAGAACACACCTGGGACTATTCACAAACAAGTTGCACAGATTGTGAATTCCATCAAATTTAACATTGGAATTTAGAGACATAGCTCTACAGGTACAGAACTATTAATGCACCATTATACATATAAGACTTCATCCACTAGAATAAGCTTGATGGTTCAAATTTTAGCATTTCATCACATCATAAGAAGTAACTATGTAACTTTGACATCAACAAGAGCAACATTACTATTCCTCTTTTTGAAATTATGTAGTAAAACTGAAGGCTCTTATAGACTCATCATGAGCAGCTGTGGATCTAGTTTTACAACAGATAAACTTTTGTGACACAATGAGATAAGTTCAAGTAAAAGACACAACAGTATAACACTTTAAACAACCATTTTAAAGATGTTACAGTATCCTATGGTGGATAGTGCAATCAAAATATAGGTTTTAGTGATTTAAAAACCACCTAAGGGAGATCATGAAAGTCAGAAATATACTGTGGCACAGACTAGAGTACTAAACACTGCTAATGCATTCTAAAATTGCAGCTTTAAATATAAGCAACAATGATAAACATTAATTATAGGTGAGAATGAAGAACAAGCTTTCCTGTAAAAATGAAAACTTTCCAATATCTCTTACAGGATAACAGAGACAAAAACTCACACAATTTGCCACTTTTCCAAGAGTTTTTACCTCTTTTACTACATAACATTACCACCACATTACACCTGAATCTGTGATTTATGTCTCTTACAGGCTTCACTTTGTTCCATTAAATATCAACATAAAATGGAAATTTTTACATTGTATCACAAATATTGTAATAACTTAACTCAAAGTGTGTTACACTTCTTACAAAACATGATGTCTTCTCTACATTTGCATAATTTATAATAACAGTATCAATCATTTTTTTTCTGCTTCATAGCAAACACTCAACCGAATACATTCACCAATGCTAATTTCATTCAAATCAACTTTGTGATATTTTTTCATTGAATGTGATATGAGTAAAAAAATTAGAATATGAATAAAAATATTAAATTAGCCATAAATTATTAAAATATGTCAATGTTACAGCTATATAGAATGATGGCTGGATCTTCCTTCTCAATGCCAGTAAATCCCATTTTTCATTTCAAATTAATGATTTATTTTTTGATTACACATTTTTAGTATTTTCCATGCATTATCGGGGTGGTCACAGACTCAAGAATTTCATATTTAAATTATATATTTAATGACTTTCTGGATTCATCTGCTGAGTTAATTAAAATTATAATTTTTGCAGCCAGAAAATGCAGAACTGAATGGAAAAAATTAGGACTCATTTTTTTCATGCCATGCCAGTATGCTTTGATTAGTAGGCATGGCTGTGGGCATTGAATTATGGAAGGAGGTTTTTTCTTGCAAACCCAGTCATGGATATATGGCTGTAAAACTTCAGTGAAATGGATGATGATGCTTTGGCATATAAATTAATTGAGGCAGCCTTGATCCTCAGAAAACTGATCAATAATATAACACCTTGAGCTCTTAAGTAAGAAAAACTTGAGACATGCAATTTTTAAAATGACTTTAAAGAAGTCTTCCACTGGTAGGTCTCTTGAGCTACTAACGTGAAGAATGGCACTAACATACACACCTCTATGAATGAAACAGCAGTTAATACAATGACTACTAATTGATCTATACCTGATATCCCCAACGACATCCCTACATTTCATGACACAGACATTTGTGCAATGTCATTAGACGAGAGATTTAAAAAAATGTTTCTTAAAAGAGAAAGTTGAATAACTCACAAATTGTGCATGCTAAGGTATTTAATTATTGCTCTCCGTTCAGCACAAAAAATTTCTTAAATATCTCGGCAGAAGTGATGTAGCAAAAACTGTAGACATCATGAGATGGTATTTGATCTTCAATGTAATTCATGGGATAAAATTCATGATGAGTCATTACAGGCCATTTAAATTTGACCCTCACTCCAATTACGTCGACAACTTTAAGAACTTTTGGCCAAATGGCATTGTAGACAGTCATTTCATGTTTCCTAAAGATGCTATTTTGGAAAATTGTGCTTCCCAATTGCCTCTTAATGAGGTTGTAGACTCAAATCATACATGACTAACAATGAGTTTCCATACAGGGCAAACTTAGTTGTCCATTATGCATACTACAATTCAATGTGTAAGAAACGAAGTTTCCAAGTTAGAAATACTGTTTGAAGACTATTATCCTAACATTTTGTGCTTATCTGAGCAATAGTTAGTGAGCCAGGAATTATCCTTTTTTCATCTAACTGGTGAGAGAATTTCGGATGAGTTCTGTAGATCGGAGTTTTAAAATAGTGAGAGAGTCAGTGAGATCAAAGTTAAAATAGAGCCAAAATCAAAAAACATGAAGCATCACATTCTATTACCTGCAGCAGGCAGCTCCATGACATTTGGGTAGGAAGTTATATTACATTTCAGGGCTACCTTAGAATTAAATAAAATATCGTCAAGTTCCTGCAGTATGGTTGTAGTACTAGTAAGAACAAAATTCATGGCTAATTTACATTTTGTCACTGCTTTAAAAATTTTCAAAAAAACAGGGAACTCAAGGTCTAGTGTTTTCACTCCGATTATTCTTGGTAGTGTAGTACTTTTTATAACATTCTAATGTGTACATAAAACAAAATGTGCAAAACATGCAATTTAAATATAGAAAGAGGTGAAATTCAAAATCATGAAAAATATTGGTAAGATTTATACATCACTACTGCATAATGCTAGTCTATTACATTCTTTACACTGCATTTTGATGTTAACATGCATAAAAATAATTGCCAGAAATTATAATTTCTTTATGACAAGTTTTGTCTACACAGCATTCTTCAAGTCACGAAAGCAGTATGTAGCAAGAGGTGTAACATAACCATGAAGCAAGATAATGGAATCTATTTTGGAGAGATAAGTTTCAATATTTAAATGTTAATAGCACTTTCCATTGTGGTCAAGAATTGAGCAAGAAATATATTTCACGGGAAAAATCACACGGCAAAATCTAGAATATCAAAGGCATGTCTCCAGAGTAACATTTTTATAGTTCATAATAGCTCAACATTGTAGTTGGGGGACTAACTAGATCTTGTAAAAGAGTTCACCTATTTGGGAATGCTTTCAATGAGGGAGGGGAGAATGGTATAGCCATTAAAAGAAGAATTTAATTACATTAAGCAGTACTTACAAAGAGGTGATAGTTAATGGCTGTCGCCATAAGTAAATATCTACCGGAAGGACCAGTGAAGACTTTAATATGGAGTGTAGTTTTTTATGGTTTAGAAACTTGATCATTTAGACAGGAGGGCAAGCATAGATCCCTCTGAGATGTGGGTTTGGAGAAGGATGGAAAGGAAAATGAACATTCAAGTTCTAGGTATGGTATGGTAAGAGAGGTCGTTGGGAAAATTCAAATTAGGCAGGACAGATGGATGTAGAGGATAACAAGAAGCTATGGAATGCTGAAGATGGTAATGGATGGGAGAATACTGGGAAAGCAAAGTAGAGGGAGGAAAACAAAAGGTATTCTCAATGAAATTAAGGGAAGTGAAAAGTATGCAGGGATAAATAATAAGTTATTGTAATCTGTAGAATGGGATCTTGGGATATTTTGTATAATGTTAATTAAGGATTAGGAGTTACGTAGGGTTTACTCAGAGGATTTATCAAAAACCTACCCAAATGCAGTTGATTACTGCTAAAAAAAAATATTCTATTCTAATTAATTTTTAAGCTGGAAATGTGTAGAACTTTCAGACTATGGGATGAAGGAAAAATTTCCTTCTGACTGACTTAGGGCAGGGTCATTATACGACAGTTTTCTTCTGAGATTCCTTTCAAATATTACCTAATAATACCAAAAAGTACCCAACTGTGAATAGTTCTTTAAAAGATGCCACCAACAGTATTAAAATGACTGTGTTTCCCAGCCCATAAGATACTTTTTTACCTCCAAAATGTACTCTAAAACCAGCCGGTATCTTAAGGGTCGAGCATAAAAATGTTTCATTAGAATAATCACACGAGATATAAAAGGAGAAGATAGTCTTGCATTTTAACTGGAACCCCTGAATTATGTTTCAGAACAAGGACACAGTGCGCCTGAAAGGCATTTTGGCCCGACTGAGAAGCTGATACAAGAATGAAGGAAGCAGAAGATTAATTAGTGACTGCATACAGGAGTATTAAAACCTTACATTCATGGGCTCCTAAATGGTCTGAGCGCGAAGAACATGTAAAGAACTAGATAAAACACATGAGGAACAGGATTACTGTTTTAACAAAAATGATTTTAACAGAAGCAAGAAAATTGGTGACAGGTACTGGGTGCGTACAATAAGTACAGAGTAGTGGATTAAGGTCCAACCGGTCGGCTCAGTAGAGAGGTCACCCACCACTCAGGCGTACTTTAGTTCAGTTGCCTCCAGGCATGCATTGAGACTTGGTGGATTTTTGTGGCGAGCGATTGTTTGTGGTGTCGTCGCGGCAGCATGGAGCACACCGTTGAGCAACACTACACTATGAACTTTTGCATTTAACTCAGAAAATCCAAGTCGGCGACCCTTGAACTCATTAAACAGGCTTATGGAGATGATGCTTTAAGCCACACGAGAGTTTTTGAGAGGCACAAAATGTTTAAGGAAGGCTAGGAGCTTGTCGAAGACGAGCACCACGTTGGACGCCCAACGACCGCTTGAACCAATGCTCAGGTGGCCATAGTGAAAAAAGTTTTGGACTCTAACAGCTGTTTAACCATCGCCCTTATCAGTGAGGAGACCTGCCTTTCAATTGGAACCGTCCACAGCATTGTAACAGAGGATCTTGCGATGAGGAAAGTGTGCGCGAAGCAGGTGCCGAAAGTCTTGAGTAAGGAACAAAAACTGTCACAGGTGGAAATTTTGGACATTCAGGAAAATGAGGATTTTCTCGAAAATGTTATTACCTCAAAGGATATCGGTTCGACTTCATCGAGGTGGTTCAAGCGGTAACGACAGAGGCTCTCAACAGTATTCCGGAAACTGACTTCCAGCGGGCATTTGCCAAGTGGCAGTTGCGCTGAACTACAGGTGTATCAATGCAGGAGGAATGTATCTTGAATATTATGAAGTAATTGTAATGACAATTGCAATAAATTTTGATTTTTGGAACCAGTCCCGATACTCGAAGTAAGGACCCTGTATATCTATTGCCAATTTTTCTGGTATGCTAATAGATGTATGAAGATAAATTGTCTCTGCATGTATACCAGAACTACAATACCAAACAAACTGCCACATAAATATGAAAGAAAGATTTAAGAATTCCAGATTGAAAATAACTGCGTGTATGATTTTTGCAGCAATTGAAATCAATTTCTGGGGTTCTACAATGAATGGCCATTTATGTAGTTGCTAATTTTTTTAATGCAACAATTATAATTTCTTCATATAAGTGTCAACATCAAAACACTTTTGTTCTGATTTCAGAATTTATTTTAATGTCTAACTTGAAAAATCATACGAGCATGTAATGCACCTCTATGCATCTTATGCTTCGAGAAATAAGGTATGTAACATTGTGACATTAATATTTAATGAAAATGTCTTATTGACTTATTAAAAGACGAAATTCAATTCCACCCATAGCTTCTGCACTACAACATTTAAAATACAAGAGACTAGTGGCTAGCAAATTTGCCACAATTTTGGAGATTTTAAGTGATATTTGGCAATTTTTTGCTACTTCAGTGTCATCTATCAAGATCTTTGCTTAAAAAAATATTGCAGGTATCCTCCAAGGCTCACCTGAAAGAGAAGACTGAAAACCCAATTGTGGAAATAAACTATCAAAAATTCACTCCTCTCATTACAAAGCATATGCATGCATCCTTTTATTTTCACGAATTTCTGTACCATTCCAAAGTTATTGCCAGCAAAATTAGTAAACTGGAGTCCTATTGCCAAGCAGTTTGACTGTACTGGCAGGGATTCACCATATACAGGGAAAAAATTTTGTTGACTCATGCTAAAATGATATGTAGGCAGAGACCAATGAATAAAAAGGGATAATTAATATTATCCCTTTTTGTTCATTGGCCCTTCATCCCTAGAGAACAACTGTTTACATAATTTGAACGACACTCTCAACAAAGGAATTGTTTGAATTAATATTTGTTTAGTAGTTTGAAAATACTATGCCATGACATGTCTGCTCACTTTATAATTACATTCGTAGTCATAACGAGTTTATTTTAAATTTTTATTGGCAATTATTAGGCTTTTGCATAGATGACTATATTCTTTTAATAATTACCAAACTTTATTGACCTATGGAATAAAACTGAACTATTATTCTAAGGTTAAAGGGCTTGGTCACAATAAGATCATTAGGATTAGGTCATTGCTTTGTCCTCAAGTAAGTGGAAAAATGAGCACAGTGACTCTCAGAATAACATGACATGGAACAATCAATTATGCAAAAGTTCAGTCTCTAGGGGAAAGTGTTTTAGGGATAATAGTTCGAGTAAGGCCCTGGAGTGGACAGCTTTCTTGAGATCCATGAACTGTAAGAACCTGAAGTACATGTGTCAACATTTATGTATAGGGTTAACACATGATTATGTAAAAAATCTTTCAAGTAGAGGGCTAAAGTTATTCAATTATTTTAACTGACTGAAGAGAAAATGTTAATTAAAAATAATTGAAATTTATAATAGCCTAATTTTTAAGAAATTAATTGTGTCCCTCGCTAGCTTGTTAGCATTACAAAGCCTATGCTCACCTATATTTGCCCTCATGGAGTATGCCATGATGATTCCAAAATTAGTGAAATCCAGGAAGTTTTCTGGTGACCTATGCTTGCTATGCCTCTTGATTAAGGGGAAGATGAGGCCATGTTCCCATTCTCCCCTCCATCTTCTTTTGTGACATCAAAAGCTATTTAAAAGAGCCATATAACATGGCTCAGCTGCTCCTGTAGTTATCTAATCCACTAAACTTGCATTCAATACATAAAAACTCTAAAATCATAAAGCACTGGAATATGTTTTATTAGGGCCGTTCAGGAATGGAATTCTATTGCCTGATAAAAAATCAATGACTAAGCCAACACATCCATCAATCTGATTGCCATTTTGATTAGTATTGCTCAAGTGATTTCAGCTGAAACATGGAGCCTTATATCTACATTCCCATCAGCACAAGAGTGTATGTGTGCTTCATAGTCAATTATGTTTACAGTGCCTTTCATTTCATTGATGAATGCCATTCTAGGAAATTCAGGGTGCTTATTGAGAATCTTAAGAAATAATGAGCCTGTTTGGAGCTTTGAATATTTTGCCATTTTCATGAACATCATTAAAGGTTTATTGATGTCAAATTAAACTTAGCCACTTTTTACATTAGTTTTATTTAATTATAAATATTACACAAGCAAAAAGTAGTTTACCTATTTGTGGGAAATTGTAGCATTTTGTGAGATTCCTGATGCCTTTGTCATGCGTACAAAAAGATTTTCCAATTTATAAATGTGTGTAGATGAAATATATCTGTGAATGATTTTGAACAAACCCTAATAATTATGGGTCGTCAGTAGAAATGTTCAAATACCATAACATTATTCACTTGAAACTTTTATTCAAGCCAGTATTTGAACAAACTATACTCACGGTTAAGCGAGTGGTGGTTAGGCACCTCAGTTCAAAATTGGGATGATCTGTGCCGTGCTTATGCTGAGTGACTCATCCTTTACCTCACTAGTGCTCTCTCAACCCTTTTGAAAACCATGCACATTACTCTCTGAGCTTATATTGTGGGATATTAAGAGAAAGGAATCGTGAAATACAAAATGAAAAAATCTACACAACTAAAGGATTTAAATTTGACATTTCTGACATGATGCTGAAATTATATTTGCATTAAACCACTATACTTTCCTGTTTGTGTTAAAAAAACATTTGAAACCAGTCAAGTCATTCAACTCAGTTCCAATGCTTGCCATGAACGAAACAAGAAATCATGGACTGGACAAATTAGGCAATTCAAAAGAAATGACTAATTGAGGACAAAGAAAACTGTGACTTTGCAACGAAAAGAAAAACTGTCTGCCCCTACACGGATAAAAATTACACTGATCTGCAACAGAAATGCACAAGAAATGAATTGATATATACAGAACATGCTAGAGTACAAATAAAGGATGACTTCAAGCTTGAGATTCAGCTCTAGCATCTCCTTCCAAGCACTTAGACCTCGTCCCAGTGCTCTCTTCATTTGGTCCACTAATCCTCTTATTGCTACCCTGATTTTTATTTCTATTCCTGTTCAACCAGTATTTCATACTTTTAAGTTTCACAGTAACAAACAGATACCTTATATATGTCAAATTTCAAAATAGTACTGTTAATGGATGCGCACATTCTAATCCAATGCAGCTTAAACAATCCATTCCTGGACTTATGAAATATCATATTGTTCAGGCGAATGCCTGCTGATAGCTTCTAACTATACAATATTAAAAATCAAAAAGGATTTAAACCAGTTTTTTGCTTCAAAACTAAGATATAACACCTATCAAAGCAGAAAATGCACATCCTCTAAATTCTTACATAGGCTTATAGCTTGAAAGTTTATAATTACTACACCAGATTGCTCACAGTAATATTTCAGGGCAGGTATATACTTAGAATTCTAACGTTTTTGCATCCATTCTAATTTATATCGGAGAAAATAATAAAAAACAAAGTGGTCCTTTGGTTACAAGTGACTCACAATAAGTTACATACTTCAAATGAATCATTTTTTTAAACCAAGTGAGATTATTTTAGAGCAGCAAGATCGTAATTTTCCAAAAATTGAGTTCAACAAGATAAATTACTGCAATGAAATTGTTGATGGGTCCAAAGCACTGTCCACTGAGAGAGAACAGGATAACAAACAGCATTGAAAAGTTTCGAATGCCTTTCACTGAAAGTACTTATGTATTTCCTTTATAGTTAAAAATTGATGTAACAAAGTTTTTCAGTTTGAGAATTTAAAAGTTATTTGTTCATGTACTGAGCACAATATGCAACCATCTATGAATTCTAGGATCATACACCAAGAATCAACATCAATCAAATACTTTAAAGCAAATAGACACACCAGCACAAAACTTTTCAAAGAATTAAAAACTGGTAATTTTTTTGTCAGCCCAAGCAAATCACATACCATTTGGTAGATAGAGAGCTACTGGTAAAAAAATGTAATTCAACTTTAAGAAATTATTATGCTTTACCTAAACAATCATGCTCATTCTTGTCAAGATGTGATTTAGTAGAATGCCATGCAGTTTCAACTGGTTAATAACGGTGTTTGAAATAGTTTATTTTATCTAAAAAATATATAATTTTTAATCAAGAACTGTCCATGAGCAACATCCATTAGTTACTGACGTGTAAATCTTGATATACTTAAACTTGTAATTGAAACTTGAATTGAAATTGAAACAAAGAACAAAGATAAAATTTATTTTGAAGCAGCAGTGCTTCCTTTATAATTAATCAAATAACTATTTGAATTCAAAACAACAAATTTCGATTGCAACAACTTATTTGCTCCCATTTGACATCAAACAGCCTCACAACGTGCAACAAAAAAGTGTAAAGCTCAAAGAAAGATTGAGTCCAGATGATTCCAGAGAGTCTGGATGATGCTACAGTGTAGCGTACCTAGGTTACAATGAATTTCTTTCTGTGGAAATGCAAAGTCTTTGAGTCTATCTTTGTGCATTACCAATGGATTTCCACAAAGCATCGGCCTCAACCATCTCTCAAATAAAAAAACTGTAGAGAGAAACTGTTGAAAAATAAGAATTGCCAAATTGTACTTAAGTAATGCTGAATGCAGTTGGGCATAAGATGAAGCAGTGTGAATTTTCAGCATGAGAATTTCAAAAAGGTAAACAAAAAGAAAAACCAATTATACAAGTATATACCCACCAACCACAGTTATCAACCTTACGGTTTGTTTGATAGGTGAGGGTAGAGCTCAACTCATACTAAGCTCGGTAGTGGGTGTATTTCACATAACCTAGAAGGAGGGCTAGTTCCTTTCCCTGGGCCACCTGAGTTTTCCTAGGAAGATCTGGTACCCAAAAAATCACCAAGCTTGAGTGATGATGAGGATGCCCAGAAGCATCTACTGGAATCGAACTTCAGGCCCTCCAGTCAGTAGCCTAGAACTCTACTCACTGGACTCACATTTTACATATGTTAATCACATATGTAATTTTACAAAATAATTTTTTGCTTAGTTTATTTCTCAATTATGTAATGGTTTTGAGGAAAAATTGAAGAACAAGAATACAGGTATTTAATTACCTCTCAATTATGCATTTTCTCCAAATTGGGATGGTAATTGTTTCATTGTAAAAAAAAGATTTGGGGTGACATGAAATGTGCCGTTTTAGGGAAATGTCTGCTTCATATTACCTATGTGATGTCTGGTTTTGAAAACAAAATCAACATTTTTTTATAACATCCAAGGGAATAACTTCTCTTCAATTTATATAATATTTAATGAATTTATACATGAAATTAATTAATGGTGAAATCCCAGTAGATATTATTTTGGCCTTTCATAGTGTTTGGGGAAAAAACCTAAATATATAAAATGCAGACATATTTTTTTCATTTTTTTTTCAGAATTCAATGATGATTTCTAGAAATTTATTGTTTTGCTAATATCTGATAATTTCTTACAATATTCTCGCATAGTGTCCATCTATCATCATTCAATGAAAAAAGCCAAACAGAAACAACAGCAGTTGCATAGACTTCAGAGTCGACCAGTCATTTTCTCATTTCTCACTTCTTCCTATTTACAAACCACAGAAATATTTTCATTAAAGCTCCTCTAACTAAAGCCCCATGCAATATAAAGTCTGTTAATTTAATCTTTGAATTGCAAATTTTCAAGTTTCTTTTATATTCAATTTTCATATTGATTTTTGGAACATTACAATTTTTAAAAAAAATTCCCATAGGCCACATGATATAATAGTCATAAATAGATATTGCACAACTAAATAACACCAGTATCCTAATATAGGTCCCCAAACCTGCTTCATGCACACATTATTCTGTATAAAATTGTCATCAGCCATTTTAATTCTCTTTTGCAAATTACAATGCCAGCAGCTCTTAACAAAATGCGGTACATTATCACCGAGAATGAAATAAGAATTGATATAGTGAAATCTAATATGAGTTTTAATCTGCTAAAACCCATGACTATAAATATCAAATCTTGACAAACTGTCGAAAGTTACCAATCACCTAACATAATCACATATCAGTGAAGTTATATGTAGTTATGTTTTTTAAGCTTAGAATATTACAGAAAAACAATGAAGAAGATTATCTGATCATCAGATAGCTATACATAAAACATACCAATGAATTAAATGCTCAAAATGGTTGGGTAAAAAATTCCAGATGAATTTAACACCCTCTACAGTGTAATCTTAGGCATAAAGAATTACTCAGAAATAGGGTGCACAATCTTAGTGATCAATTAAATTTAAAATTAGTCTAGCTCTCTCATTTAATTTTTCTTACGTTAATTTTGGTCAGTAAGGTTTGCAATCATACCCTGTGAATAATAAAAGGAAAGTAAAAACAGAAGTTTCTATAAAAGGCACAAAAATACAAAATTATGGTTTGTTCAGCTTTGTCTCAATGTGATTATGCAGTCTTCTCCATTTAATATTCAGGCTTACTAAAATGACAATGCTATAACTTTAATTTTCTGACAGCAAAAATTTGTTTAATTTTAATTCAAATGTTTTAACATTATTTTCTTTTTATTAACACAGGCCAGTTTTGGCTTATTATGTTATTTCTTAACATAAAGCATTGCATTGACAATGACGATAAGCTTGAAGATACTGCAGTTAATAAAATTGAGCAACAATTGTTAAATAAGTCCGATCATAGCCACCATAAATTACTGAAGCCTAATTTTCTTATTATTTTGGGTGCAAAAATGCCCCGTCACATTTAACAATCATTATTTGCACCAAAAAGGCAAGTATGAAATTTTAATATGAATAAAAGCATACTGACCCCACATAGTAGCGACCATAGCAATGCACAACACAATCGCTAAATCTAAAGGAAAGTACCCAAACTATGGGGCAACTTCTTGACACAAAGTAAAATGTTTCTTTAAGTACATAACTTTATCCTATTGTGTCACACACAAACAAAAATTATAAAAGTAAATAACACTAAATGATTTGAAGTTGTTCTATTGGTGCTAAAAAAAAGGAGAAAACAGATGGGTCTAACTAGGTGAAATGAATGAATCAGAGAAGGGGATCTGCTATGTAGTCAGACTAATTTGTCATCTCAACCAAGGAATATGGACATTCGTGAATGGAAAAAATGTCTGGATGAAAGTCAACCTCTTCTTAAGAGAAAACCTGCCTCTCACAAACGCAGTATACGTGAAGCTTCTTGCCACAGCAATCTTTTGATTGGTATTGTATGTACTACTTGGTCATAACTACATAATAAATGTGATGATGGTGAGATGATTTCTTACAGAGCAACCAACTGTATTATTTTTAACAACACTTAAAAACTCGAACATGAAGCTTAGGAAGAGGAGTCAATAGAATACACTTGAGGGTCTCTTCCATCAATGTCTCACCTGCTCCTGCCCCACCACCTCCCCCAGACCTGCCGCTGTGTGGAGGCGTCCCAACCAGAGGCTGTTGCGAGGGTGGGTTTCCTGAGGGGGGGGTTCCAGAGGTCAGGGTGGGCCCGGGAGAGGATGCTGGAGAAGAGGTTTCGTTGAGCATGCGCACAAAGGCTTGCTGGTTGTGTGAGATGAGGTGCAGGAGAGCTGGGTTCGTCTGACCTATTTGCTGGAGCACCAGGTTCAACAGCGGAGGATTCTGCTGGATCACAGCACGCATCTGTTGGAACTGAGGCTGGGACCGGAGGAATCCGAGTGGGTCGTCCGAGTTGCCTCCTCCATCCTCTGTTGTAATTACGAGCATAATGACCGAGCAAGAGGGGTGGATATAAGAGTGTATGTCAATTCAAACCAGTCTAAAATCTACCACAAATTTAATTTACGGAAGAGTCTGACATTGGCTGATATTCATGCTACCGATCAAGAACAGACACTGCAAGTCATGGAAAAAGACAGGTACTCCATTCGGCCAAAGAAAAAAGCCCAAGAGCGATGCTTAATGAGGATTATAAGAAAGAGTCAATCTACACTTCACCTCATTAGTGCTGACTGCCTGATTGCTGGAAAGATGCGTCTGCTACTCTTTTAAAGTCAGCCTACCTCAGATGAGTAATCTATATGATTTGATCTAACCCTCTCTTTGTTTTGGCCTATGCAAATCAGCTAAGATACAGCAAGGAATAGCAAATGCAGAGCCTAGACTTCCATAAATTCAGGTGGTATATTTTAACTATGTAATAATTTGGACACAAAATAAAAATATATACCACACTATCAATACATGAAAATACACATCACCAACACTCAGTAGAATTTTTCAGCACTGTCTGACACATTTGTCAAAATGAAAATATTGATTTAATGTTCAATGTAGAATATTATACATAGTTTTCAGAACGTATAATGCTAGAAATAAATCACTGGCTTGCCCTGCCAATTAGGCAATCCATATCTCAATGGCTCCACCTAATCTGTCTTCCCCTTAAGTTTCACCCCAAACTATTTTCTCTCACTGAATGGAGTGTGACAACACAATTTGCAGACTATTGATAATTAGGAAATGTTTCCAGCCAGATGCGAAAAACAAACTTCTTCATCTCCAATTCTTCAAAGCCTACCTACGAGGTACAATAAATGAGAATTGATAACATGGGAGTTCTTAAATTTGAGCCATTACTGATTTTCTCAACTGAATATGAACAAATATGTCCTAACTTTTCTTCAGTGTTTCTAAATGGTGAATAAAGATGACATGACATAAGTCACACATGAAGGAAATTAGAAAAAACCTTGATTAATGAATGTCAGAAGAAATTAAACATAAAAATTATGAAGATGAAAAGTGACTTCTAATGTAATTCAGGAATTTAACTAAAATATTATGCTGACGTTAATGGAAATAATATATTTGCTTCAAATAAATAACATTAAAATAATAAACAACAATATATCACCATTATACTAATGATGATAACAACATTATTAATAACAAAGCTTGGATGCAATACTAACCTACTTTATACAACAAACAAACACTACCACTGCTTTCACTAATTTATCATTTTTCAATGTATCATGACCTTAGCCCTGTAACATTATATAAGTAAATAAAAGCAATATATCAGTGGCATAACTACTGTGGTGCCAGGATTTTGGTGCACCTATAGGGCATACTCCTTGAACCTGACCAAAGATATTTAAATAGAAAGAAATCTGATGGCCAATGACAAAGTAGATACACCACTGCATTACATTAAACCGAGCTAAAATGACATCCGGAATTGCTAAAAGAATTCACTCAAAAGGCAGAAAGTATGTTTCTTTATAAATTTCTATAATGATCTATTTTTCTCTTTCAATGGCAAAAAATTAGATAATTTGTTTATTATCCACACTAGCAACATTGAAGCCACAAATGAAATTAACCATCATCCACTATTAATGGCTCAACAGATTGCCCATTTAGATATGTTGATCATTAGCTCTACAAAGGCATTCACTCTAATTTCTCGTTATAAATTAACTGAAAAGCCTGTTTCATTCCATTTGTTTCTCAAGTAGAAGAACAGGATGAACTGACAGAGCATGTCGTGAATTAAAGAGAAAAAAGCCTTTCTAACCCAGACAAATACAAATACTCTCCAACCTGCTCTGTTAATGAGGGGAACTTATTGCTACCAAAACTACTTGGCAATGGAGTTTTTCTCAGCTGTTATCAAATTTATTAATGCATTAAATATGCATTTCTAGCCCATGCATTTATGTAAGAAAGAAAAACTGGAGTAAGGACCAGCAAGAACATTCAGGGTTGAAAGTAAAAACAAAGGGCAACAATATTTCAGCAATGTATTGAAATGCATAATAAATGTCTTCAAAAATCAAACTATCATATTAGGGGAGTTAATGTTGAATATAGGTTTTTATACTTTATAAATAATATAATACTAAAAAAAACGTGTGATAATCAAATGGACAGTCACTATTACAGCCAATATATATTATAATTAGCTAAACATCATGAAATGCAATGCACTAAATATCTCCCACATATTAATATAATGTAAAAGAAAAATTGAAAAACCAAGCTTTATTGAAAAATTCAAGCAGCTTTTCAATAGCATCCAAGAATGATGGTTTAAATTAAATATCTAAAAATATTTTTTAAATCATGCAAATGAGTTTAAATCCATGCAACATTTTTGAGCTCATGAATATTTAATTCAATTAGATAAATATAACAAAAATATCAATATTCTTCAAAATACTAAAACATCTTGTGTGACACAACAGAAATAGTTAAAAAGAACTAATGCAACCCTCCAAATCACAGCAAGCCACAATAGGGTGACTGCCTAAGATTCCAAATACTTTTAACTCTTGAGTGCCTGATGCCAAGTTTGTTTACTTGAACACTAATACAAACAATTATACAATCAATCCTAATACTAAATACATTCCAGTTAGCAGTCATTTAATTCTTTCCAATCAACACAGTAGGAAGTATAACCATGCCTTGTCACAGTGATATATGGGTCGTTCAATAATTCCTGAGTAAATCCATGAGATGATGCCCATGATATTGGGAAAAATTTGCCTTCAGGAAGTCTCATCTCCCATTATACTGCTGTTTAAGTTTCAGCTACATCCCTCAAATGATTTCACTTTCATAGTCCATTTATGCAACAAACTTTTTTTTCTTAAGAAAAATGCAAATAAAACGAGTTTTTTGTGGTGACTAAACACTTCCATTTAAAAGGCTTTACATTAAAAGAGATCAAATCAAAGTCTGATGAATTTTATGGCACATCCGCTCTGGTTTTTTGACTGTTGGGTACGTGAGTTTAAATGTGCCCATATCCCCAAATGATGAATATCACCTGGGACAACCAGTAGAAGTGACTTCCCCCACAATTATTGCCAAAATCCACTACATGCTTTTGAGTGATCCACCAATCAAAGTTGGCAAAATAGTTGAGACCTAAAGCATGTCATTGGGTTTATAAAGCATTTTCAATTTTGTGTGAAAAGTTGGGAGTAAAAAAAATATTGGCAAAATGGGAGCTATGCTTGCTCTCAATGGACAATAAAATAAATTGGGGGGTCGATTTGGAGGCTGGTTTGGTGCTTTTCTGTGCAATCCTGGTAAGTTTCTGCATCGATACATAACTTTGGACGAAACATGGATACACAACTACACTCCAGAACATAGGAAACAGTCCAAACAGTGGGTTTCTAAAGACAATCAGGCACCAAAGAGAACAAAGATGGTAAAATTGGCAGACAAGATAATGGCCATAGCTTATTTTGGGCTCAAACAGACGTTGGCTCTCAGGGATGCCTTGGTTAGTGTTAAGTGGAAACCTATGTTTTAGGAGATTATAGGTATTAGTGAGTGGTCATTTCTCAGAATTGGGGTTGGGCATTTGAACACAGGCAAAACAGGTAAAAAGGAAGGGAAAAGGGAAAGAATATTTGTACCTTAACACTTCCCAAGTGTTTAACGCCACATTTTTGTTGGCCAGGGAAATGTTTGACTTTAGGTTATTTGTTTAGATAAGCTTCCTGACAGCAGGGTGATTGAGCATGAGTAAAGAACCGAGACCTGGCGTGTGTCAGCAAGTATTCTACACCATGTAGTTGAGGAGACAAGTTATCTTGTTCGAGAAAGAAAATGGAAATAGAAGAGCAGCAGCAAGATTTGGTGTAAACAAGTGCAGTGTAAGACAATGGCATTACAAAGAGACTGCAATTTTTGCATGCACATCTTCGCAAAAGAAGTTCACGGGGCCAAAATATGGAATATTCCCTGAAATCGAAATAGCAGCGTTGGAATATCAATCACAAGACAGACTTTTTGTGAGCTACAACCTATTACAACAGGAAGCCAACAACAAAGCAAGATCTTTGGGCATCCCTTGCACACAATTTCAGGCAAGTTGAGGATGGGCAGAACGATTCATGCGGCAAATAGGGCTGGTATTGCAGCAGCAAAAGTCAATTTGTCAGAAGCTCCCAAAGAAAGAAAGTAAATTTCATGCTGGGGCAGATGGCTAATGCAAATGAAACTAATGCAATTTACTAAGATGTGCCACCAAATTACACGATTCAGAGAAATAGGGTCAAAGAAGTTTTTCTAAAGACAACAGGGCATAAAAAAACTATGAGTGACGGTGATGTTGGCCGCTACATCTGGCGGTCGCAGGCTGCCACCATTTCTTATCTTAAAAAGAAAAATGATCCCAAAAGATGTCACCATTCAGGTCCAAGAAAATGGCTGGATGACAGAAGAATTAATGATTGACTGGTTAACAAACAACAAGTGGGGATGCAGACGAGGTGCCCATTTAAATCAGTCCTCTATGCTTGTACTGGACTCTTTCCAGGGCCATCTTACCAATCCCGTGAAAAATAAGATATAAAGGATGAAGTCAGAACTTGGGGGTCATTCCTGCAGGTATGACATCTGTTTTGCATTCAATGGATGTTGGCATTAATAAGGCATTCAAGGACCAACTCTGAGAACAGTACATTTCATGGTCGTCTGCATCTGAGTGTGAGTGAACTGCTACAAGAAAAATCAAAAGAGCTTCTCCTAACAAAGTAGCACGATGGTTTCTGCGGCATGGAGAACCCTTTCTGAGGAAAAGATAGGGAAGACTTTCAAGAAGTACTGTATCAGCAACAAGATGTTTGGCACAGAAGATGACGTCCTTTGGGAGTAAGATAATGAAGACAGAGTCTTTGATAACAAGGATGATAGAAGTACACGTGTTTTCAATACCCGTATGTTATAACTCTGTCTGTCCCTTCCTCCAGCTTCACAAAACACATTTACATGCACCTTTTTTTTTGTTCAGATGTTCAGCGGAAGCAAAGTGATTCGTCCAGCATTTCAGACAAAGAAGACAACAATTAAGGGGGTTACATAAAATTGCATCGAAAAAATGAATCAAAGCAACATAAACAATGACGTTACCTTGTACCAAATTTTCCAGTATTGTGCTTTCACTCAATTTCCTTTAGAAATCAATTACTAAGACATTTGTTTCATTTCCATCATGCCTCATCGTAATAAGCCTACACGTATACTGGCACAGCACTGTGACATGTGGAAGTTATATAGCGCTGTTGTGTGGGTTGCATACGTTGCACTTCGCCCATTCTTACATCCGATCTTAACCTACAAATCTAAGACACACCCCAATTTTTGAGGGGAAGAATTACAAAAAAAAAGGGGGTCTTAGATTTGAATAAATAAATTACTACAACAACCACCGAATTCACCCGATTTAGCCCCCAGTGACTTCTTTATATTCCAAACTTGAAAAATTGGCTCGCAGAAAACGATTCTCGTCAAACAAGGAGTTCATCACCAATGACGATGCCTATTCTTAGGATCTTCTGAAATCCTACCTTCTGGTTCGCTTAAAAATGTTGGAGAAATGCTGGAAAAAGTGTATCCATTTAAGAGGAGGTTATGTGGAAAAATAAAAAAGATCTTTACTTTGCATTAATCTCAAAACAGCAGTTTGGCCTTAACATCAGACTTTTAACAATGATATGTATAACAATAGAAACAATTACAAACACCTAAGCTCTTGATGGAGAAAAACCTTCCTAGGCAGGAATCAAACCCATGACCTCTGGGTTGGCAGGCGAGGATGTAACCCCGCCATCACCAAGGTCCACCAAAATATAAAATCTACATATCTAACCAAAATAGTTTATTTTTCTATTTGTCCTAAGGACTTATTGAACGACGCACATATCTAAGGCAGATGTTTTTGGGAATGCACAATTGCTTCCATTAACTCTAGCTAAAATTAGATTTAATGCACTGGAGATAAAAAAAATTTAATATTTAAGAAAACCCCTCAGATCACATAAATAAAAGAAAAGCCATAAATTGTCCAATTATCAATTGCTACATCAATGCCAGTTGAAAATTAACTGCTGTATTACTCTTAGAATTATTTTTAGATTATACCTGAAAATAAAATACTGCAAGTAATTTTCTGTTGGCTCAAGATATAGTTTTAAATATGCTTACTACACATACGTAGTTTGTAAAACTAAACACCAAATCTGTAATAATAACACAATGAATTTGCGTACTAAATGTAACAACTCCTATTTCCACCTCTTACGATTTTAATAACTTCAAAAAAACTTAAACAGCTTCATTAACCGGAGATTTTCATGTATTACACAAATACCATGAGATGAAATGATAATAGTTGAATGTCCAATATTTATCCCTAGCATTTGAACATGCATCATTCTTTTATGTTGCAAAGTTATACAACCTGGCTACAAGCTGCTTTAATTGCTGATACAATCAAAAGAGAAGAAGAAACGGGAACAATAGGTTGGGCCATATTGTAAAATGATTAAAAATGCTACTTCTTTGGTTCAACAAGCTTTATGAGCAGGAATTTTCAAGCTGAAGTACCATCCAAGCAAATTTTTAACAAATACAATGCTATCCATCCCAGTATCTCCTTTCTTTTCCTAAAGAAATTTTCAGGTACTAGAGACGTGAGTTTTTAAGATTATTTAAAAGACTACTTTTTAAAACAATGGGCCATTTAAACTGATTATAACTTATCCCCATACTAATGCAGTAAAACTAGTAGAAGATTGTTTCACTGAACCTTTAAAAAAACAGTAAATGCATCACACCTCATTGTTGAAATGGTAAATATGGCATTGAGAAGAAAGATCCAAAATATTAGTTTTCCTATAGCTTATCATATTCAAATATTTGTACCTATAATTCTACATTAATTAGAGAGCTATGCATGTTATCTTTAGTAACAGTTAAAAGAGGTTGCATATGCCATTTTGAACATCCTGACAGCTGTTATTGGAAATTACTTGAAAATAGTGGACTTTACAGTGTCAGACCTAGCACATATTACATGAACTAGAAAAAATGTATAATTGGGCTTTCCCAGCAGTATCCTTAAATTAACATTTGAAATCTACATGATCACATGCTTATAGGTAATCTACAAATACCACTTGGTGGTACATGATAAAAACTATTAGCCATATTGTCAACATCAGATATTCTGAAACATTAGAGGAGCAAGATAAAGTATTATACCTTCCAGTTTTCGTAATATCATTAAGCTATCATACCTTCAACCACCTATTTTGGTTTCATGTAAAGGAGTTTGTCTATGACATCGAAAAGAATTATTGCCTTGATATTAGCAAATGCCCCAATGTCCCAAAACATGTGATATGGGCATGTGTGGGTAACAACATCCATGGGTAACAGGACATACACACATTCTTATCGACTCGTCTGTTGATAAGTATGGGTGTGTGTGCATGCATGCACATGTGTGCAGCCAGTCATGGTCAGGCTTTTGTGCCATGAAGATCACAGGCCTATTTGTAAAAAGGTAGAGGAAAGAAGGTTAAGATGGTTTGTACATTAAAAGTGATAGAGTAAAGAATGTTGGAAAAACAGTGGAGTTGAAAGTTCCAGATAAGAGGAAAGCACTACTTAAGATAGAAGGAAGACTGGGATCTGAGGGGAGATGGTAGAGAAGGTAGGAAGCCCTAGATATGGAGGAAAGGAAGAAAAGGATCAAAGATGGGAATATTGATCCCATTGGAATGGGATAAGGCTGATAGAAGAATAAAGGTAAAGACTGAGAAGGGTATGAATGAACATTTTATCAAAACAGCACCAGTGAAATTAATTAGCTAAGTTGCAGTACATTTGCCTGCATCCTTGATTATACCACAGAGCTCTTCTGTCCGTGACTGGGTATTTAGTGCAATATCTTCCAAGCCGTGACCATGTTATTCCATTCCCAGGAATATTTTTTTAATTATTAAAGTGCAATAATAAATTGACAAAGCATTTCTCAAAGCTATATAGTCTTTGTTATCATTGGCAAGCCCATCCTGCCCCTTCCCTCACTGATTTTACTTGATTTATAAATGGTATCCAGCATGAAATAAGGTTTAAATGTGGCCTACTATTTGCAGGTCATGGCTAAACCATCATATATTTCAACTTGTTTCCTGGAGCATTGCAGCAGTTACAACCAAAATTAAACAACATTGCAGTGGTAACTGGTTTCACAATCCTGAATCAATCCTTGATACACTAATGCAAATATAAGAGGGGTTTTTTGAAATTCAACATTCTTTTCTATTTATAAGCTATAAAAACAACTCTATGAATATTACACAACAGCAAAAAATAATTAATCTTCACTGGATCATGGTGACCACATGCATAAATTTTTCATATATGCATCTTCTATTACACTTAAATCAGTAGGGAGTGCTCTTTTGGGAAGGATTTCATGCAAACATTTGCTGTATTTATGAGGATTGTCCTGTATTTGACATCCCAAATTAATAAAATAATTGCTATAATAAAACCATGGAACATAAAATTAAGACTAAACATTCATTAGGCTTAATTGTTAAAAAAAAGTACATTTAGTCACATAATTCAAGAATTAGCCATACATATTTTAAACGCTTCACCAGACAGTAAATTTAAACTGCTAAATCAATAAAGCAAATAGGTATATATCATCACTTTATAATAAACAATGACCTTTAGATTATCCTCAGAAAATCAATTTTGCTCACGAATGTTATTACCGTATTTTCCCATCAATAACCCGCGCATAATCTATACAAAATGTTCAGATGATCGAAAAAATTACGATGCGAATTATGTAATGAAAATTGAAAAAATCTAAACATGGACTTATTTTGACACACACACATCCGATATAGACATATTTTTACACACACTATACACAATTTTTACTCGCATATATGTATATACAGATGCACACAGATCTATACACATTTAAGATAACTATGAAGCTCTGAGACCGCGGCATCTACACAAATTCACGATAACTTCAGAGTTCTGGGTGCACTATATACATAAGGGACGCGTTACCGATGGGAAAATATGGTACTATGAAATTTATTTCTTCCTTAAATTCAAGGGGACCTTTAAAGCTGGACCCTAACTTAACTTCCACCACTCCTCTTGAGAAGGTAGGGTAGGGCACTATGTGTATATATATTTCAAAAATTGAAACATTGACATTTTCTAGGTCCAAATTGGAGAATTTCCCTGACAATATGGACTGATAGACCAAATCATTAAACTCGCCCACCAATGGTTATTAACCTTTAGGCAAACTTCATCTTTTGTGGCAGTTAAGTTCCTTTTAACTCCTTGAAAGAGAAGAAATTAATGTAATGAAATAAGATATAAAAGGCTTAGTTCATTTACCAGCAATTAGTGGCAATGACTGATTTTGTGTTTTATGTGAGCACTTCAAATGACAGTGCAGAGGAATGCTTTTGGAAAAGAGGCAGCAAATTGAATTCATTAAAATAAAGCTTATCTTAAAGTTTTGCAGTGAAATTGGGGAGCTGAAATGGTAGCGGCATAACTAACTGGGGAATAACATCACAATTTGAAATACATATAAAATTGACTGTTAAAGATGATGTATTTTTAAGAGAGCAAGTTGATCAATAAAAATAAGAAAATGAGACTTGTGATGTAAATAGAGATGCTGATGAATTCTAAGGTTTTCGGCTCAATTTGATGGAACTTCATGATGAAAAGTGAATAATAACAGCTTTGCAAGTTCCACTGACATTTATTTCAAAAATTACTGATTTAGTTAAATATCCGGCATCATCAGGTACAATATACTGGACTTTTTGGTATTCATATATGCATGGATGCAGTGGGAGGGGGTGGTTAAGGGTGGATTGGAGGTGTGGTGTTAAAGTAGAGGGAGGGAGAACTTGGGAGAAAGGGAGGGGGGGGGGAGGATATTGACCAACCAAGGAAAGGGGGTAGGGAGTGGGAGAGGGTATCAGTAAAGTGTAGAGCAGGAGCCACAAACAGTTGAGTTGACTCTCCACAAGGGGTCCTCCACAATCCACAAATGGATTCCTGGTTGATGACGGTGTGTTTCCCTTACATTCCCTTCTCCTTGATGTCCTTTACACCCAGTAATCTGTCTTTACACCCAGTAATTTCTCATCTCCTATTCACTTCCCCTATCTAACACCACCATCAACCCTCTGTGGAGAGTCAACTCAACTGTTTGAGGCTCCTGCTCTACACTTTACCTATACCCTCTCCCACTCCCTACCCCCTTTCCTTGATTGGTCACTTAACCTTCAGGTGACTTGATATGGGAGATTTGTTTTTCTGTAAATAATCACTTATATACACATCTATTAGGCTACGCTTCCAACCTTTAATATTACAACTGCCCATTAAAAATCAAAGAAAATATGATGATGATAACATTTTTTTTTCCTTTTCAATTGAAACACACAAACAATTTCTTTGCCAATTGAAATATGTAAACCCATATATGTAGGCTGTATCATATATGTCGGCTGCATGATAAATGTCTAGTCTAAATAAACAAATTATTGAGAAAATTTACTTACCTTGCATTCTATGCAGATGATATTTTTTACGGTTATCAACCAAATGGAATTTAATATATCATGGCTTCTTATAAGTCATATGCATCATTTACTAAAATCCTCTTAGATGCTCTTAGACTACCATAAGATACTTTACTGATAATGTTTGAATTATGTTTCCTTAACATTGCATAGTAGGTTAAGGATTTTTAAATTCTTCTCATACCAATGCTACAATGTATCGCAAAAAATCCCACTATTTAAAGGTTTCATAATGTGACACTGGGTGTTTTTCTCCAGATGCTTTCAACTACAGAATATCAGCTGCAAATAATATATAAAATGAGAACCTTGAAGTTAATAAGTTGAAGCATTAATACTTCAATAAAACAAGAGAACGTGGCCTTCTCACATTCACCTATTTTCCATAGGAGGACTTGGTCCAGTTATGAGTGCATGACTCCATGACTAGATGGGTAAATTAAATATGCCAGTATAATTTGTACTCTAACAGTTTTGATATCACTGATGCAGTTTTTAAGAAAACAAGGGAATATTGAAGGCACACATTCTATCTATATGCAAGTAACCTTGAAATTACACATGCTGAAAAGTCACATCTACAAGAAAGAAAACTAATTTAAACCTACCTTCTGGTTTGCTGTAATATAACAATGGCGTGCACCTAATTCTCCAAAATTTTAAATATTTCATAATATTACGGATATTAGTTTTAAAATACCATTCGTCAAGTTACTTTATTGGTCAGAGTGACACACCAAATAAATCTCAAGCGTACCTTGTGCATCACCAGCTGGTATTTCACCAGTAGGAGGTGGTGATGAAGATGAATCAGAATCTCTGTGGATACTGGCCAAAGCTGCACCAAGGGCTGCCCCTGTGGTCGTCCCTCCACCAGATGCGGGAGATGAAGACGGAGGAAGGTCATCCAAAAGAGAAGATGGTATACCAGTGAGGAGATATTCCACAGCTCTGTCTGGGTTATTAAAACTAGCCCTTAGAGCTTCTTCAACCTGAGACAAAAAAAAAGAGATTATTGAATTGCTTGCACGCATTCTGCACATACTTTAAAGTTAATCACTTACTGAATTCTCTGACAATTTCAGATGACCATATAAACCAAATTTTTTCTGGCTGGCAGAACCAGAGGAAAAATGCTCAATAATTTTCAGGAAAGACTGCACAAGTACCCAATTTCTTTTTCCGAATTCTTTTGAGACAAAAAGTTTTTAAGAAACATGATGCAGCTAGGAAGTTATTCTATCAACACTAGTTTCATTTATGTGTAACAGTCTATGTCAAAATTAAAACCAAAACTTGGGAAAATTCTGTATAGGTTATTGTGGGCACCAGTACCAATTAACACTAATAAGGAAGAACACAATAAACAAACATAGCTGAAGAAAATATGGTAATTCACAACATAAGAGATAATAAGTCTGCCTAATGTTCAGCCAAAGGAAATTCAAAATAATTTGACCATTAGCTAAACTGGTCTACACCAGGCCAGGGATTATCCAGATAAGGTGAAATTTAGATCATCTAGTGTTTTTTTTCACACTACTAATCAGCTTCCACCTCCTCCTTCCACCCACAAATCTTATATTAAATTGATTGCCATTGACTTCTAATTACTCCATATAATGTATTAGTAAACCTACTAAGCATTAGAAAATTCTATCGAAATATGAAAAATACTTAATTTAATAATATATAATGCAAAATTTCTACTAACATTGAGTCGGTAGCATATCATAAGTATCACTGAAAAAAATGTAATGAGTCCTTTAATGAATTATTCCATTTATGTAATTATTAATACAACTAATCAAGTTTTCATTTAAACAAAGAAGAGCTTGACTTCTGAAAAATGACAATAGTTGTCCATGTAAATTTGAGTCATAATGATATATACATAGTTGTTATTAATTCCATAGAAGTTCCAAGAGATGGTGCTTATCGCATTGGAAAATTTTTTCTTTTAGTAAGCCTCAACTCTTATTAGACTGCTGGTAGGGCTTAAGCTGTATTGATCACATGGTTCTATTTTCATAGTCCATTAAAGCAACAGACTTTTGCTTATTGAAATATAATGAAATTTAGATCATCTAGTGCAAATTCCATAAAGTTACACCTGAGAAAACAAATTTTTTTAAAAAGACTTTGGCTTATTAAGAAAAATGGAAAAAATGTTAGTTCCATGCAGTGATGAAACATTTCTATTTAAAAGGCTTAATCCTAAAAGAGATTAAAGCTGAGTCAGATGAAGTTCATGGCACATCTGCTCCTGTGTTTGCGACTGGTGGGTAAATGAGTTTATACATGGCCATATCCCCAAATGCGAACATTGTCTGGGACATCCAGTAGAAGTGACTTCCCCGAAATGATTGATGAAATCCACCATATGCTTTTGAGTGATCAAGCAATCAAAGTTTGCAAAATAGTTGAGATCACAGGCACGTCATTAAGTATGTAAAGAGTGACAATTTAATTTTGCACAAAAAAATTGGGAGTGAAAAAAAACATTTGCATGATCGGAGCTGCACTTGCTCTCCATGGACAATTAAAGTAATTTTGTGGTCGCTGTGGAGGCTGGTTTGGTGCATTTCTCGGTTCAATCTTGATAATACTTTAAGCTTTTCCACTTTCTCTTAGGCCTTCTTTAGCTAGAACTGGGTGTCTTTAGTGGAAGATATGAGAGGGCTGTGGAAGGGGGTACTGGGAAGGGAGGAGGAGGAAGTGGCAAGGACTATCGGTGAGAGTTTAGTTAGGGAGATTCAAAACTTCTAAATGCCCACCCACATGAAGGTAGTTTCATAGTTCTCACCTCCATAATTTTGGCAGATCCAGGGGAGAGATTGATGAGGGAGATGATGGTTAAGGAGAAACACTGAGCTACGGAAAGGTTGTAGGATAGATTAGAGGGATAGGAGTCACATTCACAATATGTACATGTCTCCGACTGCTCAAGTGCCAGTGGTAAAAGGAGAGTCTGACTGGTGGGTCTTGGGAGGAGGAGTAGGACAGGTGCGTCCATTATCCCCTGGGTTGTCCACATACAGTGAAATCTCGCTTAACGAGCACCTTATATAGTGAATAATTTACATAATGAGTGAAAATATTGGCCCTAAAAATGACTTGCTTAACGAGTAACAAGTAGTGGGGAATTCCTGGTATAATTGCACGCCTGCTGCTTCAATTTGTGTTTAGCACTCCTGCTAGCATCTTAGTGTCGTTATTGAGCATGCACTTTTCGACATTTGTGTTCAGGAATATTATTTGAGATTTTCTTGTGCAAAGTTCAATTATATTTTATGCATAGTTTTAAAAATGTCCATGAAGAAAAATCAGCAAGAAGACAGCCACATGAGTACAAAAATAACTGGAGCAATAAAAAGTAAAATCATTGAAAATTAGGAACAAGCTTTGAGTGCGGCTGATCTTGCACCCACATCAACAATTTGCATTTAATTCAAGAACAAGGTTAAGGTTAAGGAGACAGATAGATCCAAGAGTGAATTACAAATTTTTCCTACATCAGGCATAGAAAGTGGTTGCCCTTATTACAAATATTGATAATCAATGTTTTGAGCCAGGAGTAGCAAACAGTTTTAATATCTCATTCAAAGTACTTCCTAAAAAAATTCCCTCTCCTAATAAACTCACGTTTATAGGCATTCAACCCCAGTAAGTATGAAAGTTTCACAAAGGCATAGAAAATGATTACTCTTAATACAAATGTTTATAATATCAAAATAATAACAGAAACTAAACATCTTTTAAAAGTTAAAATAGTAACCTCATGTGATCTTAAGAGAAAAGATTGTCATACCATATTGCATTTAAACTAGAATTTGTTAATTAAGCTTCAGAAGAAACAAGACAGCTGAAAGGTGCTTTGACCTAGTGACGATGAATTTCTGAGATTCTAGGATGAATAAATATTGATATACATGTAGCAGCTAAATTTTTAACAAAGCAAGTCAATTTTGTTTATATTAATTGCTAATATTAAATTAATTAGATCTTTTCTGCCTGATCCAAGTATTTTTCATAAATTCTGACTTGAATAATCAGGGTGCATCTTATGGGTGGGGTAATATGGTGTTTGTTTACCAGTTAATTAAATGGGAATTTAGGAGGATGGGTAACCGCAAGCATAAAAGTATAGATGATAAAGCAAACAATACACATAACTATAATTCAGCAATATTAAAATTACATATAAGCCCCCTTGGTATACATAATAGTGCACATTATTCATTTGCTTTTAAATCTAACTTCTTACCAGTTCACGTTCATAACCCATGTCCATTATATTGCGAACCATTTGATTATAATCTTCTCCCATCAACAACGCTGACTCTGCTTCTTCTAGACCATGACCACTCCCTCCCCCAGCTTCACCTTCAGTGGGTCCTACAGAGGTAGAATCTCCCACTAAAACCCTTCCACTGTAAAAAGAAAAACAATTTACTTACCCAATATTAAAGGACCATTAATGTATTTAACACAAGCTACCAGTATTTTTACAGCCCTGATTCAAAATAATAGCAATAATATGTTAGTGGCTTCATATTTTATTATTTTCATTAATTAATGATAGCCTACCACTTCACAGAGGTTTTAGATGATAATAAGAATAATATTTAATAACCTTCAATTTTACAAAGTAGGTCAGTGAAACATTTACAATGTTTGAATCATGCTATAGTATAATATAATTGAAGCTGTAGATATGTTATTATTCAAAAATATATATTATTTGTGAGATTGATAAATTAATAACAGGTTTTATCACATAATATATTTTTAATAAAAAGCACAATACATACACCATTTTCTTTAAATTTTGTCAAGGAGTTGGCTGAAGTACTGAATTCCTTCATATAAGAAATTTTTATCCAAGAAGGATAATTATGAGCAATTGTGTCTAGGTCATTTATACGACTGCTGTTATTGGAAAGTGTACCTAAAAAGGGAGTGACGAAGTAGAAGCCATGTTTAATAGAACAGAGAATAGTCAGAAGATATAGGCACCTCGTAGCTTTAAGATTTTGTCTCAGAGTAAGAGTGCTTGCATGACCTAGTTGGTTGCAGTTTATTTAGAGTTCTGAAGGTTCTCCTCTGAATCGTTAATAATTCATTAATACACAAGTTGGAGGCTTGTCCCCAGAAAATGATACTACATGAAAATATGTTATAAATTTTGGCATATTACAGGGTGTAGCGCATGTGGCCGAACAATATATAAAATTCAATTTGGAATTCCCGCCACTTTTTACCACATGTAAGGTCGCCATTGGCACCCAAATGAGCTTGACGTATGTATTGAATGATCATAACCTCAAAAAAGTTGCAATGCTGAGAGTATGTGCAGAATGTAACTGAAGAGCCACAATTATTAAAGTGGGCACTGTTCATTCTGCAAAAAAATTATTCGGTCCTTTGGGTGCCTTAGATCAGCAGTATATAATGTTGTCGCCAAGTATAATGAGTCAGAAAAGGCAAACAAGTTTTGCAACACCAGCGAGGAAAACTCAATCAAAGGAGCACATTGTCAGGATGTCCGACGTCATCCAATCCAAATTTTTTTATGGGAAAATTGTTTAATTTGTCCAGATTTTTGCACTGCACCCTGTAGAGAGCCAAGAGTGATGTTTTAGTGAAGGTCTGGCATGTGACTCGCATGATTTTATTACAGATAAAGATTCAATGTGAGGATTCCAGTTTAATTGGAATTCAATCATTTATCCTTAGAATATAGATTTTCCTAGCAGATATAAGATATTGTGTTTTTAAGGGTGGAGATATTGTTATGAGGTGATCGGGATGGTGCTGTGGCTAATGCACAGGCTTCCCACTGAGAGGGCCCGGGCTCAAATCCTGGAGGTGGCAGATATTTTTCAGTGGTATCCTGATCCCTATTTGAGGTGCTTTGTGGAGAGCACTTTGAGTGAGTACGACGTCAGTCTGATGGGATATTAAACTCCACAACCCTCTTGACAAGTGTAAGCTAATACCGGAATGCCGGGTTTCTCTCCATCATTCCCTTCCCAACCATCACTATTAGTGCAAATGACCTTAGCTGTCAGTCGCCTCCCTTAAAACTATAACTACATTGTTTTGATTTTTAAGGATTTGTTCAAAGAAATACATTTTAACTTGGTTTTATCATCATTGTTAATTAAATTATTTAATAAAAACAATTTCTTGGCCTGTTCAATGGTATCCATTACTTCAGAAATGTTATTATCAACATTAACCGAGTCTATTTTCCTTAATTGTTTCTTCCATGCAGTTAACAAAATCATTAGTATATATAAGATACGATAGAGGACCAAATCTGAACCCTTGGGGTAAGCCTTCTTATCATGTATTTTGGAGTGGATATGGCAATACGGCAATTCCAGAAGAACTTCTAATCTAGACATATTGTAACCCATCTTTCAGATATGATTTTAAACCTATGAATGTGTTATCCTTGATACCTAGTTAGTCAAGCTTATTTCATAAAAGATAAAATCAAAGGATTTCCTTACATCTAGGAATACATAAACAAATTCCTTCTGACAAAATTCTGGAGCCTATTTTTACATTTCTAAGCCTACCAGTCTATAATACAATGTAACACCCTCGAATATATTGAAAAGAAACTATGAAAGTTGTGTTTTATACAGGGTATTACCTGATGTTTTTCGCTTCACTTCTGACAGTAATACTATCAGGTAATCAGTTCTGTGTACAGGGTGGTCACCAATTAGATATTTTCTGATTCCAGGCTTTCAAAGATAGAATATTGTCATTGAAGGTTTTGCGCTTTTACTTTTACTAACTCATATTCCTGATGCACAAGGGTCACTGCCAAATTTTCATACACTACTATTAGAGCATATTCCCCAGTAGCATAAACATTCATGGATACATAATGAATTAATAACAATGATTTTAAATTTCATGACCAAGCCATGTAAAATTCCACTTGACTGTAGTAACGGATTCCTACATTAGATTTTTTTACTTTTTTTAAGCATCTTGGTGAATTTTAATCATGCCATGACAACTTTTTGCATGTTTAATCGCTATTATTCAGGAAATAAAAATACATTAATGGTTATTGATGGAATTTCATTACAGCTTAGAATGAGAAGTCACCATGACCCTTTAATCAGGGAATATTTTATCCTAACTAGATATATAGGAGTACATCAGTAGGCACATAGTATAAGTGAAAAAAATAATGCCTACCGTAGAATATTTTAATATAATGGCCTTTTTACTCTAAGTATGGAGTAATGAATAAGAACCACTTAGTTTCAGTGCAGGAAATAGGCAGTTGTTTCAAAGTGCTGCATTTGGTTGCCCCAATTAACTGCATTTATACTCATTCAATTTGCACAGGTCTGAAGCACAATTGTTTGCCTTCAAGTAAAATACATACAAACAACCTAAGTTAAAAATAATAATCACTATAATCCTACCATTAAATCTGTATTAGTCTATCATTTCATGTAGGTTTTGGATGGACAGAGACTGAACAACAATAAATTCCTTTGCCACTCCTAACAAAAAACCTGATATCGACCACTACAATAAACCCTTCTTTGAAACTGTCACACTTCCTTCCTCCCTTACTTTCCACTCAATATGCCAATCCTTTGCATGCTCGCTGAACATTTGTCTCTCAATAACAGTCTTTGACGTTTAATCTACAATCAAAATGCTCCAAATCCACCTTTAGCATCTCATTTAGATCCCTCCCAATGATTCTCTTTCCTCCCCACCATACTTAGCACTTTATTTGTTCCCCTTCCTATCCATTTCACCTTTTCATCCTTCTCCACACCCTCAGTTCAAAATCCACCAATCTACGCCTGTCATCTTGTGTCAACAATCATGTTTCCACACTGTACAAGAGCACACAGCTCACAAGGTTTCACTAATCTTTTCTGAACATCCTAACAAATTGCCCTTTAATAAATTCCCTCCAACTTGTGAAAGCTTATTTGCGTAATGCAATACTTTTTTTTATTCCCTACTACTTCCACCATGTTGGTCAAATACACTGCCAAAATAGTATAGGTAAACAGTACAACCTGCTATGGTTATGACCGCCTATTTTAATGTTTACACTTGCCATAACCTTCCTTCAAAACCTCACAGCCTTTCTTATCTTTACATCAATTCTAATCACATACCTATCACACTGGTATTCCAATGCATTGAGCAATAATTGATTGCTAACCCCTTGGCTTACTGGCTGACTAAAGCAGGACTATTCACATCTCACCGATTTTATTGATTGCCTGCCATCCTACCTCCAGTTCTTCCCATGGCTCTTTTACCATTTCCTCCAAGCACATGTTGAAAGGCATGTATGATAATGGACACTCCTTTTTAACCCTTCTCTAGTGAACAGTCCACCCTGATTCTTGATCCAACTCTTGCACCTGAGCAGCCTTGGGCATGCACAGGTATTAACAGGAATATGGATACCTGATTCAGTTTGCCTTGCCTGATTGCTTGAGTGAAGGATTATCAAGTTTCCCTCTAGGTTAGACTGTCTTTATTAATTAATCGGCTGTCTTCATAAATGTTTTGAGGGGTAATTCCACTATTAACTTGAGGGTTAAATTCTTAAGTCATTTGATTCCTAGTACGTACCTAGGCTAGTTCTCAGGTGATAAATGATTTCCTGCACCTTTCCTATTGCTTATTCTCCTAACTATTTCAGAGAACTTACTGCCAAGCATTTTTAAAGGAGAACTCTAGGTCAAACTTAAAATTTTTCTTTTCCATTCTTATTTCTAAAGCCTCCTTTATGAATTAGTCCCAACAGCTAATAGCCAAATGGTTTGTACTTGGTCAAATATTTAATCCAGTAATGATGCACTTAATATGCTAACATGAACTAAAACCATAGCGACTATTGGGTCAAAAAATTCTAGAAATAATGTTGAAAATGAAAAACTTAAGCTTTTTCTCCTTAAGAAACACTTATAAACCAAATCTTTACAATGTCAACATAGAGTAAGAATGGGAAAGGGGAATCCAATCAGCAATAATGTAAGTAGGGCCCTAGGAATACACTTCATGCCTTCCAAACTTCACCTTTGACAATGAAGTAGTTGGCCCACAAACTTTCCATGCTTAACATACCAATCTTTTGGAAGATTCAATAATTTTTCAGTTAATAAACAACTTGTCAAGTCACCTTCCAATAACTGTTTATTGAAATTCGCCACATACATGAACATTAATATAATGAATATTATTAGCAAGTAGGTCGCGGTAGTCCGGTGGGTAGAGCATTGGACTGCTGATCGGAGGGTCCCGGGTTCGATTCTCGGGCAAGGCACTCTGGGCACCTGCAGCTCCACCCAAGCTCAAGTGATTGGAACACACAGGGAAAGGAACAGGCCCCCCTACCCTGATGTGTGAATTTCACATGCCGTATAGGGCTTAGTACTGGGAGAACTCTACCATCACCTACTAAACCGACCTTCAGGTTGATTACTGTGTTTATGGTTTTTATTATTAGCAAATGGGTACTTGAGCGGGGGCAACAGTATTTTGGAGTTCTTACCTAGTTTCTTGTGAGCTAGTAGTCCTGCTGCTATTTACACCATCACCTTTGGCTGATGACTCCCCTTTTGAAGGACTTGAAGCAGCAGCACCACTGGAAGCTGTAGGATGTGCATCCTTAGCAGCTAACGCAGTTGGATCAGCTGGCACAGGTGGTGGTGGAGGAGCAGGCTTTTGCTTGGTCACCATGACCACAACAAATTTATCCTCTTCAATGTGAATCTCTGTGAGTGCAGATTCATCATTAAGTATTTTTCCTAAAAAAGAAAATCATTTAGTTTAGTAAATCCTAATGCTAACTCAGCACAAATTATTAAAACATTCTCCTTTGTGAAGCATTTCCTAAATTCGCATTAAACATTAAAAATAATTAACAAAGATTCATAACTCTAGCTCACACCTTCAGCATAGTTACTTTAGCATTCCATGAAATGAATTTCTATGGAGTTTTTAAAATTTTACTCTTAAGACATAATGATGAATGATTCCTAAATGTGGGCATCTGATTGCCAAAATACTAAAATGGTCACAGGTTTGGATTCTGCAAGGGGTTTTGATAACATATTGGCTTCATTCTACTTTTACCGGTATCTACAGAAAGGAACCACAAGAGCCTAGAGTTTCTCCAACAAAGTTGTCCAACTACTAATCCAGTTTATAATTTCAACCAAACCAGCCAAACTCTACTTTAAACAGATTGAGGACTTTGATGTCATAATACAATTATTGGAGAGAGATTATTACGACTATTTACTCCTCAATACACAAATTACAACGATGCAATATTTTCAACAAATTCGTCACCCTTCTAAAAAAATTAAGGAAGCTCACAGCACACAATTTGTACTCTCTATATGGTCCCAATATTCATTTAATATATCACAATGTTGCCATAAACAGCAATCTTTCAAGGCTAATGATGATAGGCAGTAACATCGTTTGAGTAGAGAAATTTGATATCGCAATAAAACTAATGGAAAGGATCATGGCAGTGAGTCAGCAATTCATGAAGGTAGTAAAAGCTCAGACGTGTATCTAATTCATTGTCCAATGTAATTAGGCGGCGCATTACCTGCATATATCAGTCTCTGATTGGAGGCTGGGAAATCTTTCCCTTTCTCTGTTTCTATTTTTTCTTTAAGATGTTTAACCTGTAAAAAAATTAGTCATATTAAAAAATGTTTTGGGTTACACCTACTTAACATACCCTCGTTGTTAAGTTTGAATTACTGACGGCTCCTTAAACATTTTAATGAGAAAATCATGCGTTAATTTCGCATGATCAGACAAGTAAGCTAGGATTTTTTTAGATAATGTTCAAATAACCAAAAATACCTTGCAAAATTAATGCAAATCATGTAAACCAAGAGGGATACACCGGTAAGGAATTTTGAGTTAAAAAATCATAATAAATTTATTATACACCAGAATAACACCTCTTTAACGATAATTCATGTATATGCTTCCAAAGCACCCCCACATACATAAACAATTTCAACAAACGTGTATTTTAATTTTACCTAATAACAGTCATTTGTTTTGTAACAGTCACAATTGCTTTTCGGCACACTTACTGTTTGGCTAGCATCTATTTCAACTTGAAATGTCTGTTGTTGAAGGGTCTTCAGCGTAATTCGCATGCTGTCCCGATAAATTTTCAGCAGGAGTCCGAGAAGGTGTCGGAAGTTCAAAACTCTTGGCGTGGATTTTCTCGCTGATTTCAGCCAGTCGCCATGTATTCTGACATCATGAGATCACGTGACTACTGTAATCCGCATATCCGCATTTGGTAGATCCAAAATTCTACACTAGTCTTATAAACATTTTCATCGTCCTTTCTGCTTTTATTCGCTTTGCTATCATGGCTTCAACTTCTGAGCCATCGGAAATAAACATCAAATCCAAAAGACCGTCAGGTGATGTTTTAATTACAAATCGAATATTTATCTATGAGCGTAATGCCTTATGTTTGATGCCATTATTTTGTAATCTTGGTATTGACATTTAGAGTTTTCTTATTTTTCTTGCGAAATATTTAGTGGCTTAAGTTTAAATTTAGAGCAGTAAAATTTATATATTACTTTAGTACGTTGTAGAAAACAATTGGCTAATAATTTTGCTATTTATAGTAACAGTGATAGTTCTTTTTGGTAGATAGTGCATTTAAACAGCAAAAGTTACCAGCATGGCAACCAATTCTAACTGCTGGTACAGTTTTACCGACGTTTTTCGTTATTGGAATCGCCTTCATTCCCGTTGGAATAGGATTGCTCTACTTTTCCGATGAGGTAGGTACAATCAGTCCATTTGCAAGTCATGATCCATTTCAAAATCCTAGTATCAGGGTGAACGATCGTTGTGTCACTGTGTGTGTGTGTGTGTGTATTTATTTTTAAACCCTAAGGTCAAATATGTTGCGTCCTCAACAGGAATGATTTGTTAAAAATTACAGTTATTCGGCATTGAAAATTTCACCTTGTAATCTCGTGCATGAAACTGCTTAAGAAATTGCACATTATGAAATTAATAGATATTAACAAATAATAGGGTAAACATTGCAATTTTTTCACAATTTATCGTCTTATTTTCTCCCATGAATATTTTATGTCTTTTGCCATTTTTATCACTTTCTTGTTGATATAGGTATGTATTTAATGATTTTAGTATTTGGTTTAGTTGGTTTGGATTAGTTGACCTTCATGTACCTTTGCGTTAGCTGAATTATTTATGTGCTTACAGTCGTCTGTCGCTGTGATGTGGAAGAAAATGGAAGAGCTCTAAAAATTCTACTTCTGATCCTCCCTGAGAATAAACTATTTCCATTGATTCAAGGACATGTTATTGCCATACGTAGAACTGGTCATATAAACACAGAGCACTTACTGCGTGAGGAGCCATATAAATATACTGCTTACAAGATATTAGTATAGTTTACCTTTAAATCGTAGGAATTCAGAAATTTGGTTGGCAATTAAAACATTTTACGCATTTAGCAGCAGCAGTTTAAACAATCTTGTCAATTAGTAATCTCACCAGTCCTTCATTGCTCCTTATGCTAACGTTCTCCAATGCTGCCCGCTCATTACTAATCCTTTTTTCTGCTGCATGTTTTTCCTTTTTTGGTTCTCATTAGTCTTAATTAAGCCAATGTACCTCGGAGTGTCCAATTAGTTAACCACTCCTTTTAGTTAACTTGCAGTAAATGTTCTCTCCTTCCACCTTTTGACGTGTATACTTAATAGTAACCAAGTTGTTATTTATTTCCGTAATTCTTGGCTAACACAATTTTTTGGTCACTTCTGGTTTTCATTTATCTTCTGCTGCTGATGTCATTCGCATTGCCATTCCATGGAGAAGTTAACTCCATTGGTTCTAATGAACTGTGTCCTGGGGTTCAGGCTTGTACTCTATGCTGTTTGTAGTTGTTTCTTCCAATTGAAAGCCTTCTTTTCATAGGTTCTCCCTCTTACTATTTCTCTCTTTGAATATTCCATATTTGGCAGCCATGCCAATTCCCAGAATTCTTCTATTTATGCCTATGTGTCCTTCAAAATGCTAATATGCAGTTCCCTGTACATATTTTAATACTTAAAAAGTCATAACAATCCATTGGACAAAGTTCATCCTGTCACTTCTGCTGATTTTTTTTAAATATTGAAGTGAAATATGTCTTTGGGTAGTTACAGTATTAAATTGAGGACCTAATTCATTTTCCATTGGTTCATGTCTCTCATATCACATAAAGTATCCATGCAAGGAAACTTAAGGCTAGGTCATTGCCTTCTCGACCAAAACTTAGATATGACCCTCGAAAATTTAAGTTCCAACTTTAATTCTTCTGGTGAAATAATATAGCGGGCTATAAAAAATAATTCTCTATTTTTTGAAATATCGCATTATAAAATGGACGTAAGACACTAGATGTGTCCTCCATTAATGCATGTTTTGCTACTGGGGCAATTGGGTGGATGCTTTTACTTTAGCAGTAGTCCACCAGTCAGGGTTGATTCATGATAGTCTTGGCAACTAATCATTGCTACACTTTTAAGGCCCACCTAAATGGTACTAATCTCTATAACCCTTGCCCCACAAAAATCATTTTCAACTGTCCGTATATTCTACCCCTCGTTATTAGGTGTGGAGAACTAAAAGGTTGTAATTATTTTAAATTAAAAATATTTAGCCAAAAACGATTAACTATTGTGGAAAGGTTTTTGGGTAATCATTTGGAGTAAATATATAGTTGGTATCTAGTTAAATATTATGGCTCACGTCCTTGATTACATACTGTTGATTGTCCCTGGCATGCTTATAAATACACATAATTTTGTATGCAATTATTCAGGAATAATTTTTGGCATTTTTGGTTTTATTCAAAAAAGCAGCATTTACTTGAAAAGTTATATGCATAGATATATGATGTGATGCTGATATTGAAATTTGTGAATTGTAGCACAAATATATATTTTTTTATAGGTGAAAGAACTAATGATTGATTATACAGATTGCCTAAGTGTTGTGCCAGAAGGGGGTAATCCTGTAAAATGTGCTGATGTAATTGCACGGAATGCATCGCTGACTTGTAATTGTAGCCTCAACTTCACTCTTGATAAAGATTTTGATGTAAGTATTTTATTGATAATTTCCTTGATATTTGCCCATGCATTAATCCAGGATAATAATGAAAACAAGAAAGATATATTCATGAAGACTATTGCTGAAAACTGTAGGGAAAGACTGGCAAAGGAGGAAAATGTCATGCCCAAAAAGGCAATAGCAGAAAGCAACACTTTTATTTATTTATTTATTTTATTCAGTTTAAGTCCGAAAACAGCACATTTTGGCCTTTACATCGAACTTTTAACAACGATAACAATGGTCACATTTACAAACACCCAAGCCCTAGATGGAGGGAAACTCACCCAGGCGGGAATCGAACCCGCGACCCTTGGAATGGCAGACGAGGACGTTACCCCGCCGCCACCGGGGCCGGCAAAATGTCTGACAATAGGACCATAATTTCTCAGTCTGATGATGTTTTTTTGGACTCATGTGGCAAAAATGGATGCCATATTATGTGGTACCTGGCAGGAAAATGTTCATTAAAGATGTCCAGGTGGTTCTTGGAACATATAAGATTAAAAAGGGCATTCAAGAACCTGGGCGTAAAATTGATTGAACACCCTTAAAAATTTACATAACCCAGAGACTTGGAGTGAGAAGTTTACATGAGACTTGGAAAGAAGAAAACATCTGAATGGTATTTTAGAATTTCAAGATTCTACGTTGACTGTTTTCAAAAATGTTATCATTATACCGCCTGGTTACATCTCATCTACAAGGAGGCAGGAATATATCTATATTTATTGCTATTAGAAGTGGGATTTTTCGAAAATTGAATTGAAGAACTTTGTGTTTATTGTCATATTTACTTGCTCAGTCTCTAATGATAACAAATGCCGGAAAAATCTTCATGCATTGAGAAGGAGCAGCAGAATTTTGCATTGTGCAGGTAATAGAAAGAAGGGGAGGGGCTCTTGCTTTTGGAATAGTAGCATTAGAAAAACAAGTAAAATATCATTTGTTCCTTAAAAGAATGGTTGAAGGTGTTGTTAAAAACTGAGAAAGCAGAAGCTAGAAATAAGTTTAATTGTTTGGGAAGCTTGTGTAGCATGCAAAACAACTTCTTCTTATCATAGGATTAAGGCGCAGATAGTTTTTTTGCCATGGCTATTGGGATCACATAGCTTTCATCTGTGTTTGTTCCTCTAGTTCATACATTTGTTGCATGTAGCCCTTGCTGATGTTGGTTATTTGATAGTTTTTTTAAATGAAACTGTAAAACTTAGCTTTGGAGATTTCTTTTCCAATTCTAAAGCTGGCATAAATAAAATAAATAAATTCGTTTTACTTGACAATAGCAATATTTTACTACCGCAATACGTGCAGATTGAGGTAGCAAAATTGGTTGATCAGCTTCACATAGAAAGATGTGTGTGTCCATATTTTAATACAAATTATGTTTTTCAGGGAAAAGTTTATATGTATTATGGCCTGACCAATTTCTACCAAAACCATCGTAGATATGTAAAATCTCGAGATGATAATCAGTTGCTTGGAAAACTTGATGCATCTCCCTCCAGCGATTGCAATCCTTTTGCGTACACTGAGAGGACACCACAAGGAGATGTTATATCAAATGGATCTTTAACTATGCCAATAGCCCCCTGTGGAGCTATAGCAAATAGTTTATTTAGTGGTAAGTTATGACATATTTCTCATTCCTAATTAGTATTTTAGGAATGTGGAATGTCCTGAAAATTCTATGAATTTCTTGACATAGTTATCCCAGGTCAAGGAAATGAAGTATTTGGAATGATGGGCTCCTGTTACTCTAGCACTTTTGTTATACATATCTTTTGGGTAAATATAATCCTGAAATGCTAAACTCTTTTCCCAAACTATGGTAGATTCTTGGTCAAATATTTTTTTTAAATATTTGCATCCTCTAGTGAAAAGGAAAATTGATATTTACCAGCATTTTTTAATCCCTTTAAATTTTTTATTAGACAGCAATATTTGTGTTCCCATTTTCCAAATGGATATTGTGGCAGTCTCTCTTAGGCATATACCAGGTGTAAGAGTGTGAAATACAGATTTCAGGCAACCGATGGTGCACCAATGCAGTTTGTGGTATAATGATTTGATACCTATACCATTTTGTTGTGCCAAGTGTCAGACGTGCATGAGTGATAAATTGAAAAAGTGTTTGCTTAGTGTTGTGTTGCTGTGTTTAATTTGAAAAAACTGCTGCTGAATCATACTGATTACTTTGAGAAGCTTATGGTGAACATAGTCCATTGCAAAATATGTGTGAACAATGGTTTTGCCGTTTCAAAAGTGGTGACTTCAATGTTGCAGACAAGGAGCTGGGAAAACCACCAAAAAAGGTACAAAAATTTCAAATTGTAAGCATTGTTGGACAAAGATGATTCACAAACACAAAAACAACTTGCAGAGCAATTGAGCATTGCTCAACAAGTTGTTTTCAATCGCCTACAAGAGCTGGGAAAGTTTCAGAAGACTAGCAGATTGATACCACATGAGTTGAACAACAGGCAGGTGAAGAGGTGCAAAAACTCATGTGAAATTTCGCCTGCATGATACAAAAGGAAGTTGTTTTTGCATTGTATCGTTACTGAGGATGAAAAGTGGAATTATTTTGATAATTCCCAATGCAAAAAATCACGTGTAGACCCAGGTGCACCATCCACATCGACCACATCTCTTTGTCAGAAAGGTGATTCTTTGTGTTTGGTGGGACCAAAAGGCTGTGGTCTATTATGAGCTGTTAAAACCTGGTGAATTGGTTTATACTGAATGCTGCCAAGAATAGTTGTTTGATATGCACAGTTGGCTGCTTGAAAAAAGGCCATAAACCCAAAAGAGGCAACACAAGGTCATTTTTAATTATAACAACAGTCCATCACATATGGCAAAACCAGTTCACAACACGTCAGAAGCACTTAGCTGGGAAGTTCTGCCCCATGTGGCTTACTAACCGGACTTGACTCCTTACAAATACCATGTGTTTGCATCGATCACCACTTGCTGAGTAGCACTTTGGTTCATACAAAAATGTGAAAAAATGGCTCGATGAATGGTTTGCATCAAAGAGGGAAGATTTTTAGTGGTGTGGTATCCACAATTTCCCTGAAAGATGGGTAAAATGTCTAACTAGTAATGGAGCATACATTGAATTAAGCTCTTTTTATCATTCTTCCAAGTTTTTTTCTTAGAAAAAAATCAGTATTTCATGCTTATACACCTGGTAAACTTAAAAATAGGCTTCTATGATATCCATTGGTTTCATTGTTAACTTCACTATTGCAATTCTTTCATTGTCTCACCCAAACGTCTTCTATTTTATTGTATCACTCTTCCACAGTTTAATGCAGTTGCTTCCCACTTATCAATTTGTGGAATGTGTGTGAGCTGCTGCAGCTACTGCTCCAAATGTATCCTCTCTTCAGCCATTTCAGTTTCGTATGCCCATATTAAGATATTAAAACCCTATTCTACCCTTTGTTTCTTTACGTACATAAGTCTTCTCCATGGCCAGATTTGTCGCCTAACTTTTTTTCTTACCGCCAGACAATATCACATTTTATCCATTATGGATAATATTTTTATAAACTTGATCTTCTTTAATATTATTGTAATCAATCTCACTGTTATCATAAAGCTTTAATAACCTCTTCTGCCATACGAGTTGCATCTAAATCCCAAAATAATACGGCAAGTCTTTATTAAAATGGTATCTTATGCTGATTTCATTGGAGAATTCCCTACTGCCCTGCAAACAACTGATGATGAAATAGGTAACAGTTCCTATACAGTTAATGAAATGTGTAACTATTTCTTGGATACTTTTCTTACTATTTTTAATGGTTTTTTTCATATACAAGCAATAAAGTGTGGAAGGGCTCAAAGCAGAGCTTGGATTACTGCTGAGATGATAATAATCTCCGTGAAATTATAATCCCTCAGGAAACTGTATAAAACTATCAAATAAAAAGCTGCTCAACAGACTTTGCCCTTCATAGAGTTAATAATTCTGTGTTCTATGGCCTTGATTGTTATTTCAATACTATAGACATTTTTCCAAAAAAAATTGTTCAAAAAGTATTGCAAATTTTGATTTTCCGCGGGTTAAGTATTTTTGATTTTTTTGTGGCATTATGTTGGTACTTATGTCTCTCCACTGATGCTGAAAAGTTCAGCCATTTCGAATGTTCAGTTAATTGTTGACAGCTGTTTTGCTTGGACATGATTTGGCTTGTCTTCGATTTTTGCCTATTCCAAAAAATGGATCTGAAAATCTATATCAAATTTTGTGTGAAAAACGAAATTAAGTGCATGGCTGCATTCCGAAAGTTGACTGTGGCATATGGAGAGGCTACCTTGGACCAAAGCAATGTTTATCGGTGGTACAAAATGTAGACTCTTGACGTTATTATCGAAAAAATATGGATCCTCATTCACATGGTTTAAAAGCTCTTGGCAGATTCGTATGCAAGTTTCCTTTTGTTCATTCGAGAGTACTCGCGGCACTAACTTTGCACATCTTTTTTAGGGATGTCATGCGTACACTTGATCTGAGATCCCTGCCCAACAAAGCTTTCGCTCTTATGAGATTGTCATTGTCTTTTGAGGTCGAAAGGTATCCTGATTGTTCGACATCTTCAACATCTTCTCTACCCTCCTAAAACAACTTATGCCACTCAAAAATACATCATCTACCCATGTATAAGCTGCCTTGAGCATGTCATGAGTCTCTCGGTTTTGCCCAATTTCACCCAAAATTTGATGGCATAGTGCTGTTCCAATAACCGGGTCATGACAGAGCGTAACAAGGTTACGTCATAGAGGTTTCATAAATGAACAAGATCTGCATTCCACAAAGGCTGGGAGCCAACTGCCACTGGCCTTCTGCCTTTCCTGAGACTCCCCTCCCTCCAACCCAGTCAGAGAAATTGTCATCAGTCTACCTGGGAAAAATTAAGTCATACTACTTTTGGGACAGACCTTCTAAGTAACATGCCATAATGTACCTCCAAGGATCCCCTGCTAAAAATACGAACCTAAGTGAAATCTGATCATTAACCAAGATGTACTAATTACCAAACTAGAAATAGACTGGATTATATAGTTACAGGTATATCACACCTTACAATCTCAATTTATTCCATAATGGTTCATTGTATATTTTAAAATTATTTAATAGTTTACCTTCATCTATTAAAAATAAGAGCAGGTTTGTTAGCTTCAAATCAAAATAAAAATTTTTTAAAGCTATATGCTTCTATATATTTTATGAATTTCTGAACCTGTAATTTTATATGTTTATTCCGATAAACTAATATTGTATCTGCTGTCGTGTCTTGTGTTTTAACTTTCTCGTTATTGATGGTCCTTATATATGTATTTCCATATCTTAAAGGCCAATAAAGATATTGGTATTATTAGAACTATGAACTGATTGAAATACTTATGTGATTTAAATTCTTGTTTGAGTAGTCCTTTGATTGGAAAAATAGATCAAGAAGTAAATATCTGGGAGTATAACCTTTAATTTAAATATATCTAATAGTCCTTGAAAAAAATGGATTGCTGATGATTATAAGGAGGAAAAGGTTAAAAAATCAGTGTGGAGATTCATAGGATGGATAAGTAGTTAAGAAAATTGCTGGAAGAGATGCATGTTAGGTGTCTGATTGAGGACTATATCACGGAACATAATGGCACTCAACTGCATTAGGCATGGTGTGCATACATGGGAGAGGTCGCTCGTGGGCATGAAGGAGAGAGTGCGTAGTAGGCAAAATTGTCATCATATTCTAACTTGTATTTTGTGGCGCTTCAGTTAAGGGAAATATGGGAAAGTGCATTATAAGTTGGGCCTCTAAGGAATGTGATAATAGGTACCCTATTAATTAAAATTAAATACCCTGGTACCCTATTGTGTACACATGGTGTCTGCCTTTCTTCCTGTGTCTAGTAAGTTAACATTTAATTAGACCTTCCAGCAAAAGGCCTTTTTGGTCAAGGGCCTGCTGATTTTGTGATAATTGTCATTTAATATTGAAAAATATGTAAGAAACTAGAACTTTATGGTTTTTGGGAATCCAGAATTACCTTTTGATAAGTTGCAAATTACCTGAACTGTTTACTAGCATATTTTTCTGACCACATTTCCATTCTCATATTAGTTTATTAGTGGCATAGATAGTTACATTTCATTCTAGTATGCAAAGATGTTTTATATTATGAAGTTGTAATGATATATTATTTCTTCCAGATGTGTTGACAATATATTCCAATGTCCACAGTGCAGAAGTGACTCTTCTGCGTACAGGTATAGCTTGGCCATCAGATAAAGATATTAAGTTTAAAAACCCTAAAGGACCTCTTAATGAAGGTGAGTAAGCCTTTTTTGTATTATGTATTAGCTTGGTTACATGAATATAGTGTTCATAATTAGGGACATCTCGAATTGTCTACATCCATGTGTTCATAAGGTGTACAGTTAATGCTGGAAATGTAAAACTGCATTTGTGATGTCAGTGGTTCTCAAGTTTTGTGATATAACAGAAACATCTTGATAGAACTTTATGTCGTCTATCCATTTTGCAATATCCACGTTATAATTTTCAATTTACCCCTCAACCACTGTTTGAAAAATATTGGTGTGATAGGTTGCATGTATCCGATTGGGTACATGCAACCTATCTCAATAGTGTGACAGTCCTTCTACTTACAAATTGATTGATTGATATGTAGAGCATAGTTTCTATCAGACAGAATCCGTTTCATTAAAATCAATTAGAAAATTTTTAATAGTAAAAGTTATCCAAAAAATACCATAAAACAAGAAAATTATTAAACTCAGTGATATTGTCATTCATTCTATTAATAATTATAAAGTGCATGTATAATGAAGACACAAGATCATTACCCAGATGTTTTTGAATATTTACATTTTTAAATTGTATGTTTTACAGCATTTGCTAGATATTCCAAGCCCATGAGTTGGAGACGTCCAGTTTGGGAGTTAGATCCAAATGACACGTCAAACAATGGCTTTGAAAATGAAGACCTAATTGTATGGATGAGAACAGCAGCTCTTCCCACTTTCAGGAAATTATATCGACGGATTGACCATTCCAAACGTGGTTATGCTAATGGCTTGCCCAGAGGAAATTACACTCTCAATGTTGTGTACAGTAAGTTTGAGCATGTCAATTTTTTTTCCAGAATTTAATGATGTTCATGGATTTCAACATAAAGATAAGGAGATTTCTCGAAAGGATTTAAAAAATAATTAAAAATTCACCAGCTATTACATTACTTCTCTGCCATTTCAGAGCACTTGTAAAGCCTAAGATACCTAATAAATGAAAAAGAAACACTTTGTTCCAATCCACCACTTTATTACAGGTACGACTAGTTTCGACGCTACGGCGTCATCCTCAGGTACAAAGTTTAAAGTCACAATCATTGTATATATACCCTCTTCTGAAAAGGGTGGGGGAGTATCAAAAAGTATCATGACTTTTGTGTTTTTTAAAAAATTATTTATTTATTCATGAATGACTATTTTGTCCCCTTCAAAGTAATCCCCATTAGATATTATACACGTGTGCCAACGTTTTTTCCAATCCTCGAAGCACTTCAAAAAATCATTTTTTGTGATCTTGTTCAGCACCTTCTTTGATGCAGTCTTTATCTCGTCAATCGTAGCGTAGCGTCATCCTTTAATGGTCATCTTCAGTTTCGGGAACAAGAAAAAGCCACTGGGGGCCAGATCTGGGGAATATGGTGGCTGGGGCATCATTAGTGTGTTGTTTTTTGCCAAAAATTTGTGCACAAGTAAACATACTTGTATATGAGCAGGGGCATTGTCATGGTGCAAAAGCTATTTTTGTTCTTCCACAAATCTGGGCATTTGTGGCGGATTGCTTTGCACAAATTGTGCATAACTTGCAGGTAATATTCCTTATTTACTATTCTACCCTGTGGCAATGATGATGCACCACGCTGCTGCAATCGAAGAAAACTAAGTAAAAGTTTCACATTCAACTGAACATGGCATGTATTTTCGGTCTTGGCTCGTACTGCAGCTTCCATTGGGATGATTGAGCTTTAGTTTCCACGTCATACCCTTAAACTCATGATTCCTCGTCAGTTATGACCCTCAGGAGCAAATTTGGGTTGTTGCGGACAGAGTCTAACTCCTCATTAGCAATGTTAATGCATTGCTGTTTTTGGTCGAAATTAAGCAATTTTGGTACGAATTTCGCGGCAACCCATATCATTGGTAAAAATGGAATGGCACAAGCCAATCGATATGTTTAGGGCCTCAGCAACTTCTCTAACAGTGATTCGATGATTGGCCAACACTATTTACTTCACTTCATCAATGCTTTCGTCTGTTGTTGATGAGCTCGGGCATCCAGCATGCTCTTTGTGGTTCACGTCTTCTCGGCCCTCTGAGAACATTTTCTACCACCAATAAACATTGCTTTTGTCCAAGGTAGCTTCTCCATATGCCACAATCAACAATCGGAATGCGGCCGTGCACTTAATTTCGTTTTTCACACAAAATTTGATACAGATTCTTTGATCCATTTTTTGGAACAGGCAAAAATCAAAGACAAGCCAAAACAAGTCCAAGCAAAACAGCTGTCAACAATTAACTAAACATTCGAAATGGCTGAACTTTTCAGCATAAGTGAGAGACATGAGTACCAACATAATGCCTTAAAAAAATCAAAAATCAAATGCAGGTAACCCGCAAAAATTCAAAATTCGTGATACTTTTTGAACAGACCTCAGATGTCAACTAAGATATATCCTCAGCCCCTGAAACTTCAGTTCAATTGTGTGCAGATAAAAATTATTGACTAAGTTTAAATTAATTGGTTATTTTATTGATTGAATCATGCAGGGCAGAGACATGTAAGTTTAAGCATTAATATATTCATAGCTAGTAGGCTTTTGTGATATAGGTGTGGAGAAGGATGGAAAAAGTAAAATGGACTGAAACGAAAGAATTACCAGTTATGGTGGGAGAGATCATAATAGTTGGCAGGGATGCAAAGAAAACAGGGAAAGTAGATGCAGAAAATATTACAATGCAACAATTTCAGTGTAAAAATCATTTGCTTTTGCTGCGATTTGAACCCGGATCCCTCGATATCCAGTCCAGTACTTTAGCTAGTTTAGCTACTAAGTTGTCCTCTTATTCTCCAAAAGTTCAGGGCCTATAAAGGAACAAGAGGTTTTCACAAAATACCATGCATGAAATGTCACAGGCATTCATAGTCGGGTGTGAAGCTTCACAACCCATAAGGTTAAAGCCAATTATAAACCCTGGTGTTTTTTCCTTTATAATAAATCGAAAGAGAGATGGTACTTTTTTCCACACTTTATTTTTAAGTCTACTGGTTTCGTCGCATAGGCGACATCATCAGGTGGTCACCTATGCGACAAAACCGATCGACTTAAAAATAAAGTGTGGAAAAAAGTACCATCTCTCTTTCGATTTATTAGAATGGATTTCCAAAAAGTGAAGCCTAAAACCATCGAGTTTTTTCCTTTGACAAATTCCCAGAATCTTTTGGGAGATGGCACGACAATTTCAGAGTGTAAGAGGATGCCGTGGTAGCTTAACTGATTAATGCTCTCGGCCAGGCATTGGGGGATCCAGGTTTGATTCCCGGTTAAGGCAAATGATTTTTACTCTGAAATCGCTGCGTTGTAACGAACGTTTAGTCAAAGAGTCCATCACAAGTTACTGTCGGGGCCTTTCCTGCTGTTTCTTTGAATTTGTCAAAGGCAAAACACAAGTGTTTAAAGTTGGCTTTAACCTCAAAGACTATGGTGCTTCGCGCACAGCTATGAATGCCTTGGACATTTTATGTATGGTATTTCATCAAAAAATCTTGTTTCTTGAAAGCCCCCAAAATTTTGGAGGGTAAGGAGATGCCTTGGTAGCTTAATTGGCTAAAGCACTTGGTTGGACTTCGAGGAATCCAGGTTCAAATCCTAGGCAAGGCAAATGATTTTAAAACTTAGAAATTGTTGCATTGTTATGCACATTTATTGAATGACTCCATTAAAAAAGTTACTGTTGCGGCATCTCCCGCTGTTTCTTGGAATTTGTGGAAAATATTGTTTAGTGATAGAATATTAAAAACCTATGTTAGAGGGAAGGACATATAGAAAATGAAGAAGTCTGAGGAAAAGTATTGACGTGTTGGAGGGAATGAAGGAAAGTATGCAGAATGTGGGAAAGTGTGTGGGGTTGAAGAACAACATTTCATTGTAGCCTGAGGTGTCAGATTGCATCTTGTAGAGCAAGGCTAAGAATTGTACCAATGCTCAGTGTTTGCGCATCAACAGTCTGCCTTAAATGGTAGAGCACCAATAATTATTAAAAATCTTTAACTTAGATTATATTTTCAGTGTCTTATCATGAGGACTTAACTGCATGAAACTTTGTTGCATATGAACCAGTTGTCATTTACTCTGCTTCACATTTCTAAAATTTTATTTTGGTCCCAACTCATTATTCATTTTATCCATGGTTTCATGTTTGAAGCTGCTGTGATTGTTTCAATAAAATCAAAAAAACTTGGTCTGTCGTGTAGAGGTGGAGCATTTGACCTCTTTCAAGTGCAAGATCAGCTTTAAAGTACCTTTTTGTTTTGAGTATCATTTCTAGCAAAACCATGTTGAAATGACATGTTGGTTGTAATATATATTATTCTTGATGTCTTGTGTGCATTGAGTTTCCCACTGCCTCCTCTAGGTACGATCAACATTTGTCTTCTATCACTCCAATACTGTCAAGCATAGAAGCTATAACAATAATGTGGGAGTCCACTTTCAAAACAATTATTCATTAATTTCAATATATTAACCAAACAATGCAATATCGGCTGTCATCATGAAGCCAAGACTTCTTCTAGTGTATTTAGTCATCATTGAATTGACAATGATATTATTCTAAGATAGTAGTTTTGAAGCATAAAGAAATTGTCTATTTCTCTGTATACTTCTATTTCTTATTTTATCTGTCCAATTGAATCTAAGCATCCTCCTCAAGCACCAGGTTTTGAAGGCTTGTAGTCTTTTCTGGTCTGCTTTTCTGATGGTCCATGCTTCTGTTCCACAGAATGCCATGCTGCATACGAATGTTTTCATGTATAGTTTCCTCGTCTGTAGTTCTTTATTCTTTGAACACAGCAGTTGTATTTTCATTGGGAATGCTCTCTTAGCTTGAGCTATTCTTTGCAAGATGTCTGTAGTGCTTCTTGAATCCCATGTGATGGTACTTTTGAGATAGGTGAATGAATCCACTTGCTCTAATTTATGTCCTTTCAGTTTGACTACTGTATTCCGCTTCTGTCTTCTACATATTTGGATTTTAGTCTTTGTCTTGTTTATGTTCATGAGCAATCTTTGTAGAACTTGATCCAATATGTTTAGTGGCCTTTGAAGACGCTCCTGGTTTTCTGCTATCATTGCAATATTGTCGGCAAAGCATAGCATGCTTATCTCTCCTCCATTGATCCTATTTCTGTTTAATATGATGCTTTCTGCTTCTCTTATTGCCTCCTCTAGGTAAATGTTGAAAATGTACCTGGAGGAGGCAATGCAGGTGAGAGGTTGCATCCATGTCTAATTCCTTTGTTAATTTTAGCTTCTATATGGCTTCCATCTCTCATTCGCATTGTGGCTACTTGCTTCCCAATGCCACATGCAGTTGCTTGTTCACATCTATTGTTTTCTCTATCATGATTCTCAGACAGAGTATGGCTTCCCAGGTTTGTCTGTTCTTCCTAAAGCCAAATTGGATTTCATTTGGGAACTCAATAATTTTCCTTTCCCTCCTAGTTTGGTTTTTTGTGGGAGGCAACTGACATCTAAGGCCATTTGTGCCATTTGGGATGGATGGGAATGGAAGGGTAGAGGGAAACCCGGCATCAGCCTTAGCCTACTCTTATCGGAAGGTGCCAAGGGTTCCGCAGTTTAGCGTCCCAACTGATGGACGTCATGCTCACTCAAAGTGTTCTCCACAAAGCACCTCAAGTAGGGGTCAGGATGCTGCTGAAAAATATTTGCTGTCTCAAGGATCATCACTTTCCTTTGGAAGTCTTCAGGAATTCTTCCGTCTTTGTAGCTATCTTCGATTATTCAATACAGATTGTCCTTGGCTTTGTTTCTGAGTGCCTTGATGTCTCCATCAATTTTGTCTTTTCCTGGAGCTTTGTTTTTCTTAAGGTCTTTTACTGCTCTGTCGAATTCGCTCCTCAGTATGTATGGGCCCTGGTTTTCATCATCCGTTTCTCTCTTGTCCTTCATCAGGTTTTCTTCCAGCAGCCTCGAATCATGGTAGAGTTCTTCAATGTATTGCTTCCTTCTATCGCCAATGTCTTCATCTTTTATCAGTATATTCCCGTTAAAATTCCTGATGCTGTTGCTTTTCATTTTCCTTTCTCCAAAATGTTTTCTCCAGTTAGTATGCTGTCTCGGTATTCCCCTTCTTCATATTTTCGTTGATTTCCTCACAACAGCCTTCTATCCAATTCTCGCTATCCTTTTTGCATTCTTAGTTGGTTGTTGAGATTCTTGTAGAGCCTTTTCCTCATCATCATTCCTGGCGTTCTTGTATTTTCTTCTTTCTTCTATTTGTTTTCTTATCTCTGTCGTGATCCATGGTTTCTTCGCGTCGTCTCTGTTTTTCATCAGCCGCTCCTCTGTAACTTCTGTGATTGCCCTCTGCATTTCATCCCATCTCTCTCTTTGGCGCTCCTTTCTCCTTCATCACCTAGTTTGCTTTCGTATGTCACATTTTTAATGTATTGCAAACTATTTTTGTGAAAATGAAAAATGTTCTATGCATTACATTGAATATTATAGTTGTAAAACTATACATAGGGAATGACTCCAAAATTTTATTTTAAAATATTGATTTGGTGGCATGCTCCTTCAGTTTCAGAATAAATCAAAGAAAATATGAATAGATAAAACAAGTGGTAAATTGTTGAGTCTGAATTTGGCAAACATTCATGTTTATGATAAGATAGGCAAATTGCATCTCACTGGGAAAGAAGCTTCCTGTGGGCATAGTTTAAGAAACTGCGGGACCACAACAATAACATTTAATGGAGTAATCTGCTAATTGTGCATTACAATGCTACCAATTCAATGTGTAAAAATCATTTGTCTTGACTGGGATTGAAACCCAGATCCCCCGATTCTGGCCAAGTGCTTGAACCATTTAAGTTACCAAGGCATCCCCTACCTGTGAGACATTAAGGCATCCGGTTTCAAATCCCGGCTAAGGCAAATGATTTTTATGTTTTGAAATTATTGTATTATGTTGCCATAGTGTTCAGCTTGACTTTCTTCTTTATGAAGTTTGCTCTCCTTAACAGCCTATTTCAAAGGAAGGCATCTTCACTCTTCTAAACCAGCCTAATGGTTGATCATATTTTAATAGTAGTAGAAGTCATGTGTATAATTGCTTTTCCTTGTATCCGTAGCAATCATCCCCAAAGTTAAAGACCTCTTGACTATGTCTTACCTCATATTTTAGCATCACATTAAGCTGGGAAAAGAAGTCATTATTTTATGGATTAACATGGTACTTCAATGGCAATGTAATAACATTCTAGAGGTTAATATCAAGATCGTCCCAAATAAAAATATATGGTTAACTTATGATTATTTGGATAATATATTTTTTATATACTTCAATCCTGAGGGCATGACACGATGTACAACCAATATCTATATTTTTTTAATCCAAATTTTTTGTGCATTAAATAGTTAAATAACTATTGTTCCTCATTTCAGCATATCCTGTATCATCATTTGGTGGCACAAAGCGAATGATTCTCTCCACAACATCCTTACTTGGAGGAAAAAATCCATTCCTGGGAATTGCTTATGTAGTAGTTGGCTGTATATGCCTCCTACTAGGCATTCTATTTCTCTTCATTCACATTAAATGTGGAAAAAGGTAATGTTTTATTAAATCCAAAATTTTGCACATTAATGGTTCTGTCAAATGATTAAATTTATTTTGTCCAAATTTGGCAAACATTTATGTGTATATTAAAATATGCTAATGGCATATCACATGAAAAGATGTTAACCATTATACCTTGATCAGTGCCTAATATGAGATGAGCTCTGCCCTTTTCTTTTAAACTAACCAGTTGTTTATTACTATGGTAGTGTGCTACATATGTAGTGTTCAGCTTGAATCTTTTCCTATGAAATGCTATCACCTTAGTAGCCTGTTTCAAATTAAGTGTAATGTTTTTCATTAAGTTATCATGTAGTATTTATTGATGGAGATTGTATGGAAAGAGATTATACCAGTACACACATAGACAGAGCAATGACCTTGAAAAAGACTTTACAGACTCAGACCAGAGGACCAATCAGAACATGCCTGATCCCACCACACATCCATATACAGGGTCCGTACTTTAAGTGTCGGGACTGGTTCCAAAAATCAAAATTTATTGTAGTTGTCATTTCAATTACTTCATAAACTTCAAAATCATTCCTCCTGCATCAATACACTTAGTTCGGCACGTCTGCCACTCGTCAAAAGCCCACTGGAAGTCGGTTCCCAGAATACTGTTGAGAGCCTTTCTCGTTGCCGCTTGAACCGCCTAGATGGAGTCAAACAGATATCCTTTGAGCTCCTTTTGAGCTATCCATTGAAGTAATAACATTGTCGAGAAAATCTTCATCTTCCTGGATGCAGTCCAAAATTTCTTGGGAAATTTCCACCCGTGTAAGTTTTTGTTCCTCGCTCAAGACTTTCGGCACCAGCTTCGCGCACACTTTCCTCATTGCAAGATCCTCTGTTACAATGGTGTTGACAGTTCCGACTGAAATACCGGTCTCCTCATTGATAAGGTCGATCGATACACACCTGTCTGAGTCCAAAACAATGGGATGGAATACTGTAAGCCTTACAGCAACTAATGGCATTAATTTTTAACAATAAAATGGAAAAAACCCTTACACTACTTTCAGTGAGAAAACAAAATTATTACACTTCCCATGGTGGATTGTCATTTTTGCATTGATTAATGGCTGCATTCTTTTCATGCCTCTAATTTGATTTCTCTCTGTAATTTTCATCTTTGAATTCCTCACTTTGATCACTTTACAGGAACATACTAATATCAACTGGTATTTTATGTTTTTGCTCCTTTTTTCTTATTTGCTGTCATTGGGATGTGAGATGAAGTTCTCTGGAAGATTTATCTGCAGTATTTTGCTGTTGAACTATTTTCCATGCATAAGATATTGGATTTAATACGTATATTTTCCACTAGCAATCAACTAAAACCCATGGCCAACGCTGCTTGTACAAATTACACATTTAGTCAAAAATGTCTACTCCTTAGTTTTTTTAATGTAATCTAAATTAATGTGATACTTGAACCGTATTATTTTAAAATTCAAATGACTGAAGTGTTGAGATTTCAAAATTAAAAATTTATGAAAATATTCAGGGGTGTCCATATATGGTCAGCAAAATGAGGTGTTTTAGATAAGCGTGAAATGCTAGAAAAAGTAGCCTGGCAAGTTTATAATTTAATTTTTCCCAATGCTGTGGTACCTTGACCTGAGAACATAGTTTGTTTTTGTCTGTGGTTTATATCTCCAAATCCAGTTTTCCATTTTAGTTTATGGGAAATAGTTGATATATTCCCTGATTTAGAAGTAGTGGAGTGCATGAATTTTTATTTTTCATTCAATAATTTTATTTATATATTTTGTATAAAAATCTCCCATTCAATTTTTGAAATCAATTTTCTCATGTTTGGTCATTCAGTTTTTTGTTTAGTTGTCATCAGTTTCTTCTTTTTTTTTGTCTTTTAGGTGATGCTTGATGTATACAGTGGGGAATGCATGTGTGCAGTGTGCTCGTATTGTTGAAAGTGTTTGCCTTTGAACAAATTTTAATTCGCTGTTGTTCACTTTGCCTAGTCTGTGATATACTGCACAAGAAAAGCAACACAGTTAATATCTTGAGAATAAGGTCATATCTAGAGGCAAAAATAGAATATGACAAAAGGTCATATGTTGAGCAGTTCAGAAGTCGAGGTACCACTGTATTTAGGAAGGAAGCCCCTCCTGCTATGTAGTAAACGATATGAGAAAATGAATGCCTCTCCTCAAAGGAGAATTGGCAACTTGTGAAGTGCTTCTCTTTAGCCACAAAGTCTACAAAATTAGTGTCAATCTTTTTCATGCGAGCAGGGAAGTGATATAAATTTGTGTGTGTGTGTATCTATATATTTTTTTGTATATAAATTATTATTAGTGTATATTATTATTATTAGGTAAACTACCGGTTAAGGTAGGTTTTTGGATGGAAAAAGCTACCAAATAAAACATTTTGTGACTCCTAACAAAACACATAATCCAGCATCCTACTCTATATCAGGTCCCTCTTCATCTCTGAGTACTTTCTTCCTCCCTTCATCCCGTCCAACATCCCTATCCTGTTCCTTCCCTTTCCTCGTTTGCCTAACATTCTCCCCTCAATTACAGTCTTCAACATCCCACTGTCGGCCAATACCCCCTTCATCCACTTTTCCTGCCTCCAAAGGATTTCTCCCAACAAGCCCCTCTCTTCGCCCACCATACTAAGTCCTTCCTCATTTGTCTTCTTCTCGGTCCATTTCACCTTCTCCATTCTTCTCCACACCCACATTTCAAAAGCCTCCAGTCTACCTCCATCCTCCTGCTTCAATGACCACGTTTCCGCACCGTACACAGCTACGCTCCATATCAAAGTTTTTACAAGTCTTTTCTTAATATCCTTACTCAACGTCCCTCTCATCAACTCCCTCGTCCTTGCCTAGCGCAATTCTTCTCCTTACGTCAATACTACATTGACCGTGTTGGTCCAAAACACTACCGAGATACGTAAACTGTTCGACCTGCTCTAGTTTTTGCAGTGTGTATATACACACACACATATATATATATATATATATATATATATATATATATATATATATATATATATATATATATATATATATATATATATATATATATATATATATATATATATATATATATATATATATATATATATATATATATATATATATATATTTTGTTTCATATTGTCTTTCTGCCTCTTATTTGTTTGTCGTTTGTCTCTTGTTCAGGTAATTTTAACAATTGCTGTGCAGTTATGTTTACAGTGGCGACAAAAGTAATTTTAATAAATTGTGATGAAAATAGTTCTAATATTTACCCATGAAACTGACATTAGGCTGAAACAGTACCACAGTAGGTTGTTACTTAACTGTGGCCATGTGTATGGCCTCAGATTCCAGAATAACCCAGTGGGTGTTGCCATTGAAACTGACTGGCTTACTAGCCAGAGTTTTTTGGACTATCATTACCTATTGGCCATCCTCCCCACCTTCTCATTTTTAGTTCTCTGATTGAATTTCATGTCAAACATAAGAACAAAGTACAGTCAAATCCCATTTTTGTGTTTGTGTGAATTAACATTTTCCCACAATTTACAACATTTTTACCATGTCCCATACAATTTCCCAGTTTTCTAGCATGTGGAACCCCATATTTACACGATTTCATTTTCTGTTTCCCATAAATTGTATTACTATGTGCTAGATTTTAAAAAAAATCACATTCCAAACAGTTATTCATACACATCAGCCTTCATAAAAATCTTTTCTGGCTTTGTTTCGTATACATGTAGTAAATATGAGAGGGGGCAGTAATGTGAATGGCTTTAGGGAAGAATTTGAAAATGTAAGGCAACACAGTACATCAACAGTGACTAAAATTTGAACTACTCATATTCGTAATCTCTGTCTGCCTGAAAAAGATATTTGCTATGAAATGTATACATTGATTGAATATGAGGGAGGTCCCATAAGTAGCCGGCCTGACCTAGAGATGGTGATAGTTTTTAAAAAATGTCACTGTAGGAGAAAGTACGCGATCCAGAAAGCATATTTTTCAAATATGAAGACGCCATGTTGTTAAGTAGTTATTTGGCAGCCATCAATAGTTAACATTTTCAGTGAATTTGTGAAAATGGAGAAAAATGGTCATCGTTATGTAATACAATACTTAAATATTTGAGAGGCTTCAATCCAACCAATATAAAAGCTGAACTGGATTCTACTCTGGGTGAGTCTACTCCTTCATTTAAAACAGTAAAATATCGGGTAGCAGAGTTAAAACGAGGCCATACGAGCTGTCAATACGAGCATCACATTGGTCGACCAAATGAGGTGATGAATCCAGAAATGGTGTAGAAAATCCGCAAAGTGATGCTGGATAATCGTCGACTGAAAGTGCATGAACTAGCAGACATAGTAGGCATTTCAAAAAGTGCGGTACATTACATATTAACTGAAAATTTGGACATGAGAAAGCTGTGTGCAAGATGGGTGCCGCATTTGCTCATACTCGAGCATAACCAGTGTCGTGAAGATGTTTCAATTGAGTGTTTAGCAAAGTTTCACAGCTACAAAGCAGAATTTTTGCACCATTTTAGAACCATGGATAAAACATGGGTCATGGGTCCATCACTTCACATCCAAGACAAAAGAAATCAAAACAATGGATTCAAAAGGGAAAACCATCTCTAAAGAAGGCGAAGGCCGTTACATCTGCAGGCAAGGTCATGACATCAGTTTTTTGGGATGCACGTGGTATAATTTTCATTAAATATCTTGAAAAAGGAAAAACTATCATTGGCGAGTATTATGCTAGCTAATTGAAATGTTTGAGCAAAGAAATCAAGCAAAAGGGGCGGCATTTGGCGAAGAAAAAATTGTTGTTTCATCAAGACAATGCATCAGCTCACAAATCCGTTATTGCAATGGCCAAAATTCATGGAATAAAGTTGGAATTGCTACCTCATGCACCCTATTAGCCAGATTTAGCCCCCTCGGATTATTTTCTGTTCGCAAACTTGAAAAAATGTCTTGGCAGTCAAAGATTTTCCAACCGTGAAGAAGTGATGCCGGCAGTTAATGGCTATTTTGAGGAGCAAGACAGTTCAAATCATTAAAAGGGTATCAAACTTATTGAACATTGCTGGGGAAAGTGTATACAGCTGAAAGGATGGTATTATGTTGAAGAAAAAATATACATATTTATTTTCTAAAATATTTGTTTTTTCTTTGTTGGGTCAGGTACTGATGGGACCACCCGCGTAAGAGTTAGTTGTATAATTTATGCATTGTAAGAACATCTTAGGGATAAAATTCATTTCACAAACAAGTTCAAATTATGAGGAATGAAAATGAATTCTGATCTTAACATGATGAAGCGTAAAAAAATAAATAACTTGTGAATGCTAAATGGGATTTGTTCAGCCTCCATGTACCATGTTTTAATGGTGATGAGCTCTTGAATAATAAAAATTATTGAAACCTGCTTTGTCGCTTGAAAACTACACTAAATCAAAAATAATTTTATTTACTTAATTTTAAAATTTGACTACTGATTGTACTAGGCAATCAGATTTTGTGAAGCGGTTAAGGTTTTCTTTGTTAAGTTTTTCTCAGTTACTTCGGAATATAAATATTCCCCTTCTTGACAATAAATGATGCTGAAGATTGAGGACGAAGTTAACATTTTGGAACAAGTTGATTCTAATGATGTAACGCATATTAATCTGCAAAATGTCTTAAGATTGCTGGCCGATGTACTGAATACAATGGTGAAAAATCACAATTTGATTCTGAAACATAAAAAGTAATGTAGACATTTGTCTAATAAGAAAAAAATTTCCTGAATTCTAAGAATGAAGAATTAGAATGATTACTGAAAGAGTGATTTCTAAGAGCTACATCGTCAAATTGTGTTGTGGTGCCAAAATTATCACAACAGTAGTACTGATTATTTATGACTAAACAGGGTATTGATTAAATTTTAGATAAACCCCTGGGTGAAGGTGATGATGAAGAAGGTTCTCTACATTCATACCAGGACACAGTGTGTGCTGTTCACACTATAAGGAATTATTATTTTTTTTTTATTTAGCCATTAGTCCGAAAACAGCACTCTGGCCTTTACATCGGACTATTAACAAAGAATAACAATGAAGACGATTACAAACACCCAAGCCCTAGGTGGAAGAAAAACCCACCCAGGCGGGAATTGAACCCGCGACTCATGGATTGGCAGACGAGGACGTTACCCCGCCGCCACCGAGGCCGGCATATGAGTGGATAATTGCTTTAAGTAAATTCTTGACCTGGCAAATAGCAGAAATTTGATAAGTAAGAGTGAGATATCAATAGGCAAAAGTTCAAATATTCGAAAATATCACTTTTTTTATATATTCATTAGGTATTTTCAATGGTTGTTGATAACAAGTAGGACTGAAACATCCATCTGTTTTCTTTCTTATGTTTACAATATATTCTTCCTGCAATCAGAGCTTCGTACATTATTTATTTGTACAGTCCGCAGGTACCTGTTAAGTGCATTTTCATGAAGTTTTGTCTTTTACCTTATTTTTCTCTTGATTTGATGATTTTTCTATTGTTATGACTTGTTATTTTATGTTCTGATAAAGAAGGATACAATTATTTACATATGTGTATGTATGTGTATATATATATATATGTATATGTATAAACCATAAACACAGTAATCAACCCGAAGGTCGGTTTAGTAGATGATGGGAGAGATCACCCAGTACTAAGCCCTATACGGCGTGTGAAAATTCACACATCAGGGTAGGGGGGCCAGTTCCTTTCCCTGTGCCGGTTATGGTTTCCCAGGATGACCTGGTACCCGAAAAATCACTTTAGCTTGGGTGGAGCTGCAGGTGCCCAGAGTGCCTTGCCCGGGAATCCAACCCGGGACCCTCCGGTCAGCAGTCCAACGCTCTACCCACTGGACTACCGCAACCCAATATATATATGTATATGTATGTATATGTGTTTATGTATATATATATATATATGTATATGTGTATATATATATATATGTATGTATATATATATGTATATATATATATATATAAACACGGATGTAGATTTGTAGAATATAGAGACCCATAGAAAGGACACTCACAACATGTTATTTGACATTTCGGCAGCACGGCTGTCGTCTTCAGAATGGCGTTCTCGGGGAGGAGCAGAGAGGATGTGTGGGGGAGAGGTGGGAGAAGGAGAGGTAAAGGGACCAATAGGAAATGAACAAGGGGGTGGGGGGGATATGTAGGCAGCCATATAATGCATTCAGTGGGCTTGGTTCAGCACGGGGGGTTTAAATGATTGGGCCACCCAGATATGCGCCATCTCGCGGGTTCTCACCTCTATTATACTAGCAGATTTGGGGAGGATTTCAATCACCGAAACGGAGAAGCAGTTGTCAAAAGATTGATTGTGGGAAGCAGTGTGAGTAGGAATGGGATAATTAAGAAATGTGGGAGATTTGGTGGAATATCGGTGGTTATTCATATATCTTCGAAATGGAACGCAGAAGAGCGTTCCATTTAGAAGATATTTTAATATATATATATATATGATATATATATGTATGTATATATATATATGTGTGTGTGTATATCCTTCCCCGGACTACAACCTTGATGTGATGGAAGGGCTTGTGCGTTCCGATGACCCCTAGAGCTGTGCTGGCGGGAGTAATAATTATTGCTTCTGGTAGGGTCACCCATGCCAGATAGGTCAAAGGTTAGGAGCCAGATGAAAGGTAGTCCATGCAGCCAGCATCTGTTGCTCAGTGAGGCGGCTGCAATGGCGTCTGACCCCAGTGGGGCGGCCAGTAAGTGATGGTGTCACGTTAAAAACACTTGAGGAAGGCAATGGGAAACCACCTCAATTATCATTCCCAAGATATACATGATGGACAAAGCAGAGATTTTGAGTCCTGGCAACTACGGGGCTCAGCCCAATCGGCCGGGTGTTGTGCCCGGCAGCGGGGGAGGCAAGGCTTCCGCGGTCGTCATCCCACGAAACCCTTCCAAGGGAAAACCGGCAGCAGCAGGACAGCAGACGCAGGAGAAGAAGACCAAATTAGTTGGCAGAGGAACGTGGAATGTTAGGACAATGATGAGGACTGGGAAATTGGAGAATGTTAAGCGAGAGATGGAAAGGGGAAAAATAGATATTTTAGGTCTATGCGAGGTGAGATGGAAGGATAGTGGGGATTACTGGAGTGATTATAGAATAATATACAGCGGCGGGGACGAGAGCCAACGAGGGGTTGCCATAGTATTAAATAAAGAGGCAGGAAGAAGCGTAGTTGACATAGAACAGGTAACAGATAGATTATTACTAATAGAGATAAAAGCAGAACCAACGAACTTGGTTATTATTCAGGTATACATGCCACTGAGCAACCATAAGGAAGAAGAGTTCGATAGGATATACGATCAGTTAGAGGACATGATCGCGTGTGTTCCTGCAGGGAAACATTTGATAGTGATGGGGGATTGGAATGCGACAGTAGGCGAAGGAAGAGATGGTGATTAGGTGGGGGACTACGGTTTAGGCACGAGGAATGACCGCGGGGAGAAAGCAGTTGAGTTCTGCAGGAGACAGGGGTTAGTCATCACAAACACTTGATTTAGACACCACAAAAGACGCAGGTATACATGGAAAATGCCAGGTGACTCAGAAAGGTATCAGCTAGATTATATTCTGGTTAGACACAGGTTTAGGAACAGTGTGATAAATTCGCACAGCTTCCCAGGAGTGGATGCGGACTCTGACCACAATTTAGTTGTTATGAAATGAAGCATCCATTTCAAAAAGATAAGGCAGGGGCGGCGAGTTAGAAAATGGAATGTAGAAGCATTAAATGGTTTGAAAAGGAAGGAGTACCAACTGGTGGTAGAGGAAATCATGGAGGATGGTAAAAAGCTAAGTACTATCGAAGAAAAATGGGAGAGTTTCAAGAAAGTGTTGTCTAAAGCCGCAAAAGACACTATTGGAACCGTTAACTCTAAAAGGACTAGGAAACCATGGATCACGGATGATATGATTACAAAGATGAATGAGCGGCGAAAATGGAAGAATGTAAATACAGAATTAGGCTAAATGAAGTACAAAGAATTGAACAATAAATTGAGGCGGGCAACAAATAAAGCAAAAGAAGCATGGTAGAAGACGCAGTGCGAGGATATATATAGTCTGCAGAGGAAGGGTGAAATCGGTGCGCTGTACAGCAAAGTTAAATCGTTATCGGGAAGTAAGAAAGGAAGATCTATGCTAACAGTTAGAGACAAGGCGGGTAAAGTAATAGTTGATGCAGGAAAGATCCAAGAGAGATGGAAGGAGTATATAGAAGAACTGAATAGTAAAGAACTTTGACCAACAAAGTTAGACATTGAAAAAGAATATGACGTAGAGGAAGATAGCTTAGGTCCAGGCATACTCGACAATGGGATAGAAAGGGCATTAAGGGAGATGAAAGTAAATAGGGCCGTGGGGGTGGATAACATTCCCGTGGAACTTTTAAAATGCTTAGGAAAATGTGGGAGGAAGAGGCTATATGGGCTGATCCGTAGTATTTATGAGGAAGGAATCTGGCCGGAAGACTTTGTGAGATCAGTTTTAGTTCCTATTCCAAAAAAGGTAAAGGCTACATCATGTGAGGACTACAGGATGATAAGCTTGATATCCCACGCAGCTAAAGTTGTTCTCAGGATCATGAACAAAAGGGTAGAGAGTAGGGCAAATGATTACTTAGGGGATGATCAGTTTAGGAAGGGGAGAGGTACGCGTGATGCCATTGCAGTAATGAGATTATTAATCAAGAGGAATATAGAACACAACCAGGAGGTATTAGCCTGTTTCGTAGATTTCGGAAAAGTGTTTGATAGAGTGAATTGGGGAAACCTAATGAGTATATTGCAGAAAATAGGAATAGATTGGAGGGAAAGGAGGCTAATCCGCAACCTGTATGTCTCAGACTGCTCAGGTGCAGGTGGGGAACTGGGAGTCCGGATGGGCAGTGTTAGGAAGAGGTGTAAGGCAGAGTTGCCCATTATCAGTTGCTGTTCAACCTGTATGCAGAGGAAATGATCAAAAGGCATGGGAAGAACTGGAGGTAGGAATGAAAGTGGGTGGGAATTCGTAAAATTAGTTAGGTTTGCTGATGACCAAGCTTTAGTTTGTCTATCAGCCAAGGAGTTGCAAGCATTGCTGAGTGAATTGGAAATTCAGTGCGACAGGTATGGGATGAAAATCAATATTAATAAAAAAATGTTATTGGGTTTTCTAGAAAGAAAAAGGTTAAGCTTAACATTAAAATAGGAGGGCAAAAACTAGAGCAGGTGGAACAGTTTATGTATCTCGGTAGTGTTTTGGACCAACACGGTCAATGTAGTAGGGACGTAAGGAGAAGAATTGCGCTAGGCAAAGAGGCTTTCACAAGGAGGAGGGAGTTGACGACGGGGACGTTGAGTAAGGACATTAAGAAAAGACTTGTAAAAACTTTGATATGGAGCGTAGCTGTGTACGGTGCAGAAACGTGGTCATTGAAGCAGAAGGATAGACGTAGATTGGAGGCTTTTGAAATGTGGGTACGGAGAAGGGGAAATGGACAGAGAAGAAAACAAACGAGGAAGCTTGGTATGGTGGGCGAAGAGAGGGGTTTGTTGGGAGCAATCCTATGGAGGCAGGAAAAGTTTTAGAAGGGGGTGTTGACCGGCAGTGGGATGTTGAAGACTGTAATTGAGGGGAGAATGTTAGGCAAACGAGGAAAGGGAAGGAACAGGATAGGGATGTTGGACGGGATGAAGGGAGGAAGAAAGTACTCAGAGCTGAAGAGGGACCTGATGTAAAGTAGGATGATGTGTTTTGCTAGGTCGCAAATTATTTAATTAGTAATTATGTCCATCCAAAAACCTACTTTAACTGGTAATTACCTAATAATAATTCAGCAATTGGATGTTGAAGACTTTTAGAGAGGGGAAAATGTTAGGCAAATGAAGAAAGGGCAGGAATAGGATAGGGATGTTGAATGGGATGAAGGAAGTACAAAGATGAAAAGTGGCTTGTTGTGGAGTAGGATATTAGGTTGTTTCATCAGCAGCACAAAATATTGATTTGGTTGTCATGCTCACTTAAAACCTACCTTAACCGGTAAATTACCTATTAATAATATTTATAGCATTGGTACACAGGGTAATTTTAAGCTGGAAAACTCGATATAATTTAACTTAGAAAATTGAGATATACTGTTCATGCTGCTCGAAGGGAAAAGAATGTCTTCCTCATCATTTAGGGTAATTTATTAATTCGATTTCGGAATATAAATGAAATGCAGGGAATATTCTGAAACAGCCAACGAGTGTTCACCGTTAAAGAAAATTGTCAGCATCACCTGTCATTAATGGTTACCACAATTTATATTAGTCCCTTTGTCCATATGTTTGAGGTGATTCAGATTGATGCAAGAGAAGATGTGGGATGCCACAAATAATTATAATTTTTAGTTCCACAGAATGGGGTCATTTATGCTGTTCTTCACTTGTCCCACTATCAATTGCTAGCTTTCCTCTTCTAATATTAAAGAAAAGGGACATTCAAGATAACTTATTTCTGAAATGAATTTGCAATTTTGATTAATAAATCCTTTTCATTGCAGTACAAGTGAAATGCTGAATGTGACTCAAAGGACACCTTACTGAGATTTGAATACAGCTCGCACTTGTTTTACTCCTGCTGAATCGTAAGGATCTCTTACAGTCGTATTATGGTTGCCGCACCATCATAGTTGTGTGTAAGAGTCTGCATTGTGTGCCTTCGGTACTTATATAAATGTTAATTATTTATTAAGAAAGTGAGTGTATTACAATTAGATCTAGTCACTGGGAAAATCCCTACATATTTCTTAGAGAAGATGTGAGTTGAAAAAATGTTACCTTACATTCCAATCCAGAAAAATGCTTTTAATGTAAGCCAAATAAAATGCATAGTTTTGTAAAATGAATTTTCATTTCTGGTTCCGAACGGAATTTATCCGATATTTACAAGCTCATCATCTTCACCTGTTAACAACGACCGCCTTTTGACATTACAGGTACGACGGGGAGTGATGTAAAACGCAATTTAAGAACGACACTTCTACCCATTTAGCGGCACTTCACCCAGCTAGAAACCCACCCTAACCGAATTGACACGATATATTGGCTGAAAAACCTTAACCCCTCCCCTTTCGTTGAACTGCGCATTTTAGCTGCGCAGCCGGAAATCTTAATCTCCAACACCGAAGCTTAATAATGACGTTTAATTAAAAATTGCCACTTAAAACCACCACATAATTCCTAACACTTAGAGATGGGCAGGATGACTTATCTTCCTTAACTTCCCAAAAATACAATCAATACCGCAAGAATACTAATGAAGTTAAAGCTGTTTAGCAATTGGAACTTCTCCTCAATGCTAGTGACGTCACCATCCAATCGGGTCCGAGGAATCCCTGAATGTATCCACGTAAACCCCGTAGGACATAGGCATGTTACATGACGGGTGAGTGTTTTCAGAATATTATTTTGTTGATAAAATTTTCGGGGGAAAACACAGAGCACTGAGGGCGTTGGGACACGTTTGAAACCATTCTGGCGTTGAGAATGCCGTTAAAACACAATACTGCACTGTAAACAAGCATCCTGCTAATCTTTCAGTGAAATCCGTTTCCTTCGTGCGAGAGAACTTAACGGCCATAGCACAGATCGACAACTTACGGAGACTTTCGCACGAAACACTCTTTTTTCGCTGTTATCGCGGTGTCCCCTCGTCTGTCGTGACGTGTAAGGGTGAATCGGTGTGTTGCAGCTACAGATTTCCTGTGGTTTTAAGTGTCTCTTTCCATCCCTCTCCCTAGTCACCCCTCCCACTTCTATTGGCCTCTCTCCCCATCCCCTCCCTCTCCTTTTTCATTTGCCCCTTCCCTTCCTCCTCCACCTCTCCCACGTTCTTTCTCTCCACACCTCCACACGCACCAGCCAAGACGTACCCTTGCACGGCTGCATTTCATTGGGTTGGCTCGAGGCTTACACGTTACAGTAAAATCTTTATGTCCCAATATACGGTATCATGGCTCAGGGGAATGCATCCGAAGACCCGACGCCGCGTTTGGCATATGTGGTCATCATGAAACTTATTTTGTATTCGAGCAATTTGTATCATAACGTATAAGAAGAATCTCAATTTAAAACATTGGGAGCCAATCGTTTAAGTTAATTAGCTGTGGTAGAGAAATTTAAATCTAAGCCCTTAGTCACGCCTGTATTTTCCCTCAAATATTTTTTCAGTGCTTATATCTATGCTATTACCATGCCCCTAAATGATGATATTTTTTTTCCTGGAACTGTGTATTTTCACGGGTTATTGTTGCATAAACTTCCCTCTTAATCATGCAATTTATTTAATCTAATTACATCTTGTAGTAATTAGCATAATAACCAGAATGTATTCTATGAGTGGTTGTGGAAGACCGGCAATTTACATGAAAAATATCGGTATCTACTCGTAATCGAGTTAAGGGTGTGCGAGAGATAATGGAAAGGAATTCCAACTTTTTGTAGGAAATGACAACAATGAGTTGACGCCATTGGGGGATGAGGAAAGAGGTTGTAAAGATTTTAGTTGCCCAGCCAATGAAAGAGCGTAAGAGGTGGGGCTGACCAATCCCATTCGTCGGAGTGTCATCCGTAGATGACATTGGGAATTCGGCCATCTTCGTGTATTTTCGTCTCGTAGGCTGTCTTGGGTTGGAACAAGGCCTATTGGCAAGAATCTTTTTCACTTGTCAATATTTTTTCTTCCTTGTCTTGTAAATGTTCCACCGTTTGCCCGTCAACCCTTCGTTGATTATGAGGATTATTACATGCGTACTTTGTCACCATTTTACTAAGGAAAATAAATAAATTTGGACAATAATATGTAAAATTAATGCATTAAGGGTACCCGCTACGTCTCCTAATCACTTTTTAAATACTAGTATTTACGGGCTTGACGTTTTCACGAAAATTGAAATTTTCTCTCATGTAAGCGAGAGGTTATCAAATTTGGCCGTTTTTTAATCACTCTATCATAGTTATTATGGTTAAATTCAATTTTTCCCATTAATTTGCATTTGTTTGCATTAATAATAGACTAAAGTGCACATACAAATATTGGTAGCGCCTATTAATCAAACGCGCGAACAAATCGATATAATGGGTGTTTTGCGAGAGGTCGTTACCGGTTTTTAATATGGATACCTGTTAAGTGTGTCTGAGTGGTGGAAACAATATTGTGTGTTATTGCCAATATCAAGCATCTAAGGGGTTTATCATATGCTTAACGCATATTTAGTGCGTAATGATGCATTTTAATACCGTTGCGATTCATTCTTTAAATTTTACCATTTGTGTTATATGTTTACGAAGCAGTGAAATCCATCGTACGCTTTTTGTTTGACTCGAAATGGCCAATTGAGAATTGCTTATTGTAATCAAAATTTTCCGGCATACTTATATTTTCAGAAAGAACATGTCAATTTCGTTTGCAATCCTATATTTATTCGTAAAAAAGTCTCGTATGCTCTTCATCAACAAACATGATGCATCCTACTTCTTTACTAGATCAACACCTATCCAGCTATCTTCCGGATAACTTTCAACTTAAGCAAGAGTACGTTTTTTGGTACATCATTTATTTAAATTTCCAATATGTGCTATTTATTAACTGTAGCTTTATTCTGTACCTTTTACGGGTTTGGCGTCGTTACATTGTGGCATTTTCGATTTGTTCAATACTTGATTATACACTTGTGAAATTATGGTGCAATTAAAGTATTCAGACATGGTTTATTTTCTGGAAACACTTATTAATGCATGTTTATTTTATTTATGTTTGACTGCGTTAATCATGTCACGTACGTCGCATATGGATATACATTCAGCGTGGCTTTTGCGTGTTTAGTACTTATGATTACCAATTGATGTACGACACCTCGGTGTGGGCTTTACTTAAGTTCATTCTCGTTTTTAATATCGGTACCATTGATGATTTTTTCATTTTAATAAGTCTATCTAATTCCGAAAATTGTCAATGAGCATCCGTTTTGTTATTATTATTACATTTAATACTCTTGAAGACAGTGTTTGGCGCGTCAATGGATGCAGTTGGAATGCCTTTAATAATATATTGGCCATATGAAGTACAGGCCGTTGTGTAATGCGAGCTAGAAAGGAGTCAAAATTTGTAAAGAAGATCATTGTTACTACTATTAGATCCCGTTGTTTGACCGTAGTTAGTATAGAAGGGTGTTTAGATGAAAGGCCAAATTTCATATAATATCCCATTCAATTTACAGTGATCCACGGGCTCTGGAATCTTTACTAGGACTCAGTGCTGAATCAGTAAGTTTCTATATAGTAAATGGTTGACGAATGCTAAACTTTGCGAATCTCCGCTCCATATCTGTTTATTATATATCCACATATATGCTTTATATATATATAAGCATGCTCCGATATCTGTCAATAGTTGAAGGCCTATAGTTGTTAGTGTACCAATGTAGTTGGGTTTTCAAAAATGTCTGTCAATGAAAATAGGTCTCTTTGCAGTTTTACTATTTTGTTTTGCTCGTATGATTGTTTTAAGCTTAACAGAGTAGATAGAAACAGCCTTGACATGTGTAAAAACGTACACAATTTCAGAATCTTGGTGTTGGGTTGCTCTAGTGTCATTTTCACTGAGAATAGTGCGTTATGCTGTAGGTTGAGTTATCAAGCTCATTCTATAAATAGATAGAATATGTTACAATGTTAATTATAATGACTGCATGAAAATAATTGTTTTTTGTATTAAGAAGTTTTTTCTGTTTGAATGGAATTGTTATGCTTTTTTCTTGTTGGTTGTGAAATGCATTACAATAATTACATTGTGTAAGATGCAATTTGGAGTTATTATTCACCTGTATTCCATGATTAATTAATCAAAGAAAGTGTTGAATTGACTTCTTGGGAATAACCAATGCAGTACAGGGTAGGGAATGGGAGGCAGTTTTTACATTAACTAAATTTTAAGGTAGTTATCATATTTGGGAATATCTTTCAGTCGAAAAGTATTTCCACAAACCATATTTTCAGATCATAGTCATGGAATTTGTTTTTATTAGTAACAACTATTGTTAATCAAATTTTCATGTCTAAATCTAGTGGCATTGTTTGTTAACTATGTGGCCACAATATTTTTCTCTGGTCTTGGTATCACTCACCAGGTGTCTTTGCCCAGTGGATTTTCAAGAAAATGTTCTATGATTTAATTTGGACGTTCTATTTTTTTAATTGAAATTCATGACAGTGAATGGTCTTTTACATTGGGGAAAAAAGTGTAGGAGGACTGGAATGTTGCGATTATCATGGCAAGTTAAATAGAAGATGTTGGAGTTTGTTTTGTCAGGATTTGTATATACTGTAAAAGTAACAGCTTATTTTCTGTAATGCTTTTCCATTAAGAAATTTATTAAATCCATGTAAAATGTTTAGCAATGCATAGTGTTGGATGGCTTAAATCCAAAAAATTTATATTAATTTTTAATATATATATATATATATATATCAGTGAAAGCACATTGCATTTTTTTGTTACTCTTTTCTTGTTTTTGCTTCAGTTCGTAGAAATAACTTGAGTTAACTGCTTTACGGGATAAAGTGGCTACCAACAAAACCTGGGAGTAATAGGATGAAATAACTAACAGTTAGCCGATGTCTACTGGGTCAGGTTTTTGTGGATCTGGGCACTGCCACACCTTCAAACTCCCCTAAGATAGAACTCCTTACATTTGGTATTATAATATGCCATATTTTTGAGCTTCCTACTGTCTGACTTGCTTCATTCCATCCAACATTCATCATATTCTTCAAATTTACTCTCTCCTCTTCCTTTCTTTTCAATTTAACTTTCTCCATTCTTCTAGCCCACATCTCAGAAGCCTCCAATCAAGCTTTGCCTTCTTGCCTCAAAATGATTCCTTGAATATTTTTTATTGCATCCGATAATAAAATTATACAGGTCTTAGAGAATAATTTCCTAACAACCACCATAAATTCTCCTGTTTTGTGTTCCATCAATAAATCCGACAAGTGAAATATGCTTTGTTATGAAATCAGTTGAAGTGCTATCACATACATTGAAAAAAATAACTTGACTTATAGGTCAAATATGTAATGCTAGACAATTATAAATGAAATTAGAAAGAATACCTGTGTGTCCCTGCCCTATTTATGGGCAAGAATCTTTGTGCAATAATTTCTGGATTGTGTTGTGATGAAATGAAGTTTTCATACAAATTAAATTTTGGTTTCTGATATGATTTAAAATATTCTTCTGTTCAATATTTAGTGCATTATACTTCAGGAAATTTCCCTTTTCTCCTAGTTAAATTATTAGAGAAAAATTTTTAATAATATTTAGTGGTTAGTTAATTCATGTGTAATCATATCAATTTCTTTTATGTTTTGATGTGAGAAAAAGCAGTTCAGGTGTTGTTCTCAAGGTTGTATTTTTAATTCCCTAGCGAGTTAGAATTTTTGCTTAGGGATTTTAATGATCAATATTATTATTTTGATGCTCTTCATCCTTATACTTCAATTTAAAGGTTTGCTTTACTGTATAATTGTAGTTGTGTATTCATGATAGACTCAATAATCAAAGGATGAACATTTTTGAAAAAACTTCAAATTGGATGTTCTCTGATCAGTCTAGTTTTGTAATGAACTAAATCAACAAGAATGAGTAGCCCTAAGGTTAATTATAACAAGAGGGCAAATCTCGTTTTTATAAGAAATATTGAGTTTCCTAGCAAATTCTTCCTCAATCAAGCTGTATTCTTATTTTTTCTTAAATGAAGTATCCACATCAATTATCCCTAATTCCCAGTTCGCAGCAGAGAAAGTGGTTGCGATGGTGGATACAAAAGTTGTTTGAGTTTTCAATTGTGATACTTGTTTTTACACTAGGAGAATATCTTTCATACTTTTTTAACTGTGCACTTAAAAAGCCTTAACGATATAGTGAAACTTAATTTTTTGTAAAAAATTGGAATTTTTTTCAAATGATTACTGCTTGGCTATCATGAACAGTACAACTTTCTTCTCGAAGTTTGTAATCGTACCTAATGAAAGAAAACAACTAATGGCATATAATTGCTTTGGTCTCAAACTAGTGTGAAACCATTTGTCCAGGATTTTTGCCATGCATTAAGAGTTATGCACATTCCATGAGGTAGTTAAGTTAGGGTCAGTTAGAATCCCGTGAATGGGTTTCCAATCAATGTATGTATGCAATCAATGGCAACAGACTCAAGTCATCTCTTATGTCAAAAAGTATAAATTGTTGGGTAAAAATTTTTATGTGATCACTTCCATTAATATCATGTTATTACAAAACCTAGTTTCAATAAAACACTAAAAATTATTATGAAAATAATATGCTAAAACCAGGTTATGTAGTAAAAGAATTAGTGGAATTTAATTTGATAATTTACTGGAATGAAAGAAGAATACTTGGTAGTCAAACCTGATATCATTAAGTGTATCATTTTACCTGATGTTCTAAGCGAGTTTGCTCTTAAATCGCACATTGAAATTTCGTTGCTTCCTGTAACACTTCTTAATTAGAATTATTTAATTTGAAATGATTCCATCATTTTATCACTACTCTCATCCAACATACAAATTAATGTTAATTGAAATGTCAAATTCATTTCTGTACAATTATAGAAACATCAATTTTTTCTAACTATTTACATTACTTAAGCAATTCTGTGTTAGCTTGTCGTTTTCAAGAACACCCTGGAATGATTGTTACTGTTGTATTCCTATTTACTCTCGCTTGGCTCCATTAAATAACTAATATTTTTGTTGAAATGTGACATCTCCCAGGAAGTACCAGAAATACCTCGTCACAAATAATTTTTCAGGATTTTTTTCTTTTATCTTATCATCTTTCTTGCTCTATCCTGTAACAAATTAAGAGGTAGATTATTCTATTAGAAATTTCATCGAATTGAATGTACAAAATTCTTTTTCGACTTATCTAGGAAGCTAAATCTAAAGCTAAAAGTACATTAATTATTCTGTGTCAATCAGATTAAGCTTCCTAGAACATTTTAAGCAACCATTAGTCCCAATCAAAATCTATAGCCTTGTAGTGCTTCCATAAAAGAAAACTTAGCATCCTCTCTAAGCTTTATTGTCAGTGAAATTCCTGTACCTTTGCCTTAACACTGCAATGTCCCCACCTGGCCTATTGTTTGAAAGGTGTTTCACTGCTGTTTGTTTGTGCATGGTGATGATTCTAGGATTGCTCATCATTGAACATTTGAACTTATTTGCACTTATTCTCTAGGAGTTCGTATCCCCACAACTATCTACTTTCATTTTATATCTTCTCAACTTCTAAGCATATAGAAGTTGATGACTTCTGATCATTCTTTCATGTATGCTAGAAAAAGACTCAGTATTTAAAATGTAATAGTACATATATAACAGAAGGGACATGGTAGTCTTAATAGGTAGAGTGGTGGACTGCTGGCCTGAGGGCCAGGGTCTATTCTTGGGGATACCTCTGGACACCCACAGCTTCACACAAGCTGTGTGATTTGTCAAGGATCAGATCTTTTTGGGAAACCACAGATAACACATGGAAAGGAACTGCTGCTCCCCCTGCCCCTGATTGTGAATTTCACATGCCATTTTTCGTAGCATTAAATTAAAATATATATTTCACAACACCCGCCTCTACAAGCCCTTGCATTGGCTGTGGACAGTAATTTCTTGTATTGTTGATAAAACAATTTGTCTTTCTTTGGGAGCATATGCGTTATTTTAATAATATAAAAATCGTTGTAAATTCATTATGTACCATAATAGTTTTTTTGATTTGCCACCGGGGAAAAAAATTTATTCTGAAAAACTTTTTTAATAATGAACTTCCACTTTCCTAAGCATAGATGCTTTTTGGTTTTTGATTTCAGTATTCTACTTGTCGTGGTTTTTTTCTTATGGCTATTTTCTACCAACTCTTGCTGCCAATTTTTTTTGTTTGGTGTTCTAGTATTACTCACTAAGAGTAGGTAGTACGATCACTAATTTTATGTATGATGGTGTATTTCATGTTGTCAGTTTGTTGCCTTGTTTCATGGGGAAATCTGTTTTGGGAACATTGTCGGAGTATTGGTTTTAGTGAAGGAGTATAATGGAAATAGGAAAGTGAATTAAGTACATTTTTCATTTTAAAATATCCCTGTACCATTACAAAGTTTGATTATGGTGGTAACATTACATATTCCTATATTTTAATATTTAACTATTGGAAGATTGTAACTATAAGGACTTCTCAGTATTTCGATCAATGATATCAATTCACATAACATGTTTCGTTATCATTTCTCAATAAGATTTATAAGCAAGGGTCCGTAATGACTCACTTAGGAAAATATATATTAGAAAATCATATTGTGTAGGTGCTGGTTAAATATATAAATTTACTATCCAGTATCAACTAAGTAAAATTTATTAGGCATATCTCATGTGTTCTCTAATTTTGGAAAGAAAGGTTCATGGGTAGCACAGTTAGAAAGATTTAATCATGTACATGGAGGCATTGCGTTGCTTATACATCATTTGTATTGGTAATGTTTTGATGTATATGTGATTGAATATGTCTTGATGCTACCAGTATTGTTTAAACCAAGTTACAGTTATCTTAGTCACTTATAAAATATGCACATATCCTATAGCTTTAAATGAATTTTTGTAGCAATTCCTTGTGAAATAAGCAATGTTTAATTTGAAAAGCAAGATATGTACGATTGATAGTCACATCTATCCTGATGTCTGTTTTGTGTGAATCATATGATAGGTCTATTAGCGGATACTAGAAAGTAATTGTTAAGTTTTTAGATTGGTGATATTGCATCACTTGTGATCTCTGACCCTAGTCTGATCAAGGTGTTACAAATGCAGCTAGGCAACGAATTTGAGGCTGGTAATGAGTTCCTTATTTACCTTCACATTTACTGTCAGTAAGTGGTAACTTTATCTTCCTGTTCCAGGCAGCATCTTCAGGCCAAAGATGTTACCTTAAATGGAATCAAAAACATCTTTGGATATAGACAGGAAAATTGCAAGGTGGGCATAGAACTCATAATGCCATCAGGAGTACTGCAGAAGCCTTCTAAGAACTGAGGGTATAAAACTACTTTGAAAGCTTAAAGAAATAAATTTAATTGAAGTTATTGTATTCAAAAGTCGCAAATCATTGTCATTGTAAACATCAGCCGGTGGCCATGATTTTTTCTTAGACAGGTTCATGGATTATCCTTCTCATGGATAATTTTCAAGCTGTGGTCATTTCCCATTTTATTTTCTTCAGCATCTTATTTTTTTAGTTGAGCAGAGATAGTGCATCACTTTTTTTGTATTTCACTTGAAAACAACACTCGAGAATTGCCATAGAATATGTACCACTCTAATTGTGTTCTTTATAGGCATAGGACCGAAAACGTCAATATTTTATTGCACTGAAAGCATTTGGACAAGTTTAAGTAACTATCAAAACTTAGCTTCATGATGAATTTTAGCTTTTACCACTTTTTTTGCGAGCCTCAAGAATATTCATTTTGATAGTCGTAAAATTCTTCATTTCATTCATCCCAGGAGATGGGGAGAGGCCTCCACGACAGCTGTGAGAGATAAAACAGATGACTGCTGAAATGCACCAGCATCAACAATTGGAAGTACGTTTAGAGTGGTTATGTGAAGTACTTTTTGAAGCAGTAGTATCTCTTAACGTTAGAAGAAGACTAGATAGCATAATGTCTCTATGTCGTGTTGGCATCTCTTATCCTCTCTCTTTCTTAAGGTTAATGAAGGCATATTATACCCACCATTTCTACTTCTCAGTGATAAAGATTCATACATTGAAAGATAATTGTTTGGTATCGAAACGAAGAACAGTGTAATTGGAAGTAATTTTTTAGCAAAAATATTTTCTAGGCCCACCAAGTTTTCTGTTAAGAAGGCAACCATTTCAAATTGTGTCACTCCAATAACTTAAGTTTCTTTGTGGCATTACGAAATGCTAGTGAAATGTGAATTAAACTATTTTCATTATTTAGTTTGTCAATCGGTTAGTGTTAAAGATTACATCAAAGGGGTAACCATTGTCTTAACATTTTGAGCAACTATCAATTTCTAAAGATGATGAGACAGCAGCATCTTCCTTTGATTTGTGATCTGCTTAGTATTTGTATCATGCTCCTAAGCCCATGATTTGTCACCTATCTCTCTGAAATGGCTGGAAATATAATATTCAGTTAAATTGAGAAATGGAAACCTGTCTTGTGTTGAATAGGTATATCTACCAATTGCTAACTAAAAAAGGCCTTCTCAAGCAAAAGCAGGCGCACTCTACAAGAGTAGACGGCTGTTAAGACAGGTGTATGAATTAGTTCAGAATTCTAAATTTGCTTAATTTTATGTAATTGGATCTCACCGATGAATATATGTGTAATGATTCAAGGAAGCAGATGAAACTCATTGCCTTGTGAGTGAAAAAATAGGTCATGTGGACCTGAAGTATAATACACAGAAACTGTAGATGTGGTAAATATTGCCAATAATTGTAATATTCCAATCTAGAAATAACAGGAAACCAGTAAATTATTGCTCCAAAAAGCAACAGCTAACTCATTATTTTCTATATTTTTATTTTAAAAGGGCGTAATACAACCTTCTTGAGTGATGCTTTCTTTAAATAATATGCAGGGTTGCTACAGATATGGAGCCCTATCATGGGCTGCTACTTTGATGTAGGGAAAGGGCTAGTGCATTTCAATGACCTCTTGCAACTCTATTGGCAGGGGCAACAATAATTATGAGTGGGGTAAGGGCCTGACCAAAGGCAGTAACTGTTCCTTAATTAGGCAGCTGCAAAGGCATCTGATCCGATTTCGGTGCTCATTCAAATGAGGGTGTAGTATTAGAAATACTATTGAAGTAGGCTACAGGAAACCGCATTTATTTCCTTGTTAATAATATGAATGGCCTTAAATTGATTATGTATTCAAGCAAATTTGAACTAAAGTCTGCTGGTCCAGGTCATACTTAGCAGTAGGGATCCGGTAATGTAAGGATTTTTAAATAACATGGCATCTTTTTGGCTGTCATTCTGTTTTAATCATTTCAAAAACCTAATATATAAATTTTACCAGTTTTAATGATCCCTTGTTACTTCGTTTTCCTCCAAAGCTCTGAAGGTGTAATGAGACTAAAAATTCAAACAATAGGGGGAGGAAAGTGGAGTGTTATACTGAAAAACCCATCTCGTCACTGCAAATATAATTACGGTAGGGAATGCCAGAGGTAGATAGATGAGGTGTTAAGGGCATAGACAAAAAAGGAATTAAGTTGAGTGTCCCGGTAGTTAAATGATAGACCCAAATGATTACCCCTCAGCCGCTATATAATTTATCTTTTGCTTACAACATTACCCTGATGAGAATTTGGATTTTCATCCTTCCTCTTATTCCTATCTGGGAATTTTCATAGGATATAACTATTTTCCTGAAATGATATAAAATAACAAATTGGTAATAAAGAAATAACTGGAGTTTCTAGCATCTCTAGATAGCATTTGCAGTTGTTTGTAAAACTCTTGGATCAAACCGAAAAGTATTTTGATGTTAACTCACTATGGGGAGGAATTTTAGTTGTTACATTAATTAATTAGGAGCTTTATTTTAAGGTTCATTCATCGTAGATCCCAGGATTTCATCATCCCTGTCAATCAAATCCTCTGTGGTTTTTTTCACTCTGAAATTCTTAAATCTTTATTTTCTATTTATGTCGTGGTGCTACTCTATTTAGAGTGAATGCACAGACTATTTCTCTTCATGGATCTCTTGATGTCCCAGAAAAATTGCAAATAAACATACCTACTTTCATATCCTTCATTTCTTGCTTCAATGGAAATTATTTTTTTAAAAACAGTAATCCCATTCTGCCCGTGATTTATTATCCAGTTCTTAAGTTCAAGGTCTGGCCATTTTTGAGAACATGAATGTGAAGTTTTTTTACCCCTATCTGCATTTTCTAAATCAATATTCTGCTTCCTTCATTATCATATCAGCTCAGTGGGTGGGCCAAAATGCCTTTGAGGTCCTAATTTTAACTTTAAATGCAACATTTAGTTTCTGTGAGTAAAAAAACTTATTCTAGCTAAATAAAAAGGAACGTATTATGATTTGAACAACACTATCTAACTTACTACCACTGGTGGAGTGTCTGCAGACTCAAAGTTTACCATGAGATATACGATTGTTTGAGCAGAGGGATGGCCTCCCCGTTAGCCCAATGTGTATAAGTTTCACAGCAGCACCAGATGTTGGATGAAACTAAACTCTCTATATTTTATGCAATTAAGATTTATTTGGAAATATTTTAGGAAGTGCCCTTTAGGAATTGAAATTGTTACTATCAAAATTAGTAATAAAGACAACCATTTTCAATGCCTGACAAGGGAAAAAATGTTTACAGTAAGTATTTATGCAGCTAATTGTATTACGACTAATAGGATAAAGTCATACCCGTATATACTCAGCCCATAAGAAGCGGGCGAGTTTTGGAGTAAAAAAAGTGCATCTGGAGGGCTGAGAAATATGGTATATCTTTCATAGCATTTATTTTCAGGGTGGGCACAACCAAGAAAAAGCCTGATTTAAGTTATGACCGGGAAACACTCTTTCACTAATCTTTTTCATACCTTGTATTTCATTCTGTAGACTATCAATATTTCCTATTTGGTGATTGTTAGGTATTCTAATAGTGTTAAATTTTAAAAGTGGCTCATTTTTATATTTGCAAAAATCTGAAATACAGGAATATTCCATTCAGGAAATATGTGGCACTACTTAATTCCTAGATTAAGCATAACTGTACTAATTGTTATTGAATGTAAACAAATCGTTACTAAATATAAAAATCTCAAGCCCTTAAGGAACTAGAAAAACTTTGTAGATTTCTCCAACCTTTGTTGTGATGTGACTGGTTTCATCACATATGGTATTTTCAGGTCTCCAATCCTTGGTCCATGTTTGAGGGCCATGAACCTATTAGTTTCCATTTGGTGCAATTAATGTAGATCACACTGCAAAATTTTTTTACCAGTGCCTATAGCTTGCCCATCTGTAATGGACACTCCGAAAACATGTTGCTGTGTAAATTTTGCACCATTCTTTCATAATTGAATGCATCTTTTTGAATCAATGGTAAATAACTAGCAATCATTTAATCTTGGCAATTGTCAAATCTACTTGCTCTTTATCATTATTTTGTGACTAGGACACGAGGTCAACAATGGCTGTCAGTCTTTGGTATCAAATATTACTCCTCCTGGCTCACTAACTTCACCAAAAATTATAACTATAGAACCAGTATTTGAAGTGTACCTTCCTTAATATATTAATATGTACACTACCCCTAACTTCGTGTATATGAGGTTTTGATTTTAAATTGCTTTTAAGTATATCCAAATAGTTAGGTATTGTAAGATTTTAAGTCAAAATATCCTGATACTGAAGGCAATCTTATTCAAATCATGATCTGTGCTTAAATTTCTTTTTGGTGTAAAACCTCCAAGTTACTCACTTGTCAAGTTAGTTAATTTTTACGGGATGTTTCCCAATTTGGAAAGCTTAGGTAATATCATAGATTTTTGGAAAAATCTGTACTTGACACATTTTACGTAGAACAGTATGTCACCTATTATTTTAAGATGCATTCAATACGGTTCTAATTTGTGTTTAGGTATCTCCATATCTCTTCAAAGTCCTTTCCCTACTGGTTCATCCATCAAGAGAGTATTGAATTGCAAAAATTGTGGCATTGGTTCATGCCATGTGTGAAAATTAAGGCCTTAACATTTTGTACTCGTTGAGTGTTCCTGTTTTTTTCTTTTTTTAGCATGATCTTGAAGTGAAGAAAATTTCTTTTGAGAAATTTGTGTGGTTCTGAATAATTTTCATGTTGATTTTATCATCAGAATGATGCATTTTTCTTTTGGCACCTTGCCACTTTTGGTGAACTTTTTAAGATGTCTCATTTTGATTAAACAGTTAATAACTATCTTGACTTAGTTTTCCTCTAAGAGAGCTGTCTAAATGTCCCCATTTAAAATATTTTAGTTCTTGAATCTTGCTGCACCCTTGCAGAGAAGTAACTTTTTGATGGAACTCTCAGGGACAGGTGATAGAGAACATTTAGTGGGGTCATTTTGTTTGTTGTTATTCCAGGAATTGTCAATCATATCACTGTTCAGCAAAGTGTATATTTTGTAGAATATTGTGGTAATGGAGTTAACCAAGGCACCATTTCCATAGAGCATAATAAAAATGTTAGTAGCACTTGACATTCAAGTAGTTGAAATATCTTAGTGTTGTTTATTGCATGGCACTGTAGTCATATAACAAGCTCAAAAATTCTACCCAAGTATTCCTGTGATTTTAGAATTGTAATGCAAACATGTCACTGTGCGATTATCAGAAGATTCCGTAGCTAATAATTGTTAGTAGAGAAAACTTTGAGTTTACAGGCACTCAACTGTCTGACTGTCAATTTCTAGTGTTTTTAATTGGTTAAAAATAGTCCTAGCAGAAAGTTAAAAGTTGGATTATCTTTTTAAAAATGTGAAAGTAGCAATGTGGTGGATGGAAGTGAAGATGGCATTTTGTATGAAGAAATGGTTTAGCGGCAGTAATGATGAATAAGCATTGATATAGATGCTATTTTTAATGTAAACATTCTATTTCCTTAATGTGTAGTGTTAACATTAAACTATTTAGATTCTTTTCTGTTGATCCAAGCATTTTTTCATAACTTCTAACCTGAAAAATCACAATATATATGGTGCATCTTATGGGCTGGGAGACACGGCTCTTTTATTCTAGCAATAGAGTTCATAATTCAGTGGTTTGCAAGGAAAAAATGTACAATGCGGTACACATTATATGGAAAAGATAATCATACATACATATTCAGTACAAAGATATGTGTATAACATCAAGGGCAATTTGTATTACTTGTGTTATTAAAAGAGAAATTTGTTGGAAGCTTACATGGATTGTTTACAATAATGTATAAAGAAATTTGGTATTTTCTAATTGTATGTGTAAAGTATTCCTCAATTAAAAAGCAGTTATGTTGAGGTTGCGTTGTGGTGTTGAGGGATGATATTGAGGTCATTGGGCTTGCTCGTAGAGGATTTGTTGTTTACGTTCATTTTATCATGAACCTATAGCATATAATACTTTGTCTTGCAGGTATAGCATATTTGCAGGACTAAGTATTTTAAATTATATTAAAACCTCTAAATTATGATAAAATTAATATGCAATTATTCTATGTTATATTACTTTGCCAGTAATATTACTGCAGCAACAATCTATAAAATTTCCTTTTATGGGAATTTGTGTTAATCACCGTCAGATATTTTGGTGACGATCAAATATTCAAAATATACTCAGTGGCTGTTCTAAAAGAGGCTATTTTGGCAACCGACTCACCAAATGTGTATCATTTCACAGTATTCAGTGGGAAGTTTCTAATGTTATAAATGTATAGGAAAATCATGTCCTTTTCCAAAAATATGAGTTTGTTAATGTTTATATTTTATTTCGTCCAGTGAAAGGACTATAAAGTCACAATCTCACTCCAAAAAAGACGTTAAATAAAATTTTATCAAGGTTTCTGTAACTATAGGATGCTATTTCTTTTTGAAGAGTCATCATCCACAACTCTATTCCTTCATTTCAAGAGTTATTGACTGTTAGCATCATAGCATACTTTTAGTGCGATAAGTGGCACAATGGTTCCACATCTACTATCTTCATTGGTTTTTTTCCAATTATTTTGTGGACAAAGTTTCACATTGCATGTCACAGCATCATTGTGTCATTTCTTTTGTAAAAAGTCATTATTCAACTGCATGTAATAAATATGTAAATTATTATTTTTGCAGGTTCATCCAGAAAATGGTTCCAATGCAGCCACCGTGGATCGATTAGTGGACTCCCTGCCCCAGAGCCTCGTCGAGGCAAGGGGGGGAGTAAGTGGAGGTTTGCCCCCGCCTCCACCTCCACCTCCTCCCCCACCCCCTCAACAAGTTGCCATCTCTTCAGCTTCACCCCAGCCTGCTCAGACACCCATCCTCCTAACAGCATCACATGTACTTGATGGCCAACAAGGTCTCACCTTCACAGTCGCACCCCATGGTGTCCACCAGCATCACTTGATGTCATCAGGGGGTGCTGTGGCATCCAGTGGAGGGCACACAGCTCCTGCAGGCACCCAGTTTGTGGCCTTTCCTTCTCCACTCAGCTTTGCTCCAGCGGGGTTCGTGGCAATCGGAGGTGGTGGTCCTGCTGGTGGTGGCACAGGTGGTTCCCCCGCCACCCCTGTTGCTCCATCATCCCCATCACCTGTACAATCGCCATATCACCTGCAGACTCATTCTCCCCTTGCTCAACATGCATCATCCTTGCCGCGTTCCTCTCCTGCTCCACCTCCACTCACCCCATCCCCTTCACCATCGCCCTCATCCTCCACTACTATTCCATCTGTTGCTCAGGCTGTGGGGACTGCATCTGTTTCAGTGCCAGTCTCAGCTCCTACAACTTTACATCACTTACGTCCTAATACTCCTATTCAGGTAAGAGATCTCTAAAAGTTTTGTTATCCTTAATGTTGCCATTAGTGTGATAAATGCAAACTCATAATTTTCTACCCGCGTATTGTAAAAATACCATGTAGCAGATGAAAGTAATCGAAAAAGTGATCCTTCATTGAGAAGAGATTGAAATGCTAGAGCTACATTTCAAACTGTTCGTTCAGGAACAAATGAAAGATGGCCAGATAAATTTAATTATTAATCTATGCTGAAAGATGATTGCATATGTACAATTACATAAAATCAGGTAGTAAATAGTGGCTTATATGCTGCCAAACAGTATAGTTACATATAGAGCTCTCCCTGATTATACCAAAAACGCAATATAAATTATCCTAATTTGGAACTTAAACTTTGAAATGCGAATAATAAGGAATTATTTTTTGAGTCACAACCACAGTAACTCCCTTTGAATCCTACACCCTCTAGTTTGAAAGCCTGGGTGTTTCTCATGGGCCTTAGATGAGCCCAAGGGTCAAGAGGTCAGCATTATTGTTGCTCTTCAAGAGAGCCTAGCCAGAAGAGTATGGAATGGTCAATTATGGAGATCTTTAGACTTCTAATTGACATCTTTGTATTCATACTGAAAATGAACCCAATAGTACCTTACATCCCAAAACAGTAAATACTACAAGGGTAATAATGAGGAAATCACTTAATATGTATCATCTTCCTCTTGTATATGTTACCCATTTTTTAAATGTGCAATGAAGTATATTAAACTCATTTTTTTATTGCAATCATTACAAATATGTGTTTGGTTGTATGTATTTAATGCCTATTCAACTTTGGTTTTCATCCCATCTATATTGAGTACAATTTTCATGTATTTAATCCACAGGTTCAGCTCCCAGCCTCAGCCTTTCCCTTGCTGCAGATACTGCAGCAAAGTGGAGCTTCAGGGGGTACTGTAACAGGATCTCCATTCCGTGCAAATGCTGGGGCCACCACACCTCAACAGCACATTCACCCCCAACCCCCACCACCTCCTCCACGACCAAAGCAACCACAGCTTTTGCCCAAGCCTGCTTCTGGTGCACCCCCACCATCAGTTACAAATCCTTCAATAGCAGTATCAACAACGTCAACATGCATAGCTTCCCCTACAGTACAATCTGTTGTTTCAACTGTGGCTTCTTCTGGTCCTGGTGCTGTTGGACCTCATGGTGCTCAGTTGGTAATTGGACAGAACCATCATCACCATCATCATTCTCCAGCTGGAACCCTAGTCTTAAACCAGGTAATTTTTTGTTGTTTAAATGGTTCTGGTTTATCCTATTTCCTTTAAGGGGATTTTGAGTAAGCAAAAATAAGAAGCCAAAAATGGTATTTTAGTTTATGAATGCGTCTCAGGGATAAATAATAATAACCCATGAGAGTGGTAGTTATAGATAATTCTAATATTTGATATGCCTTCAGAGTACTTCAACAAATTTCTGTGATTTAATGTTGCATTGCTTATCATTGTGCTTGAATTAAAATTTGGTTTTCTAAACTTTCTAAGATACCTTCTCAGTATTCTTGTTTTGAATTCCATAACACTTCATTATTCTTGCACCCTAAATTATTTTTTTATTCAAATGAACTGGGAAATGCCGCAGCAATAACTCTTAGCGGAGTCAACATGTTTGTGTGCTGACACTGGAGAATTTCACGTAAAAAATCATTCACATAGACCAGGAGTTTTCTTTTCCCTGAATTTTCAATTTAACGGTCCCAGTCTAGGCAAATGACTTTTATGGTGGAGTCTTTGCATTTATTGTCTTAAAAGTTAAAATTTACGCAAGTCAAGTATTTTTTAGACTACTGACACCACATCCATTCCAGCCAGTAATTTCAGTATCTTGACTGGATGGACATTTTGACTGGCAAATACGTATTTAATGTTGTAAATAGCATACACTAGCAAATCTTGCATCATAACAGATACATTTTAGTAGTTTAAATCTGACACATCAAAGTAATGAAAATACTCATGGGGTTTACAAATGTTTAACCCTATTTACTGCCAATGTGACTGTGAGCAACACTGATGAAGTTTCCCCAAATTGTCAGAGTTGCTCTGTGCAACTTTTCTGGATGATTATAAATGAAATTCGGTTTTAAATATTCTTATTGTTATGTTGTATTCTATTTTTAACAACTCATTGGGTAAGTTGTATTGATTTGCAGACAATTACTGTAAATAATGTTTATAGAGTTAATTTTCATAAATTCTGCATCTCTTTAAAATCTGCTGAAGTGCTCCGGCCCCATTAAACTCCATTTTCACCTGACCCAGCTAATACTTGCCATGGCTGCCTTGATGAGCATAGTGGAGTAACCAGGAATTTTTAGGAAATAGGATAATGCACAAAATATTTCTAAGACTTAAATTCCATCTTGACTGAGTTTTTAGGAAACTCATTTTTTTTATTATGTCTTATTTTAGTTTCATTAATTGTCAGCTAATGCATATTATAAAGATACATCACTGTTACTATGGGTAGAGACCATAATGAAGAATGTAATGGGTACTATTTCTATGTGGGATTGAAATGTCAAGATTTATGCCATACTCAATACAATTATTATATTTATTTTTGTGAGCCTCTCTAAGCTGATTAAATTAAACATTTTATATGAACCAGTAAAAATTACATTTATGCTATTTAAATTAGTTCAATTGAAAAACTTATTTTTGCCATGTATAATTTGAACCCTAACTTTGTGACAATTTGATGGTAAAGTTTTTATTATGTAGAAGAAGTTATGATTTGGAATATTTTCTCCCCTAAACAAACTCAACCTCTATAATGATTGCTTAAATCCAATTTTGTTGAGGCACTTCTCTGACCAAGGAAACAATTTAACCTTTTGAAAAACGTCTTTCAAAAAATTTTTCTTTTGAAAATTTTTAAATTAAATGATTTATCAACTTAAGGGTCACTACAATTTTTCAAGATGTATAATGGTGGAAGTGGTAAACAAATGTACTCATTATTTGCAAATTTTGTCAAAAGAAGAGCCACTGAAAAATTATTCAAAATGACCAACATTGGGGAAAATAAACCCTATTTCTTCGTAAAATGTGATAAAAATAAAAGTTTATTGACTAGGAATCTAATCCAAATATATGAATTTGAAGTCTTCAAATTCTGATGAAATATTGCAGTCTTGCATAGCCACAGGATTTATAAAGATGGTTGGAAATAAATGGAATGCTAAGACTTGCCTTGCAATGGTACATTAGATGTTAGCACATTATTTTAAACCTAGCACTTGACAAAATATTTAAATGTTTGCAATTATGCGACTTAAATGTTAAGCCATGGTTAAAATGAAAACCCTCAACATTGATATGAAGGTAATTCTCTCTACTGTTAAGATTTTACTTATTTGGATTCTTGAATCCCCCAATCCTTCTGCTCCCCCTTCATTGTGAATCTCTTTTTGTGGGTTTGCATGCACAAGGCTCAATATAACTTTTTTCTTCTTTATATGTTGGATCATGCTATAGTTTTATATTGTTTTGAAAGCCCCATGCCTTAATATTTTATCTTTTAAATTTTTGGGCCAGGTAGATGGTAATAAGTTTCTAATGGAAGGTAAATTCATAATGTACATCCAAAACCTAAAATATAATCCTACTGCCTAAATGCTGGTGATTTTTACAGCCACTTAAAATACATTTGCAAAGTGATGTCCTTGTATGGCACAAATTCACCATTAACTTATTTTTTTCTTTTTTTTTATTTTAGATGATACCTGGTCTATCACAGTCACCTGTCATAATTCAGCAGCCAGGTGGTGGTGTTCAGTTCATATTACGTCAACAACAGCAACAGCAGCAAATTGTCAGTGGGCCGACAGCTGCAAGTGCAGCTGGAGGTGTGTTAACCAATCCAGGTGTGGTGGGGGGAGCGAAAGGGGTTAGTGGTGGGCTCGTTTTGGCAGGAGCTCAGGGACAGGTATTAATCCACCATCCACAGCACCAGCAGTTGCAGCAGCAGTCACAGGGGAGGCAACTGGGGGGCACGGCAGGGGCAGGAATGGCAGTCCAGGCCGGGGCTACAGGAGGCCAGGTGGTGAGATTCATCACCACTACCCAAGGACCCATGCAGCTTCAGCAGATACAGACACCTTCTGGGCCCACACTCATAGCCGTGCCCCCCGGCCAAACACTGAGTTTCCAACAAATTCGCGGTACTGCCACAGGGACGAGTAGTGTGGTTCCCAGTGCTATGATACAGGGGCATGCCCAAATCATCCAAGGGGCGACAGTAGCACCCACGGCACAGACCTTGCAGGGTCACATCCTACATCCCCACCAGCAGCAGCAGCAATCCTTGGTGCATGGTGGATTATCCAACCAAGTCCGAGCGACTGGACCAACAGGTGCAATGCTTCCTAACCACAGTGCAGTGAATGTGATGGATTCCGTTGGGGTGGTGCAACGGACGCGAACCATGGGTGCCAGTATAAATCCCATATCAGTGATATCTCCTCCCCCATCTTTATCTTTCCCACCTCCACAATCCAGAAAGAAACCCAAAAAGAAGAAAAAGAGAAAGGGTTCTCGTGATGATGAGGAGGATGGGGAAGGGTCCACCGGTGGCGAGGTGGAGGAGAGTGGGGAAGAAATATGTGGCAGTGTGCCTATGAAGACTCTCAACCTAGCAGATATAATGAAGTCTGCTGGAATCGGTGATGATGAGGACTTAGGTCAGTTTGAAACTGGTGTAGTAGACACAGGGGATGATGGGTCTCTAGTCCAGGCCCCTCACTCAGTGGCCACATCTCAATGCAATGTTATCCAGCAGAACAGTGGGGGGTCCGGAGGTGTTTCTCAAGATATTTGTACAAGTAGTGGCCTCCAGCATCAAGCACTCATTTCTTCTGAAGCCATAAACTCTCATCCTGGGCTTAACACAGGGACCAATCATCAACAGACACCTTCTGTACATCCAAGTGCTCAACAATCTCATTTACTAGCTCATCTCCAGGGTTCCATAGCAGTCCAGCAGGTATGCTATGCTATAGTGTACATGTAATATGGACATTTAATGCCAATATTATGTATAGTTTGCTGTAAATCTCGCTGATTTGTTTGTCTCTTCCCAAGTCTTGCATAAAATGTCCTTCTAAATCATGTGGATAATAATTACAACAAAATAGCATGCATTAGATTGTTCAAGAATATGTTGAAAGTGCATTTAGTGTTAATAATTGGACACATGCACAAGTTCATGGAGAAGCCAAAATCATGGTTGTATGTTAGCACATTTTCAAAAATATTGTGCAAGCAGTTGAGAAGCTATGATGCACTGAAAAAAATAACAGTAATATTTTTTGTTGTACATTACTCCCCAGTAACACCATGGAGTTTCTGGGGATGGGCTGAGATGTAGCTTTGGCTATGGAAAGATAAAAAGTTAAAAGAGTAGAAAAACACCTGATCATTGTGTCAACAATGATGATGTTGTTTACCTTGCCAGACTATTTTTCCTTGCTCCTTTAAGACTTGTGATGTTACTGGCAACCAGGCCTAATGGCAGTGTTTATGTGGGTTCATAAATCAAGCACATCAGCAATTTTAGTCTAGGGAGATTGTATAGCTAAGCATTTTTAGGGAAACTGTGTATTCAGAATTGCAGAATGGTAGATTTGTTTCTAGGATTTTAGTTTTCTCCGTTTTGTATTGCTGAATAAGATCACGTCCCGTTTTATTTCACTCTCTCCCTCACTATGGGGAATACCCAAGTGATAATAAATTATGATGAGGGTTAATATGATTTGGGTAAAAGGGGTTCAAGTTCTCAGTCATAATACGGCAAAAATGGTTTTGAAGCTTGTTGACCATAAGATGAACATTGTTCATTGAATTGATTTCAAATTAGGAGACATGGAAATTTATCAAGGTGGGTAAATGTATTGGAGAAAAAATGGAGGCTCACTGTAATTTTAGTGCCTTTTTTTATTTCTCATGCTTTGGAATTAATGAAATATAAAACTAATGCATGTTTATCAAAAATAGTCTATTCATATGATTTCTGCAATTTTTACCTTATTTTTAATTGGACATTCTCTATTTTAGTCTTGCTTTCTGGATTCATAGCTTTTTTTCAGTCACTTGGGTTACAAATTCTTGTTTGCAATGCACTTGACCACTCTTAATTAGTGACTGTTCATTGCATTTGTATTTAAAATGTTTTGCTCAAATATAACTTCTGGATACTTGACAAGGGGGATTTGGTAGTCCTGTGGATAAGGCATTAAACTACTGATGGTAGGTTCCAGGTTCAATTCCTGGGTGCTTGGGGATTAAATGCATAAAATCAGGGTTCCTTTGTCTAGAATATCTTGGTGCTATTACTAATTGAGATAAATTAAATACTGCATTATACATTAATGTTGTTTTTATATTATGTTGAATTGTGAGGCAATAATGACATAGATACTGAAGCCCTCGTATGCAAAGTGTACAAATTACCTATGTTACTCACCTTTGTGTCAAAATTTATTTTCTGTTTCTGAATCGAAACATGTCTCTCTGCCTCCTGATAAGACTTGGCAATTTCACAAATGTAGAACCTTAATTACTTTTGTTATGCTAATATAATATTCCCTTATTTCTTAATAGGGTCAAGGGCAGGTGCGCTTTGCGTTAAGTGAAGATGGTAGGGTTTTACTGCAAAGAGATTGTTCAGCGGCCATGCAGGTAAGGGAATTGATTTATGCCCAATAATAAAAGCATGAAATTATTCTTACATTATGATTTGTTAAACCAAATTATTATCCAAAGATACTGCGGGAGATCCCGCAACAGTAACTTTTAATGGAGTCATCTGCTAATGTGCAATACAATGCAACAATTTCAGACTGTAAAAATCATTCACCTTGACCAGGATTCAAACCCGGATCCCTCGATGGCTGGTGGAGTGTTTTAGCCAGTTAAGCTATCGAGGCGTCCTCTCAAACTCTGAAATTTTGGGGGCTTTAGAGGAACAAGATGTTGTGACAAAATACTATACATGAAATGTCACAGGCATTCGTAGTCGTGCGTGATGCGCCACAGTCCATGAGGTTAACGCCAACTTTTAAACACTTGGGCCAAATTTACGAAAATTTCAGAGTTTAGGAGGATGCCTTGATAGCTTAACTGGCTAAAGTACTCGACCAGACATCGAGGGATCCGGGTTCAAATCCTGGTCAAGGCAAATGATTTTTTCTCTATGAAATTGTTGCATTCAAATTATTATCATTTTGCTTTGTTCATTTGTTTATATCTGTACATATGTATGGAGTAGATAAATCACTCCAAAAAAGATTTTGCTAATTAATGATTACCTTATTGAAGAGGTGGATAGAATGATGATTATCATTATGATCCTATTGAATAATCATGTAATGAGCCTAAACGAAATGATATTGGATTTTTCTTGGCAAATAAAGATTGGCAGTGGCATTTTTTTTAAGAATAGATGTACTTGTATGAAGTATTAATGACATAAGGTAGTTCAGCAGTGAACTTAAACATTGTTTAATGGCACAAGGTGAATGAGGTTGCGGCAACAAGCATCCAAACTTTGCCTGCATATGTATAGGAATTCCTATATGAATGTTGTAGTCATGCATGACTGTCACAGGCTTGAATTTCTCCTCGGAGAAAATAATACAATATTGGTAATTTATGAAACTAGGAAGACCTTGAGGTCATTATTTCCTATATAAATATATTGTACATGGTCACATGCCTATTACTTTTAATTTTTACTGTTGCTCTTGAATCAGTGTACAATATTCGTAACACTATTAATGAATAAGTTTGTAAGGTATTCCTAGTTTGTAGGCTTCCAGAAGGCTGTAATTGTACTTCTGAGGAACATGTTTACAAATTTGAACTTGGTGAAGTCATTTCTTCGTTCTATAAAATATTGCTGAGACTCCACATTTAAAAATTACTTTGAATAAGTTGGTTCATAGTTGATTTGATTAAAGTATAACCTTCATAATTAATAATTTGACTAGCACTTAGGAAAGTTAGTAACGAAACAATGATGGATGGCATAATGGCCGCTGTTGGTTTTGGTGTCTGTGTCCCCCCAGTTGAGAATACTAGGCACTTCATAATTAAATAAACATTGTAGTCTAATAAAGTAGTAAATTTGGATCCATTTAATCAAACTGCACTCAATTCAACCTGCCCAGCAAAGAAATATGTATATGTCAACTCTTAGACTTTTTCAATGCAGTAATTTATTACATAAATAAAAGATTGAATTTTTGTCATAAGAAGACAATCTAGTTTAAGGTATAAAATGAACATTTAGTAAAAGGAAAGGTAGGATGGATGGCATGATGAGTTATGTATTCTTCCTGTGAAATAAGGAATAAATAAGCAAATCTCTTTCATTTACTATTCTAGTATATCAGTTGAATAAAGTCAATTGAATAAAGCAAGAATATTAAATATTTATTTCAGTGTATTATTTAAGTGAATTCATTGATTATTCTTTGTGTGCATTTTTGGTTTGATTAAGTATAGCATTAATACTTTGTCTTGCAGCCTTTATCACCGCCAACCCAGCCATCTATTGTGAATAGTGGAACTCCTTCTATCCAGTCATCGCAGTCCCCAGCAATTCTTCTTCATCATCAGTCCGTTGCCACACCAAGAGCACATTTAACTACTCCTGTGCCCCAGCCTGTCTCTCAGCTGCTTTCAACTTCTGCCAACACTCCTTCAGGGAATATAATGGGTGGAGGAGTGGGTGGTGGTTCCAGTTCAGGAGGATCTCCTTCAACGGGGTCACCAGCACCCAATAACCATGTTGTACTCTCACAGCTTCTTTCACATAGTGGCTGTAGCACCAACATAACTGGTGACACTGCTTTACCTACTCTTCCAGTTGGCACCCAACTGGGAGGTGGGGCTTCTACAAATCAGAACTTGAGGAATCTGCCAAATTGTGGCCATCAGCCCACACTGCAAATGTCTCATCAAGAAAATCAGTTAAATAGTCCGATACAGTTGCCTTCCTCCCCCCCATATCAGAAAACCATTCCTCAAACTCTACCACAGCCTATACAGCAAATTCACCAACCACCACCCCCATCTCCAGTATCTCAACACCAGCAGCCTTCACCCATCCCACAACACCAGCAGCCTTCTCCTATTTCTCAGCACCAGCAATCCTCTCCCATTCCTCAACACCAGCAGGCATCCCCAGTCCCACAGCACCAGCAGGCATCCCCGGTCCCACAGCACCAGCAACCTTCTCCAGCCCCTCCACTTCAGCAGCCTTCTCCAGCCCCTCCTCACCATCAACAACCCTCTCCAGCACCCCCTCATCACCAGCAGGCCTCTCCAGCCCCGTCTCACCACCAGCAGGCCTCCCCAGCACCCCCGCATCACCAGCAGGCCTCCCCAGCACCGTCTCATCTCCAGCAGCCCTCTTCAGCCCCAATTCACCATCAGCAGCCCTCCCCAGTGGCAATTCACCATCAGCAGCCCTCCCCAGCCCCCATTCTCCACCAGCAGGCATCCCCAGCCCCTCTTCACCACCAGCAGCCCTCCCCAGCCCCCATTCACCATCAGCAGCCCTCCCCAGCCCCTATTCACCACCAGCAGCCCTCCCCAGCCCCTCTTCACCACCAGCAGCCCTCCCCAGCCCCCATTCACCACCAGCAGCCCTCCCCAGCCCCCATTCACCACCAGCAGCCCTCCCCAGCCCCTCTCCATCATCATCAGCAGGTCTCTCCTGCCCCTATTCTTCACCAGCAGCCTCCATCTCCCATAGAGCAGCAGCAGTCTCTGCCGCAAACATCACAGCAGCAGAGCAAAGCCAGTAGTCCACCTTCTCCACCCACATCTCCAGACCATCATAACCATCAGTCAAACAATACTGTGAACATTGGTGGCTTGGTTTTAACTCAGCAGCAGCAAGCATTACTTCACCAAATCAAAATGAGTGATCTTGTGGCTGCTGGTGCAGCCAGTGGTTTAGGAGCAAAGTCATTAACTGAGGCACTCATCCAAGCTTTGTCTGCTGTTGCTTCAAACATTAGCCTTGGTGGTTCACCTACATCATCTACCTCTGATTGTAATGCTCAGCAGAAAGGTAACTCTAAGTTTAACAAAGGAAAGTCACCACCAGGTCCTCCGACATCAACTCAGCTTCTTCTGCAACAGTTGGGTGCAGCTGTTGCAGCAGCTGCACGCAAAGTCATACCTGCAGGGGCTGTTATTGAACCGGGATTATCGCAGGATATTCGAAGGCCAAGTCCACCTGTTGCGAGGAAGAGGCGGAAAAAAGCTGACATTATTCCTCCAAATATCATGAACAATCCAAGACTTCAAGGCTGTGGTACTCTACAAAATGATGTGGCTCGAGCAGCTGCTAGATTGTGTCACCCTCCCAGTCTCCCCAGGACTACCACTCCAATAGGATTAGGTGCTCAGTCAACTTCTGTGAATAGTTTATCTGGCCCAATTCCTTCTGCAATGACTGAATCACGGCTCTCTTCACCCATTGTTCCTGCTCCCCCATTAATTACAGATACTCAGACTACACACTTAAATTCATGTGATCCAGTGACATCCTCCTCACAAGAATCCCGGCTCAACCAAAAAGTATCCTCTATTCCTTCGTGTCAACAGTCACCACCCCATTTACTACCTATTTGTTCAAGTGCATCATCATCTCCGTCCACAACAAGTTTACCTACCACTACATCAAGTACTATAGCAGACTCCAAAGTGCTACCTGTTTCATCATCATCAACATCTTCAAGTGGATTGGTTGTTGGAGGACAATCTGGAATCATTCAAAGGGTTCAGACTATACAATTAACAGCTCAAAAGCAACAGGTAAGTTAATATTCCAAGGCAATCGATTTTATCGATTATAATAATCGTCTTATATGTCGGCTTGTGTCAAGATTTTTTCCTGTTTCAATGTGTTGGATTAATTTTTTTATGGTTTTTATGGTGTTGGTTGCCCCTATGACAACTATTATGTTTTCCACCTTAAAGCCTGGAGATTATTTCAAAAATTACTGTAAGATGAAACATTAGTGTTGCTGTTTGGATGGTTTTTAAAGTAATATCAAGTGATTATTCTTGATTTAAAACTGAGTGTGAATTCTTTTTATTTTTTTTGGATGAATCATTTTAATTTCAGTAAATACCTATAATTTTTTTGCTTAAAAATTAAAAAAGAAACCTATTACTCTGCAGGATGTCTATGTACATGTTTTTATTATTAGAATTCTAGTCTTGTAAAATTTTGAATTAATGGATCCTAAATTTAATTAATTCTCAAATTAACCTAATATTTTATGGTGTGCTTAGGTCGCCATAAAGCAATGCAATCAATACTTCAAATTCTTGATTTGGCATCTGGGTTTGTTGGTGGGTAATGAGCTTGCCTGCTACCTCAAAGGTCCCAGGTTTTAGTACATCTTTGGCATGGGTATTGTGTAAACTATTGAGTTCAACCCCTGAGGGAAACCCAATTGCAAGCCATAGGATTATATAAATCTCAAGCTGTGCATGAACCACCTGAGGCATCTGGAGTCAAGAAGAAAATATCAATTACCCTTATCAGATCTCCTTAATGTGTTCAAACAGTATAAAATATGACAAGCATTAGTATAAATATTATTAAAAAGAAAAGTTCTAAACAATGAAATGAAGAGGACCTGCCGATAAAATAGTATAATTTTGCTAATGTATATGTTACACATTTTTTTCTTGAATAAATATGTATTTATTTTTCTTTAGTTAGAGGGAACAGGAACATTTATTTTAAACATAACTTAAGTTCCAAAAAATACATAACAAGTTAAACCATTTCCACAGAACACCTTTTACTATCCCCAGAAATTAGGAGGATAAGACATCAAGTCGACTATTCATAATATTTCCATTTTTATTTGCACCTCAGTTATTAATCCATAGACCATCATGATTGACAATATACAGGGTCCATGCAATAAGTATTGGGACTGGTTTCAAAAATCAAAATTTATTGCAGTTATCATTAAATTTTCTTAATGATTTTCAAAATACTTTCCTCCTGCATCGATATACTTAGTTCGGCACGTCTGCCACTCGTCAAAAGCCTGCTGGAAGTCGGTTTCTGGAATTTTGTTGAGAGCCTTTGTTGTTGTCGCTTGAACCGCCTCAATGGCAGTTGAACCGATATCCTCTGAGCTCCTTTTGAGCTATCCATTGAGGTAAGAATGTTTTCAAGAAAATCTTCATCTTCCTGGAGGACGCAGTCCAAAATTTCTTGCAAAATTTCCATCCACGACAGTTATTGTTCCTCGCTCAAGAGTTTCGGCACCAGCTTCGCGCACACTTTCCTCATTGCAAGATCCTCTGTTACAATGGTCTGGACGGCTCCGACTGAAAGGCTAGTCTCCTCACTGATAAGGGCGATGGTTAAACGCCTGTCAGAGTCCAAAACTTTTTTCACTTTGGCCACTTGAGCATCGGTTTGAGCAGTTGTTGGGCATCAGACGTGGTGCTCGTCTTCGACGAGCTCCTGGCCTTTGTTAAACATTTGCTGCCACTCTGAAACTCTTGAGTGGTTTAAGTCTGTTTAATGAGTTCAAGGGTCTCCAATGCAGATTTCCCGAGTTCAGTGCAAAACTTCACAGCATAGCATTGTTGACGGTGTGCTCCATGCTGGTGCAACAACACCACAAACAATCACCCATCTCAAAAATCCACCTCCTGTCTCAACGCATGCCCGGAGGTGACTGAACTAAAGTGCTCCTGAGTGGTGAGGGACCTCTCTACCGAGCCCACTGGTTGGACCCCCACCACCGCTCCGTTGAGGCTACAGTGAACTACGATACTTATTGTATGGACCCTGTAGAAAAAATTACTCCAGGCAACTATGGGACCCAGCCTCATCGGCTGTGTTGTGCCCGGCAGGCAGAGAGACGAGGTTTTCAGGGTAGTCATCTCATGAAACCTTCGCAAAGCAATTTTGGCATCAGCAACAGCACAGATGACAGAAGAAGGCTGAATTAGTTAGAAAAGGAACTTAGAATGTTAGGACAATGTTGAGGGTAGGAAAATTAGGACATATAAAGCGAGAGATGGAAAGAGGAAGTATAGATATTTTAGATCAATCCAAGGTGGGATGGAAAGAAGATAGTGGGGATTACTGGTGTGATAGTTATGAAGTAATATACAGTGGAGGGGACGAGAGCCAGTGAGAGGTTGCAATAATATTGAATAAAGAATTATGAATAAATGTAATCAACATAGGCAAGCAATAGATAGAATATTACTGGTAAAGGTAAAAGCAGAACCGATGAACTTGATCATTGCTCAGTTATATATGCCTCCGAGCTATCATAAGGAGAAAGAAGTGAATAGGGTATACGATCAGTGAGAGCACATAATCACGTGTGTTTTGGAATGCCATAATAGATAAATAGATAGAGGTCTTTATTTGGATGAATTTGAGACCAAATGGTCCCTCTTCCATTTAATCCATGTAACAATACAATAGGCAAAGGAAAAGGTTGGTGATGAGGTGGGAGACAACGGTTTAGGTACAATGAATGACCACAGGGAGAAAGCAATTGATTGCTGTAGAAGACACAGGCTAGTCATTACCAACATTTGGATTAGATACCACACAAGGCATAGGTATGCATAGAAAATGCCAGGTGACTCAGAAAGGTATTAGTTAGATTATATTATGGTCAGGCACTAATTTAGGAACAGTGTGAGCGATTCGTGCAGTTTCTCGGGAGCAGATGCAGACTCTGATCACAATTTATTGCTCATGAAGTATAGCATCCATTTCAAAAAGATAAGAGAGGAGCGGCGGGATAGGAAATTGATTGTAGAATCATCAAGTGGATTAACAAGGAAGGAGTACCAGCAGGCTGTAAAGAAAACCATGAAGGATTATTAAGAGCTGAGTACTATCAAAGAAAAATGGGAATGTACCAAGAAAGGATTATCAAAAGCCGCAAAAGACAATATTTGAACCCTTAACGCGAAAAGGGCTAGGAAACAATGAAGATGATTACAAAGATGAATGAGAGGAGGAAATGGAAGAATGTAAACACAGAGTTAGGCAAAATGAAGTACCAAGAGTTAAATAATAAATTGAGGCGAACAACAAATAAAGCGAAAGAAGCATGGTGGAAGATGCAGTGCGAGGATATGGTACGTTTACCGAGGAAGGGTGAAATTGGGGCGCTATACAGCAGCGTTAAATCTTTATCGGGAAGTTAGAAAGGAAAATCTATGGTAACTGTTAGAAATAAGTCGGGTAAGATAATAGTTGATGCAGGAAAGATCCAAGAGAGATGGAAGGAATGTATAGAAGAACTGTATACTGAAGAACTCAGACCAACAAAGTTAGACATAGAAAAGGAACATGATGTAGAGGAAGATAGCTTAGGTCCAGGCATACTCGACAATGGGATAGAAAGGGCATTAAGGGATATGAAACTGAATAAGGCCATGGGGGTGGATAACATTCCTGCGGGACTACTGAAATGTTCAGGAAAATGTGGGAGGAAGAGGCTTTATGGGCTGAATCTGGCCGGAAGACTTAGTGAGATTAGTTTTAGTTCCTATTCCGAAAAAGGTAAAGGCTACATCATGTGAGGACTACAGGACGATAAGTTTGATATCACACGCAGCTAAAGTTGTTCTCAGGATCATCAACAAAAGGATAGAGACTAGGGCAAATGATTACTTAGGGGATGATCAGTTTGGGTTTAGGAAGGGGAGAGGTACGCATGATGCCATTGCAGTAATGAGATCACTAATTGAGAGGAATATAAAATATAATCAGGATGTATTTGCCTGTTTCGTAGATTTTGAAAAAGTGTTTGATAGAGTAAATTGGGAAAAACCAATGAGTATATTGTAGAAAACAGGAATAGACTGGAGGGAGGGGAGGCTAATCCGCAACCTGTACATGTCTCAGACTGCTCGGGTGCGACTGTGGATTGGGGATTCCAGATGGGCAGTGTTAAGAAGAGTTATAAGGCAGGGTTGTCCATTATCACCTTTGCCGTTCAACGTATATATGGAGGTAATGATTAAAGAGGCATGGGAAGAACTGAAGATAAGAATGAAAGTAGGATGGGGATTTGTTAAATCTAAAGAGCTTACTGATGACCCAGCTCCAGTTTTTCAGTTTGCTAAGGGACTGCAAGTATAGTTCTGTGACTTGGGAATTCAGTGTGTTAGAAATGGAATGAGAATCATTATGAATAAAACAAAGGTTATGTGGTTTTCCAGAAAGAGTAAGGCAAAGGTAAACTTAAGGAGGCCGTAAAGGAGGACAAAAACTAGGGCTGGTGGGACAGTTAACGTATCTCGGAAGTGTTTTGTGCCAAAATGGTCAAAGTAGTAGGAATGTAAGAAGAAGAATTGCATGAGGCAAAGAAGCTTTCACGAGGAGGAGGGAATTGATGACAGGGACGTCGAGTATGGATGTTAAGAAAAGGCTCATTAACACTTGGGTATGGAACGTATTTATGTACGGCATGGAAACATAGTCATTGGAGCAGGATAATAGATGTAGATAAGAGGCTTTTGAAATGTGGTTGTGGTAAAGGTGAAGTTGACAGTAAAGGAAAGAAATGAGGTAGTGCTTGGTATGGTGAGGGAAAAGTGGAGATTGTTGGGAGAAGTCATTAGGATACAGGAAAAATGGGTACAGAGTATAATGATCAACAGTGGGATGTTGAAGACTGTGATAGAGGAGAGAATGTTAGGCATACCAGGAAGGGAGAGGAATAGGATAGGGATATTGGATGGAAGAAAGTATTTGAAGATGAAGAGGGACTTAGTTGAGGAATAGAATGTTTGGTTGTGTTTTTTTTGGAGAAACAGGATATATTTGGTAGTTGTGTCCATTTAAAATCAACCTTAACCGTTAGATTATCTATAGAAATAATTTTCATGCGTAAAATCATGTTCCAGCTTAATTCCACAGGATTGTATAAACCTCACCTGATGGTAAAATACTCCTTTGGTTTTCAACTAAATATGCAATTCCAAGGAATTTTGTTTAGCTGATAGTTTTCATCATCTTAAAATATTTTTGCATGTCATGTATTCACCCCAATGTGTTTTTAAGAAAACTTATTCACTGTCAAATTTTCATTAAAGAATCTTATTTGTTATGGACATCTTGCAGAGATAGTTATTTGCTGTACGTAGCTTAACACAGCAGTTTAAATTCTCTTGACTTTATCTCATCATCTGGTTGTATCCATTGACAGTGATGCTTCGGTGTTGAAAGGTAAATAAAAATGTATGGTGAATATTGCAAAGTTCTTCCTGGATTCTGTATTCCATAAATTTGAGCCTGAGGAATTAGCAAGTAATTCATTGCTGGATTACTTAGTGTATTTATCATCTAGATATGAGATATAATGATTGGGTCAGTTAATTATGAAAAGTACTTCATTGAGATGTCGTGAATATAGTAATTTTCAGTAGTGAGTGAATGGGGATTTGAGTTTATTTAGTCATAAGTACATATGTCTGATGGGGACATGGTAGTCCTGGTATAGAGCATTGAACTGCTGGTTGGAGCACCAGGGTTCAATTCCCAGTTATGCCTCTAGGCATCGTCATTTACACCCAAGCTGTGTGATTTTGCTGGTATCAGAAGTTAGTGGGAAACCATAGGCAGCACAGGGAAAAGAACTGCCCCAACCCTGATTTAGATTTCGCAAGCCTTTGGGCTTAGTGTTGGGTGAGCCCTTTCAAGTTAAAGGTGATGTTGAGTCTTTGATGTGTTTATGGTTTTATACACCTTGCGGGCTTGTTAAACTTCATCACATTATTTGAATGCATTCACTCTTTGTTGTTTGTATCACACTAAATTTTGCGTTAACTCATTATAACTGGCTAATAGAGATACCTTTCATGGTGCTTGATGATTGTGCTCTCATCTGCTCGATTTCCTACATCAGTAAGGTAATAGTAGTTGTAGAGGAGGCGACCGACAGCTGAAGTCATTTGTGCCATTAGGGATGGACAGGAGAGGATAAAGGGTGGAGAGAAACCCAGTGTCGACATTAGCCTACTCTTAACGAAAGGTGCCAAGGAGTCAGCAGCTTAATGTCTCATCTGATGGATGGCATACTCACTCAAAGTACTCTCCACAAAGCACCTCAAGTAGGAATGAGGATACCACCTAGAAATATCTGCCACCGTCAGGGCCCTCTGGGTGGGAAGCCAGTATGTTAGCCACTGCATCATCCCCTACAACATTAAGCAAGTACGTATGATGTGATATGTAAATGAAAAAGAACACACGTGCAACATGAAAATCTGTACAGTAGGATGTGTTAATGGAAGTTAATACACAAGCCATGAACAGAGAAACTGGTGTAAGGACAAATGCATAGTACAGGTCCACATGCCTTGCAGGACACAAGTGGCATGACAGGGCACAAGTTAAGTGCCTTACCCGACACAAAATAATGACATGGTGAAAGGTTAAATAAGAGTGTAGCACAGAAAACTAGGATACTGTTTTATGATTCAAGTCTAAACAAATAAATGTTTGTGGAAAAGTGGCTATCCATAGTTAAAAGTTAGCTGCTTACCTTCTCAGCAGCACTTCTTTGGCATAGTCCCAGAAACTGCATCAAAACATAGGTTAGATATTAAAATGGGCATGAGCAGAAGCAAATTATTTTGCGTTATATCTTATATGAAGGTACTGAGGAAACTAGATCTAAGAAGTAATAAAAATGTTTTAGGCTACATACCAAATGGTAAAAGGCTATAGGATGAACAAAGAGAATAGGAATTAGAAGGGATATCATATTCTTTGAAAAGAATCGTATTAAATCAGAGCACAGGAGATTGGATGAGAGAAATCTCTTAACCAGTGAACATTAGAGAAAAGGTGTATTTTGATGAAATGTTAGTATGAGAAGAAGAACCATTTATTAAAATCAATAATTTGGATGCAAAATACTACTGACAAGGTAAATCAATTATGGCAACCTGAAAGATTGCTAGATTATGAACCATATTTGTCAGATGGGCCGCGGTAGTCCATGGGTAGAGCATTGGACTACTGACAGGAGGGCCCGAGTTGGATTCCCAGGCAAGCCTCAATGGGGGCACCCTCAGCTCCACCCAAGCCTTGTGATTTTTCGGGTACCAGATCTTCCTGGGAAAACATAGCCGGCACAGGGAAAGGAACTGGCCCCCTTACTCTGATGTGTGAATTTCACAGTCCGTCGAAATGAGTACATTACCTGCTAAACCGGCCATTGGGTTGATTACTGTGTTTATGGTTTTTTTATTTGTCGGGTAAGGAGTTATGGGCCATAGGCAAAGAGTGGAAAAGATGCTAAGCAATGGAAGTAAGCTATATGGTTTTTTGAGAAACCACAAAGAATGTTTTAGAGTAATTTATAGGAACTCAAGCTATTGATTGAAAATGGCTTGCTCAAGATAAGAAGAAATGGAAATTAATATTGTCTTAGTTTAAAGCAAAGTTCATGCTTAGAGGATTTCAACAGAAAGAAGAAATTATCATAGGATTTATGTAAATATTCCTGCTTCTTTATAATGTGGACCTCTTTAGTGTTAGTATCCCGTTCAAACTTGTTGCAATAGTCCTTGATGTATCCTCCAAATCAAAATACTTGTGTGCTAAATGGTTGATCATGTGAAATGATGACTGTTTATGTAAAAAGTACTTAAAGTTATTTCTTATGCTCCAATTTAAGAACTGAAACTGTGATTAGTGAATTTACTGATTAGGACAACATGTTACTACTGTTTCATTGCAATGTGATTTTTTTTAGTTTTAATTTGTATAAATGATAGTGAAAGTAATGATGGATCATTTTTATTTCTCTGCACAGCAACTTCGGGAGGTACAGCAACAGTTACAAGTTTTAACAAGTCGAAAAGGACAGCGTTCAGCTCAAGATAATCTAGCAATACAGCACTTGTACTTACAACAACAACGAATTCTTCTAACCGGCAAAATAGTTCCCACCATTCCAGGGCAGCATGCACAAGGCGTACAGTTTGTGAGTTAATTTTTTTTTCAATAAATAGCAATAAGTAACATATGCCCTTATGTAAATTGACAATTTAGCTAGAAATAAGTAAGTATAAATGCACAAAGAGCAACAAGTTCCAAACAATTAGTTTATGCACTCATTTGGGATGTTGCAATGTTGGCAGTAAATAGTCCTTATCATTTCAATGGGAGTATGGAGGAAACATTCATTTCATTCATCATATATACACATATGTCTCATATTAGTACTCTTCACAGTTATAATAATTGAGTAAATAATGTATTTTCATCCTCTGATTCATGGATGGCACCACATGCAAGAATTGACGTCACTGTTTTCATCATTCAAATATTTTACTCATTCATCGCCCTTATCAAGAAACTAACATTTTTTTCTACTGCATTTTGGAAAAAACTAATGTGGATCTAAGTATATCTTTGTAAATTTTATATAGGACTGTAATATAGGGCTTTTGCAGCATCTATTCCTGTGGGAGATGGCTGCAAAAGCATCTGACCCCTGTGTGGTGGCCATTGAGTGATGGTGTCACGTTAAAGACACTATTGAGAAGAAAACAAGAAATAAACTCAATTATTCATCCCTAGAAGTGAATTTTGGGCTTTAGGCAGGAAATGAGTCCTGGCAACTACTGGATTAATCCCCAATCAGCCATGTGTTATGCCCTGCAGCAGGGGAGGCTAGGCTTTCGCAGTTGTCATCTCCTGAAATCATTGCAAAGCGAAGTTGACAGTAAAAGCACAGAAGATAGAGAAGGAAACCAAATTATTTTGACAATGTTGAGGGCAGGAAAATTAGAAAATATAAAGCAAGAGAGAGCATGGAAATAAAGATAATTTAGGGATGTGCAAGATGAGATGGAAAGATAGCAGGGATTACTGGAATGAAAGGTGAGTAATATGCAGCAGAGGAGAAGAGAGTCAGTGAAGGGTTGCAAGAGTACTGAGCTAAAGTTTGGAGAGAGCATAGTAAACAAAGAGAGCTGGTGACATAATATTTTTAGTTCGATAATTTAGAGGAAATAATTGAGGGCCCTGGAAGGAAACATTTGATAGTTATTGGGGAGGGGAATTTGGTGGTGGGTGAAGGAAGAAATGGGAGTGAGGTTGGGTACTACGGTTCAGAAACAAGGAATGACTGTTTTAGGGAGAAAGCATGAAATTATAAGTGAGGGTACAGAACAATAGAAATATATAGCACCAAGATTTGAACATTAAACTGGGACAGGAAACAGATGGAAGAAGAAAAACGTGGGGATATTGGTAGTAGTAGTATTTAGTGGAGGCGACCGACAGCTGAGGTCATTTGCGGGGATGGACAGGAAATGATGAAGGGTGGGCAGAAACCCGGCGTCAGCATTAGCCTACTCTTTACGAAAGGCACCAAGGTCGTGTCGAGCCACACTCGACACGGAGTTTCACCACGAGGGGAATTGGGATTTTTGTCTATTTTTCCAATAACTTTTCTTCTAATCATCTGCATGAAAGGAAAAGGAAAGTTAAAGCTTAATTAATAGCATGGCTTGTTTTATTAATGAAGAGTATCGACCCATGATGTCGTCGTTGACATAAATGCCATCTCCCAAAGGATGCCATCACCTATGCAGATGTTTTTTGTAATCTATTTACTGTGTTGTAAGTTCTTTTTCATTTGTATTGTTTGCTTTTCATTACTTGGAAGTCAGCTAAATGTAAAGTTACCTCAGTAAGCTGTTCATTAGTTCTTTGCTTTCTAGTTTGGACTCTTTCATTTCCTTTTCTTCCTAGTGTCCACTGTCTCATCAAATATTCTGCCTGCTCTTTTCCTTTCTATTGCATAGTCAGGAATCTTGAGTTGGAGGGTCCAAGATATGATCTATTATATTCATAGTAAAACAAGAACCTTAGGCCTTTTCCTGGAGTCTAGCTTTTTTGAGGTTGCATCATCATTGTTTGAGGATCATCATTCTCCTTGCATGGAAAGACAAGAGGATAGTCACAATGCTCAGTACATGGGACACTGCAGAGACTGAGTCCATGGAAAGGAGAGTTTGTGGTGGTGGGAATGAAATAGTTTTTAAACCCAAGGTTGTGACAAATTATACCAAGTTTATGGGGGGAGTTGATATAGCGGATCATTACACAAGCACCTACTGTTTCATGAGGAAAACTCTAAAATGGTGGCGTAAATTTCTGGGGGCTTGAGGTCAGTGTTGTAAATTCATTTACATTGTATAAAGAATGTGAACAAAGAAAAAATGAAAAATCGATCTCGCATGTGAAATTTGTTAGGAAACTAGTACACGATCTCGTTGGAGAATTCCGAGATGGTACACAAACTTCCAGGGTTAGATTACCATCCACAAACATAGAGCAACGTTTAGATGGAAAACTCCATATAATCACACCTCACTCTAACAAAAAACATAAAGATTGTGCGGTTTGCTCTAACTGAAAAATCAGAGGAGGAAGAAGAGAGACGATATATATCTGTGAGACGTGTGAATGTAAACCAGGCCTTCATGTTGGTGAATGCTTCCAAAAATATCATACCATGAAAAATTATAGAGTTTAAATTATGGTTTATCAATAAATTTATCAATAATTATGTCAAAAAATCCAATTAAATAAGTTTGTATGAAAAGAAACTCCAGTTTTTCATTCTAGTACCACGCTTAGCTAATTTGGGGTATTTAAAAAATTGAATCCTGAGTAGACTAAGGCAATCGATAAAAAAGCACCCGAGTGCAAAGGGTTAAAGGGGGCTTTAAATTTCAGAGTGTAAGAGGACACCTCGATAGCTTAACTGGCTAAAGCACTCAACCAGACATTGAGGGATCCAGATTTGAATCTCAATCAAGGCGAATGATTTCTACATGCTAACATTGTTGAATTGTTGTGCATATTAGCGATTGACTCTGTCAAGTAGTTACTGTCGTGGCATCTCCTGCAGTTCCTTGTAATTTAGTTAACCATCCTGCAAAGGGGTCGCAAGGATTGCTGAGGACATGAGAAATGCAGTGTGATAAGGTACGGGAAAACATTTATGTAAATTAAAAGAGATTTTTGAGAATGAGGAAACTTAAATTAAAGTTTAAAATATGAGGGCAAAAACTCAAGCAGGAAACGCAGTTCACCTATCTTGGAAGTGTTTTGCATCAAGAAGGTCAAAGTATTAGGGTTATAAGAAGAAGAGTTGTGATAGGTAAGGAAGCCTTCATAAGAACAGAATTGATGACAGGGGGTTGGTTTGGATGTTAAGAAAGGATTAGTGAAAATGTAAATGTGGAATGTGGTTTTGTACAGTGAGGAAACTTGATTGTTAAAACATGATAGCGGTATAGATATAGGTTTTTGAGATATGAGTACGGAAGAGAATAAAGAAAGAATGAATGAAAAAAGGTAAATTGGGTATATACAGAAACCAATGAGGAGCACGTGAGTATGGTGCCAGAGGAGAGTGGATTAAAGCTGCGAGAAACTCTTAAAGGATTCAGGAAAGATGGATTCGTGTCTTTCTGATTTTCAATGGAATAACTTAGGCTGTGATAGGAAGGAGGATGAGGTTAGGCAATCGAAGTAGTGGTAGTATAAAGAAAGGCATGTTGAGCAGAATGAAGGAGAATAGAATATATGCAGGATTGGAGAAGAATAGTTCTTTGTACTGTAGGCTGTCATGTTATGGCTAGTGATATAAACCTAAGGAAAATAGCAGTGATCAGTCTGTGTCCACCCAGAACATGCCATAATTGGTCGACTACCATATAATACTGGTAGGTCTCAGATTTTTTGTTGCTGGTCTAACTCATTAATTGGTGTAAATGTCCATTTCTTGAATCAGTTACTGAGAAATCTTAATTGCCATATAATTTCAGAGTATTTTTTTATTAAGGACATGTGAAAGTAGCTACATGCATCAAAAATATTTGTAGCAAATTGCTACTTTAACTTCTGAATTTGGTAACTATTTGCTCATGAGCCAGTGATTTGCCCTGCATGTAACTTAAAAAACCTATTTCTAGTGCAGGATATAACATAAATAGAGAATTGCATTGATCAGGAAAGAAAGGAAAAAAGTAGCTTGGCATTTGTTATTTACCCATGCTAGAGTGCCATAAGAGTAGCTTTGGGAGGTGGAATAATGCCACTGGATTTAAAAATTAAAGTTACTATGGGAAGCCCTGGAGAAACTACAGACAAACTCTTTTGACATGCTTTAACAAAATGTCTGTGAGAGTAGTGTTTTCACAGACATTGCATTTTTGTGCTCAGTGGGAAGCTCATCATAAACAATAATGGATCTGCTGACTGAGTATGAACATTCCTATTGTTATAGGTAATTACAATAATGGTAAGGAAAGTTAAATGCATTTAGAAAAAAGAATATCTGCACTCTTAAACGGCTTATTACCAGTATTTCTCTATCAAACCTCACAAAAATGCAACACATAGAATAGTCTAGGTTGTCCATCCATCCTCAGTGTGTGTCAGCTTAAAGTCATCAAAAGTACTTTTTCCAGTCGAAAGTTGGAGAATTTTTCAGTTTCAGTTAATATTCAAGCAGATAGAGTACATGTAGAAGAACAGGTGACAAACGGTAACCCTGTCTGACCATGAATTAACTGTTCCATAGTGATTCCCTCTCAGTTGCCCTTATTTGTACTATTTAGTCTCCTATTTACTTCTATCTTCTGCTAAATGTTTAATAATTTTGGCCACTCTACTCTTATCAAATTTCTTCAGGAAACCCAGTACTGCTCTGACATCATGTCTTCAATCACTGACAAATCTAGACTTTAAGTAGGGTAATTTTCTTTTATTCTGAACATGTTGTTAATGGTTTTGGTAATTCCGTTACTCTGTTCAAAAATAAATGTAGTTTTATAATCTTCTTTTTTTTATCATTTATTTTATCTTTTTTTGGGATTGGAATATTGACAAAGCAAAGTCTTTAAGGAAAAATTCTTATTCAAGAATGTTATAACAGAGTCCTTAAAAACATTCTCTTTCTGTTTTTGTTCTGAACACATCCATCTTTGTCAAAAAGAAGAGATGTGGGTTATGATAATAATTAATTGCTTGTTAAGCGTAACATGTAATTTTAAAGGATTAGAAAACGAAGGGTTTGAAAGTAAATATAATTGTTGAATTTAGTATGAAAAATAAGAAGTAACTAGTTGAAAAATTAAATATACCAAATATTATCTACTGAAATTGACAAAATTCCTTATGGTAAAGCTTTGGTAACTGTTGATGATAGGTCAAAAGATCTTAAATGGGAATAATAAAAGGTGTAGTAGAAATTGGAATGGTAGTTAAGAGGGAAAATGAGAACCCATGGATTAAAGGAGAGTTATATAATAACTGGATAGGTAAGAAGATCTAATGACTGAGACACTGAAGAATGGAGAAGAAAGTACTGATAATTAAATGAGGTTAGGACTCAAAAGACCAAGAGGAAACTGTGAATGTGGAGAAAATGCAGGTGCAGGGGAAATGAGGTTAATTTCAGAAAGGTGATATAGGTGAATTTATAAAGAAAAATTGTGCCTACCACCAGAGACAGTAACAATATTGATGAGACATTCAGGCCAGGTTAAGAGTATACATGAAGAACTTCATGGTAAAGAATCTGACTTGGGGAAAAAAGTCTCTAGCACCATAAAAAAGTCATTGCAGTTTTCCTCCTAACTTCAACTCCATTCCAACTTTTACTCTACACCCTCAGGAGAGAGAACAACGTGCTTTTAAGCATGTCTGTTGTTGTGTTCAAAGATCTTTGTTGAGAGAGTGGACATTTTTGTAAACCATATTCATTGTTAACTCTGGTTTTATTACTCATTATAATGTCCACCTTAACTTCACAAATATTGCGCTGCCTCTACTTACCTTCTGAGAGCCTAGCATTAACAGAGCACTTATATTGTCTTCACTTTCAACCTAATCCACTGACTAAAGGAGAAAGTAGAGTTAAAATTATATACTTTCATCCAGACAACTAGTAGTCAACTGGTAAAATGTAAAATATATTAAGAAAGTCCTGCACTCAGTTGTACGAGGGTAAGGTGAAAAGTTCTCAGCTTGGCACAGATTTTATTTATTTATTCAGTATAAGTCCAAAAACAGCACATTTTGGCCTTAACATCGAACTATTAACAACGATAACAATGGTCACATTTACACCCGCGACCCTTGGAATGGCAGACGAGGACACTACCCCGCCGCCACCGGGGTCGGCTGTGGTGTTTGGTGTTCCAATCAGCAAAAATGTATAATTCCTGCATGGGTCCACATGTCATTAGTTTGTAAAACAATTTTAGACTTGTTCTCCCTAGCAGTTTGTGTACGCGTGTTGTGGCAGTTGACGTCTTTTGTGTTTTTCGTTAAAATAGAAAACTTGAATATCATGCGGTCATAAAATTCTTCGTTTTGGATGGATTAACCGCTAAGAAAATTCATCCAAAGTTGAGAAAAGTGTACAGGGAGTCAGCTCCTTCAATGTCAATCTTAAAAAGTGGGCAGCTGAATTAAAAAGTGGTCGTACATCCCTCGAAGATGACCCATGTGATGACAGCCAAAAACTGCAACTCTGCCGGAAACCATGAAAAAGGTGCCCAATATCTTGTTGGACAAAAGTCGAGTGAAGGTGAGTGAGATAACTAAGGCTGTGGGAATATCGGAAGAAAGGATGAGAAACATCTTGCACAAAGAATTAGGGATGTGTAAGGAGGGTGCCGCATTTGCTAAATGCCGATCAAAAGCAGATGGACAAACCATTTTTGCAGCAATGTTTGGACCGATTCAAGAGGGAACAAACCAATTTTCTAAGGCAATTTGTCACCATGGACGAGACATGGGCCAACCACTACATGCCAGACGAAACAGTAGTCAAAGCAGGGGGTGGAAGCCGGTGGTTCAACACCAAAGAAAGCGAAGTCGATCAGCCTCATCCGCCAGAAAGGTCATGGCCAGTGTGTTTTGGGATACAAAAGGGATCCTGTTAATTGATTACCTTATAAAGGGCAGAAAAATTGCAGGCAAATAATACTTCAACCTTCATGACCAGCTGGATATCAAAATTTGTGAGAAGAGGCCTGGCTTGAAGAAGAAAAAAATCATCTTTCACCAGGAGAGTGCACCTACTCACAAAGGTGTGTTAATGATGGGAAAAGTACAGGATTTGTGGTACAATTTTCTCAGCCCTCCCCATATTCTCATAAGTTAGCCCCCTCCATCTGTTCCCAAACTTGAAGAAATTTGTTTCTGGGAAGCGCCTCACATCCAGTGGAGAGGTGGAGAGGACAATTATGGATGGATATTTTCACAGCCTTCCAGACTCACTTCCTTGAAGGAATACTGGTGTTGGAGAAATGCTAGACCAAGTGTGTTGAAGTTGAGGGAGTATATGTAGAAAAATAAGATCATATTTTACTTAAAATCTCAGTTTTTCATTGTCAGGCCGAGAAATTTTCACCTTTCCCTCCTATATTAGTCAAAAGCCAAAAAATGTGTGTAGATAACAAAATCAATGTTAATATAATGCTCCCTTTTGTATTATTAGTATTTCAGTCAGTATTTCATGTTGCTATTGAGTGTGTTAATATAAATTGAGAGCAAATGCACAATGGATTAATTATTTACTCCCAAAATTCTACTATGAGGGTAATCCCAAAAGTACCCAACCCTACAAAGAAAACACAAAAATTTTGGAAACAAATGTATTTATTTTTCAACATAATCTCCTTTCAGCTCTATACACTTTTCCCAGCAATGTTCAATGAGTTTGATACCATTTTGTTGTAAGAACTGTCTTGCTCCTCAAAATAGCCATTAACTGCCAACATCACTTCTTCACGGTTAGAAAATCTTCGACCACTGAGCCATTTTTTCAAGTTTGGCGACATAAAATAATCTGAATGGGCTAAATCTGGCGAATAGGGTACATGAGGTAGCAATTCAAACTTAAATTCATGAATTTTGGCCATTGCAATGATGGATGTTTGCTGGTCCATTGTTTTGATGAAACAACACTTTCTTCTCAGCCAAATGCAGCCGCTTTTGCTTGATTTCTTCGCTCAAATGTTTCAATAAATTTGCATAATTCTCGCCATTGATAGTTTTTCCCCATTTCAAGAAAGTCAATGAAAATTATCCCATGCGCATCCCAAAAAACCGACATCTTGACCTTGCCTGCAGATGAAATGGTCTTCGTCTTCTTTGGAGCTGGTTCTCCCTTTAGAATCCATTGTTTTGATTATTCTTTTGTCTCGAGTGTGAAGTAATGGACCCATGTTTTATTCATGGTTATGAAACTGCCCAAAAATTCCGCTTTGTTGGTGTGAAACTTCGTTAAACACTCAAGTGAAACATCTTCACGACACTGGTTTTGCTTGAGTGTGAGCAAACGTGGCACCCATCTTGCACACAGCTTTCTCATGTCCAAATTTCAGTAAATATGCAATGTACCACACTTTTTGAAATGCGTGCTATGTCTGCTAGCTTGGGCACTTTCAGTCAGTGATCAGTCAGTGTCACTTTTTGGATTTTCTTCACCATTTCTGGAGTCATCACCTCATTTTGTCGACCAATGTGATGCTTGTCTTGACAGCTCGTACAGCCTCGGTTAAACTCTGCCACCCAATATTTTACTATTGTAAATGAAGAAGCAGACTCACCCAGAGTAGAATACAGTTCAGCTTTTATATTGGTTGGGCTTAGGCCTTTCAAGTATTGTATCATGTAACGATGACCAATTTTCTCAATTTTCACAAATTCACTGAAAATGTTCACTATTGATGGCTGCCAAACAAATACTAATCAATGTAGCATCTTCACGCTTGAAACATATGCTTTCTAGATTGCATACTTTCTAATACAATGATATTTTTCAAACAACTACCACCATCTCTAGGCCAGGCCAGGTTCATCATCTTCGATTGACTCACGACCACTTCTGAACCGCTCGTGCCACTGGTAAACGACCGTTTTTTTTAGAGAATCGTTGCCGAAACACTTTTCCAACATTTCCAACGTCCGTGCGCCACTAAATCCGTTTTTTACGCAAAATTTAATACAAGTTCGTTGTTGAAAATTTAAATCCATTTCTGCAATTGTAAAAAATCGCCAACACACACAGAGATAGATGTACTCTTGGCTACGTAACTTTTGCAAATGTCAAGTTATGACACTAAGATTTAAAGGGAATATCAACAACAGATGTACCAATTTAACAAAAAAAACAGAACTCAAATCGGAACGATGGGAGCGCCACACGGTGGTTATTCCGGGAACTTTTTGATCAAGGTAGTATATGCAAACATTTCATGTAGATATCCATAGAGGAAAGATTTTAAAATATACTATATTCATTTCAGCTGTGGTGCAAGGTTATAGCTTTCAATTCCATTGTTGTATTTCATTTACCCACACTAATAAGCATGCAAGTCCTATGTTTTGGTCAGGAACTACTTAGCTTCATATTATATGATATTTTGAATTAAAGGGGGTCCAAATCACCAGGTTTCATTGTAATTAGAAATACCATGTGTAAGTAATTCCAAATAACTAACCTGTCATCTCCTATATTATGGATTACCTCTAGGGTTCTTGTGTCATGAGTGGATACCTATAGCATTTTAGGTTATTGTTGGGTTATTAGAGCATTGGATATGCATGAGCTCTGCTACCGCAAATATACAAAGAAATAGTTAACAAATTTAAGAATCACAAATGAAATTGATTCAAAGCACAGGTCATTCAATCAACTTACAGCAGTAACTATTTTATTTGTTATTATTATATCAATGTCTTATCATAGTATGTATGTGAATTTATGTGTATTAATAGGTAAACTATTGAATGCATCCTTTTTATTACTATGTACTTTGCACAATGAATTACGATTGATTTGGAGTTCTCAATGCATAAAATTTGATTCCACATGTACCTACTATGGTTGCATCCATAACTCTACTACCTGTCTTTTCCGCAGAATCCCATGACCCCTTCCTCTTCCTCTGATCAATCCTCAACCTCTCTGAATGGTGGATCAGTTGGAAATTCCAGTGGTGGTAAGAGATTAAAGGCTGGTTCCTCCCACACCACATGTCTGGCTAGCCTTCCTAGACAACCAGTGAGTATAGGTTGTCATTTTAGAGCCTGTTTTGTATTGGTGATACAATGTAGTTGATTATAATGGTTGACCTTCTTTCGCTACTTCAGAAAGACTGTATAACTTCTTGCACAACCTTGTATACTTTCGTAAAGTTTGAAGGGTAAGACCTTAGTCACATAATTAGGAAATGTGTGTTAAGTCTCAAATATTTAAATTAATTTAGCAGATGTATATCATTCAAGGAATGTTGAATGTCTTATCACAATATTCAATTGAGTATCGAAGAGATTATGAAGAATAATAAAAAAGATGCATATTCCCGACCAGAAATTCTATTTCTACATCCATGGCCTATGTTTTGTTTTTCGCAGTTGGATCAAAAGTGTTGAAAATATGTTAAAAATTATAAAAAACTCATTTTAACCATAGTCATGGAAGAAGAAATAAAATTGTTGGTAGGAACTATTTTTATTATTCCATTGTATGAAGAAGTACAGTGAAGTAAAGTCTGATAAAAGTTTGATATTGGAAGATGCTTGGTAAATCTTCCTTCTGTATTTTTGAAGTTATTTCTGTAATTTTTTAAGATAAACCATATACTTACAAGTAGCATTAAGACTGTTGCATTATCAATGAATTATTATTTTTATCAATGGACGAAAAGTAATGCCAGTGCAAAAATGTGTCAATGCACATGAAGGTTGGCAATATTAGTCTCTTTGCATGTTGAATTCCTAAGCTAGAAAATGTTTGTAATTATATTAATATTGGATCAATTTCAATCTACCTGAGGTATTAAGTGTGCAACAAAAAATATATAGTGTAAACTCTTGACTATATGTGTGTGGATTTTGCAGGTTATTAGAGCTACTCTCCTCCCAGCACCTTGAATTTGATTTAAGTTAAAACCTTAATGATAGTTAAATGCTTTTGAAATTCAATATACTTATTAAAAAATACAATTCTGAAATATTTCTGCTTTCTTCAAAGCTTTCAATTTCACAAAATGAAAAGTTATCAGTAGTATTTAATGTTTTAATTTAAACATTTTTGAATTCTCCATAATTTCCATTATGGTTTCATTCACATGTATTGTTGTTACATACATTGTTATCTGAGAGTTACATATTGTCCTTTAAGGCAAGCAAACACATAGTTTTACTATGCAAGAAGTCATTAACTATCTACAATACATTATTTCAATCGATATCAAATGATGAATATGAATAGGTATTAGCAATCATTTTAAAAATTCGTCCTTCGCTCATCATTTTTTTCTTCCTGGCTACATGATTGGTTTAGCTTTATGGGGTCAAATATTCCACTATTCACATTATGATAGTTTAGTGTTCTTGTAAAACTGTAATTCCTCCTTTATAAAAGGGCTGAAAAATGGAAAAAATATACTTTCCGTTGCAAAAAAATGAAATTAATAACACATAATTAAAAAGGAGAGTTTCCATTTATATCATGACCATATTTTCCATGTGTTTCCATTTCCATGTTTTTTGATTATCCATGCTTTATCATGCATCCATTAGCACAAATAATCAAGAGTTTGCTTTACTTCCGAAAAGATAATTGGTGATTAGCATCTCTCTAACAGTTTTTTTACTTCAAAATGCCATGTGGCGATGTATCATAAGAATTTCATCCTTAATAACATAATGTAATATGTAATAATTAAGAAATTATATTTTTAAATTAGCAATGTATGCTCAAAAATTGCAATTCCCCCTAAAGAAAAATTGAGGTACTAATCATTTATTTAAAATATTCCATTTGTCTATGGATAAAATGGAAGGACTGACTTTGAAATTCCAGACTAGCCCATTATCCTGTATATCATTGTGAAATAGTATTTTATTTATTACCCTTGAGGAATTCTAAATTTCTTAAATTACTGAAATTGAAATGTAAGTAATGATAACATATGAATACAGAACTGCTATCTAAAATAGTGAACGTAAAATTGCTGTTTCACTGCTCTTTGACAACTTAAATCAACAAAGAAGTGTGTAGTGTACACCAAAAGTAAAAGCTCAGGAATCGTGATGTACATTAGTTACTGATCATTGTTATAATTCCAAACGGATTCCTTTTTGTCTGTCACATCGGTCTAGAAAGAAATTTCTAACCCTGTATCCTTGAAGATAGTTTTACATCACATTCGGAAGCTCCTGCAAGCTGCATATCTTTTGGTGACTTCTCTTGACTGTGCCTTTTTTGATAATAAAGTAAGGAGGCAGTGCTACAAACTTAAAGTTTCGAAAGAACAGCAATCCAAAAACTTGACTTTCATGTTTCATAGTAACAGAATTAGAATTCCACTATAAATGTAATGAACTGTTATTTGTGAGGAAATTATTCATAGGAAGCATATAAAGTGTTACTCATACAAAATTCCATGGTCTTGAATGGCAATATAAAAGGTATTGCATTTTGAAAAACTTCTGAATAACCTTATGCGAAAATTACATGGTATAGAAAAACTTAGTTGGAGCAGATTTGTATAGAATCGTGTATTTTTATCGTAAGGATATCATTTTTATTTGAGGCCATAACTGTGCTAAGAAGGAAATTTTGATGTAGGAGTAAAAAATTCAAGTGTACCAAAAACTGTTTATGAGGGTACCAACATTTAAGTGTTCTATCACCTGCTAGCAAAGCTGGCAAAAGCTTTTTCATTCATGATAATCAAAAAGCTTTAAAAAATATTCAGGCTCATTGAAGAAGGATCATACTTTTGGAGAGAGATGTTCACAGTATATATGTATAAAAAGTATACCAGAAATGACTTCATTTCATCATAGCTGTGTAAGCAACTATTTTTATAATTAGGCAATCTAATTTCTGCTTGTAATTAACTATAACTGGAATTATATTGCATTTTTACTAATCATGAGAGGGATTACAGCTGTTAGTAGAGTTCCTACATTCAACAGTTTGTTATGCAGCATTTTTACCAAAATTTAGTATGTTATGTGAAATTATATATTACAGCTATAAAGAACCCTATTTATCTTTAAGATATTTTTAATGATCTCTTTTTCTGACCATTTATTCAGTATGTTTCACAGTGTTTCCAATAGTAGTTGCTCACTACTTTTCCCCTTCTGAATTGGCTTTCAATGAAAATTATATTTTTTCATCAAAGTTAACCTTGTTTATAATAAAACATTGATTTAATTATGTATTTTCCTGGTCCTAAAAGTTTTATTTCAGCATGGTAATGACAAAGAAATCAAAATTTAGATTTTTTTGGCTGCTGAAAGTGAAAAATGTTTTACTGCAGTGGCTCCTAAAAATCAATTTTAGTAAATATTTTTAAGTGGGATTTTATTGCCCTGATGTTATCATAAGCTAAATTTTCTGGTTACCCAGGAAGAAAAAGGAAATTTTGAATTTCGTGTAGGAAGCAGTTGAGCAGGTAATTCTTGCTTAGTTTACTTTGAGGGCTTAATCCAGTGATAAGAATACATAATTAGTCTGAGAGCAAGCAGTAAGCTTAGGATTATATAAAGGTCCTTTGATTATTACATAATTATTTTAGTTTTATGTAGATTCGATGTGCTTTTAGGCCCTTTAGATGAATGAATTTTCAACTCCACTCTCCTTCAGCACTCCTGTCTTGCTTTACTACAGGTTTCCTCCTCCTCTTCGCAGTCACCTACCATTCGGTATTACCATCAAGTGGGAAACCAGATAATCCCATTGGCTCCCCAGCAGGCAGTGACGTCAACTATGAACCAACAGCATGTTGGCGGAGGATCAAAGAGCACCAGTTCTGAAGCAAGGCCGAATAAATCAAATGTGGGTCCCACTGGCAGCATACCATCGCCTGAACCTCCGTCCCCATCAACCACCGTCCATTCCCCACCCATCACTTCAGCCAGCCCTACTATCAATGATTCAACTCCTGTGTCAACTTGTCACAGTGGCCCAAATTCTCCTATGTCTACAAATAGTGTTGTTAGTGGGAGCATAAATGTGCAAGGTCCCCAGAGGGAGCTGTACGTTTGTATTGGGGGTAATAATCTAACGGCAGAGGATGAGGGGGAATCGTCTAGTGTAGAGTCTGCTTTAATAAAGCAAATCCAGGTTTGTACTAGTAGACAGTTCTCTTCGTACCTTGGCATTATATTCTTTTTTTAATGAAATTGCCCTTAGGCTATTCTGTGGATGCAATTGTTAGCTCAAACCGTAACTTCCTGACATGACTGTAGGTGAGAATCCCAAATTGATGTAGTAGAATAAGGGACCTCCTTGATAATGCCTGCCACTTCCTATTTGATGCTAATTGCTTGAACTTCAAACTTCTTCAACTTTGTTTCTTGTATTTTTTTGCTGTGCTTGTTTTTTGTTGGCTTGCTGTATTAATGAATTTGAATAACTATAGAATATTGAACTGATGGCAAACGAATTTTTATTGGAATATAGTCAAATATTTTAGCTTGGAAAGAAATATTATCATTTTAGTAGAAGTTATTCTGTTAAAGGTTGGCCAAATGGTTTTGTGGTGTTGAAATGTGAAGGCTGCATAGTTGTTCCACAGTGTGTATTGTATTGAGATGACAACAGTTTACCACCGTTCCGGATGTTGTCTTTAGGTTGTAGAGATATCCTGAGGATGTCAGATAGAAATTAGGTATAAATGTCATTAACTGAACACAAAATCGATGGTGGAAACTGAGGAACCATGCTTCTTACACTTGATAAGAGTTGTATGATAATTAAGAACAGGTTGCATTGTGGTCAAATGAAGAGATTGCAGCAAATCTTTTTTTTTAGGTAGAAATTATGATGAGCTAAGTCAGTCATTATTTTGGTTGTAGTAAACTCTCAATAACACAGAATTCTCATTCTCATAGTGCATTTTGTGAAATTACATGTTAAAGTTCCATGTATAATTTTAATTATTAATTTACTTGATAGAAGTGTGTTGTAATAGTTGAGAACACTGCACAATTGCATAAATTTGAGGCCTGCAGGCATGCCACTTTCACTTTTCTATTGAAAGTTTTAAAGCAAGTAGATGAAGATTTTTAATCTCTTTTCACTAGCAATTGTAAAAGCATCAAAAATGGATACCATCATCAAATGAAAGATTTTCAATTTCCCCATTGAAACATTGAAAGATGTTCAAGTGTATGTACTGCATCCCAGCAAAAAAATGGGAAAATGAAGAAAGAACAATTTGGACATGAACAATAAAAATGGAATGCTATAAAGAAGTATATTTTTGGGAAAATCTCCATTTAATTATTTTTCAAAATTTCAGTATTTTGTTGGATTGTGGGCTTACTTCAAAAAGTTACAATTAAATTTACATGTTCATGAAAAAAGATGTATTCTCGATGTAGAAACCCTCATGAAAATTGTCTGTTTAATATTTAAAATTCAGCATCACATCCTGTGAAATGCATACATTTTAATTGTTGAATAGCTCTGATTAAATTCCTTGCTCTTCCAGTATGTGGAAAGGCAGCAAAAAAGAGGGGAGCAAGATGTGAGGGAAAGGCAAGGGACAAAGGAATAGGGTTGTTATAATAGCCTGCAGACGCTTACACCTACTAGTCCTTTTTAGATGCAATTCTTCGGCATAGATTCACCCTTTAAGAATTAATTTCACTACACTTGCCTAGAATTTTCACCAAATCTACAAGAGATATACTCAGTAAACTTTAAAATAAGCTGTAGTGATTCAAAGTAATAAAAAGACAGGAAATTAAAGTATTAGTGGCTTGAAATAAAAAATATTTGAATTGAATGGTAAATTTTCGGCTATGTTTTATGAAGGTGATGTTCACACCATTTTAAAATTCATGAGGGAGCATCATTATCTCTTGCCCTCATGTCATTTTTGTCGTCTTTGAGGATTTGCCCTCTCTCTTTCTAATTGAGCCTCCTGAAAATGATTAAATAATCTATCGTCGTCCTTGCTCTGCTTTTCAAATCAAGATATATTGACTATTTGAAAAAAGTTCGCAAAATATTTCAATAGCCTATATTTTGTTATTTTTAAATGTCTAACAAATTCTTAGAGTAATTTCCTCATGCTTTTTACAAAATGCAACTCTAAATGCCTCTGAATTTTTTGTATATATATTTGAATTATGTATGCAAAATGCAAGGGTGAATGTTAGAAGACCATTTTTGCCTGTGATCTCTAAATCGTATGAAAGTTTTTTTTTCATTAATATGGCAGTTTTATGACTGCTTCTTCTGCCTCAAAAGGGTGCTGCTAAATTCAGTGTAATTATCAATTTAGGAACTCAAATAATTCCAATGACCATATTTCAGATTAAAAGTTTCAAGTCTATATATTTTTAAGAGGTTTCTAGTTTCCTCCTGACCAGTATTGGAATGTTTAATTTGCAGTGGTGCAGTCTAGAGTGGTATAAATGTGTATTGACCTAATTTGCATATTTTTTGGCATGATTGTGCAGTAGTATCAATGTTTTTCGGTTAGGCAATACAAATTTTTAAGGGAAATATCTAGTATGATCAACTTGTAGTTTGTTGTTTCATGAAATCAATTAAATAGCAATTTCAGCATGCTCATAAAATATTAAAAATGCATGATGTTATGAAGTTTTGATTTGTAATTTTGTAACTTCATAATGTTTAATCACATTTAAGGATCAGTTTGTTGACCTCTTCTCTGTTTTGTATAGCATAGTAAATTGTTAGTAATGTAACAATGTCCTTAAATTGAGTTACAATTGCAATTTTCTTAGTAGTTCATTCACTGATTAGTTAGGTGGATAATATATTACTCCTAATAGATTACTAAGCCGCATCCTCTGAATTCATTAAGGCATTGACGTTGTAATGTGAATTCTTTGTAGAGACAGAGAGTTATATCCATGTGGCCAGTTTGTTATCATTACCTGAATGTCATTTTGTAGCTGTTTCACTTCAGGCTAGGTGTTAGCCTTTAGACATAAGTTAGGGTATTTCTATCACACAATTTTTCAATGTGTAAATGTCTGATTTTAGATTTATATTGTGTAAAATTCATTATTGTTTTGTTTTTTATGTGCTGTGAATTTGGGTAGTCAAACATATCATATTTCAAAACTGAAAGTTCAATTATACATTAGATAATTTGGAAAAATGTGAGTTAATCATAATTCAATCTCATGGCAATATTGTTTGACATTCCCTCCAAACGATCATGTTTCAGTATTTGTGCATCTACTTTTTTTCTTCTTGTTGAACACATCCTTATTTTTGTTACTCATTGGCATAGTAATGTGCTGCTATGCTTCACATACCCATTTCAGCCATGGTGTTTCAATTAGAGTAGGAGACAGCAGAGAAAACATCATAATGGAAGCTATTCCTGGTCTTCGTTCAGCATCTCTCTTTCCTGTCCTCCCACTCTTCATATTTGCTATTCTGGTTCACTGACCTTCTCTGATTTCAGTAGAATGCAGCGTAGGGTGGTTTTGAAAGGCTAGAAAAAAACGTCTGCTGGTTCCCCAACATGAGCCCTTCCCCTACACTGTATCAACATGAAATAATCACATCGTGCCTCTCATATAGGCACTTACAGTTCTTTGTCCAGCTCCATATGAGCATTGATGGAGCTGTGCCGCAGGGTAAAGTTAATCAAAGGTTGTATTATTAAATATGACCTTTGATGATATTGAAAACACAGTTACAATACTATCTCTATAGACTTCCTTTTTTCATGAAGGAGGTTTGTGGAGACAGTATGGATGCAAAAGGTGGTTTTTTAATTGGTCAATTCTTCTATTCCTATCCCTTACAGTAGGATAAGAAGAAAGGCTAAGACAAATACCAAAGTTGGATGGCAAATGCCAGAGCAGTAGAACAAGGAAATGTTTTAGATGGAGATAGTTAAATTATCCATTGATCTCTATAAAAGACATCTCTTTTCCAATTCACCTCAATTCCCTTTCCTCCCACCTCAATGTGAATAGCATATGACATTTAGTCCTTCCTGAGTGGTATCAACTATAAAAATATTTTCTGCCGTGTACAAATAATTTACTTTAGTAACTTATAAACATATAATCATGCTATGATGAGTTAGGTAAGGCATGGAGCCATATGAATGTAACCCAAGCAAGCATCTATGTATTCTGCAACTGGCGTATTCTATTTACATTTCCTTGAGAGCAGTTGAAAATTTGTGTGCACTCAAAGAAATTATTTAGAAAACATTGATTGAATATTTGTCACGTAAACACTATGTAGTTTTAGAAGCCTAGTAAGGGCTGTACACTAAATTTTTTTGAGCCTGGGAGGTTGGTAACCTTGATTTTTTTTTCTTAGAGTAGGGTCCTTATAGATTGGATTTAGAGATGGAATACCTGCTATTCTATGGCCTCTTGAAAGGTTATCTCAGATGCCATTGCTCTGAAATCTGGAGGATGTGTTATTTACTACCCTGTCCTCTGATTACCTCCTTCACGAAGAGTAAGAGTGGACCCTGATGCTTAGCATGACTATATATTGCAGTCACAACTTGTAACTAATATGAAGGAACTAGTTCACTACATTTCTGTCAAGTTTTCTATGTAGTGCTTTTTTTATAGAGATTTTGTTTTTCTTAACTAATTTTTGTTAAAGTATATAATCATTTTCAATCGATTTATTTATTCTTCTGTCAGTCGAGCATGTGACAGAGAACATGGCCAATAAAGCTATAGAGAAATTGAAATTAGAACAATGAACAGAAATATAATAGATAGATGTAAATGAAAATACACACTTCAATGAAATGTAGCTGTCAAATCCGTATATTAAATTTAGAGAAATACATGGGAAAACTACATACACACCCTTACATGTAACACCATTGACAATCAAAAGTTATCAGTCATAAACTCATCCACATTGTAATTATAAGATAAGTTGGAAAACTATTTTGCCCTAACATTTAAGTGTGGTATCATAAAATTTTAATTTCAGACAGCAATTATTGAGATACAGAAGTAGTATTTCCAACCTATTTAATAATTATTCAATTCATTTACATTTGTATCCCTTCAAATTTAGTTTATTTGCACACTGGTGTATGTGATAAGTACGAGGGTAAGGCAAAAGGTTTTTGGCCTGGCAGTGAAATTCTGCAATTTTAAGCTAAAAATGATTTTATTTCTCTACATCATCTCCCTTAACTTCAACACACTTGGTCCAGCTATTCTCCAACACCAGAATTACTTCCAGGAAGTGAGTCTGGAAGGCTGTGAAAATATCCATCCATAATTGTCCTCTTCACTTTTTCATTGGATACGAAGAGCTTAGAAACAAATTTCAAATTTGGGAACAGATAGAGAGTGCTAAATTATGAGAATAGGGGGGAGGGCTGAGCAAATTGTACCCAAATCCTGTACTATTCTCATCATTAACACACCTTTTTGAGTAGGTGCACACTCCTGGTGAAAGATAATTTTTTTCTTCTTCAAGCCAGGCATCTTCTTGCAAATTTTGGCATCCAGCTGGTCATGAAGGTTGGAGTATTATTCGCCTGCAATTTTTCTGCCTTTTATAAGATAATCAATTAACAGGATCCCTTTTGTATCCCAAAACACACTGGCCATGACCTTTCCGGCGGATGAGGCCGATCGACTTCACTTTCTTTGGTGCTGAACCACTGGCTTCAACCTACTGTTATGACTGCTGTTTCATGGCTGGCGTGTAGTGGTTGACCCACGTCTCATTCATGATGACAAATTGCCCCACAAAATCAGTTTGTTCCCTCTGGAATCAGTCCAAACCTTGCTGTGAAAATCATTTGGGCATTTGCTTTTGATTGGCATTCATCGAATGCAGCACCCACCTTACGCAGAGCTCTCACATCCCTAATTCTTTGTGCTAGATGTTTCACTTTCTTTCTTCCGATATCCCCACAGCCTTAGCTATCTCACTCACCTTCACTCGACTATGGTCCAACACGATATCGTGCACCTTTTTCATGGTTTCCAGTTTGGTTGCTGTTTTTGGCCGTTGTCATGTTAGTCATATTCGAGGGACGTGTCACGGCGTTTAAATTCAGCTGCCCACTTTTAACAGTTGGCATTGAATGAGCTGAGTCCCCATACACTTATGTCAACTTGGGATGAATTTTCTTAGGGGTTAATCCATCCAAATTAAATAATTTAATGACTACATGATGTTCAAGTTTTTATTTATTTTAACAAATAACATGAAAGACATCTACTGCAACTAAACGTGTAAACAAATCACTTTAAAGAACAGGTTGAAACTTGTTTTACAAACTAATGAAACGTGCAGCCAGGCAGGTATCATCAATTTTCACTGGTTAGAATGCCATATCTGTGTCAGGCCGAGAAGTTTTAACCTTGCCCTCATATATACTCCAATTTGTTGAAACATTGATTCTAAACCAAGCAGTATATTTTGAAAGACCATTTGAAGGTATGTTCATCTTATAATCAATTTTTTATGGTACTTCAGAAAAATTTCACAGTATGACATGGAAGAAAACATAGGATGTTGTAATAGACAATTGATAATGTTCTCATGATATACTGCTATTACTCTATTATAGTCGAACACTGTCATTAAATGGAAAATGTGTAGCCATACCTAGCATGAAGATATTACATCCTTCATCTGTATGTAAACATTCCAATCAAAGCTTTTTTTTATCATGCTGCTGTTTGTATTATCTTGAATAAGATATAAGTCAACTAAGTAACCTTCTAAACCATAAGGGTTAAGGATAAAGTCTCTGACATGATATGTATATATTAATAATAATCTTTATCATATACTCACAAACAGTATGTATTGTTGTAAACTCTATTATCTCAGTAGTTGCTGTGTGAAATTGAAATTATATAATACCACAATTAATTGGGAGGGCCAAATAGTTTTCCAATGATAATATTTTATTATTTTATATTGTTGTTTTTGAAAAGATGTAACTTAGTCAAAAATGGATAGCTCATGTTTTGAGGTGAATGAAATCCATAATTTAGGCTAAATATGAATTGTTTCTGGCAAGTATTTTTGTTAGAGACCAGCCTCAAACTGAAGGTTCTCCCTAGTAATTAGTTTTCTTTTTTCACTTTCAAGATATCCATTCCAGAAATTTCTGCCAAATTTTTTTTAGATAATTCTTTAAATAATTTCATATTTTGTTATATCATTTAGTAACTTCTTAAATGCTTTGGGGCTGTTCACTGAGTGCATTTGTCTTCTTTTGGTCTCTTGTCTCCCTCCTGACAACTAAGCTTGCCTCCCCTTGCTCTCATATTAAAATAAATTGCTTCAATTTCCAGTAGTTTCATTACCTGGTGTCGATGAATCAATACGCATTTTCTTACGAAGCATAGCCAGTCAAATTCCATTTGATTAGGTAGGCAAATACTGTATTTCATTGTCACCCTTTAGTGCAATTTGGGTAGTCCGTGAGGTATCATGCTACCAGTGTCCTCTCCATTTCTCTTATGAAGAAGGGACCATTTGGTCTCAATTTTGCCCAAATAAATCTATCTATCACATCATGCAAAATCCCTTTTATTCTTGGATAATAAAATATTAATCTCTTTGTTCAGATGTATTTGGAAAATCATAGAGCGACTACCCTTAGCATGCAGGTTTAAAGAATAACTATTGGACATTAGAAATAATGATTCCCAATTATCTCCTCTCACAAAAATTATTGCATGAACTTGTTGTGTAGCAGTCATAAGGTATTTATAATAACTTGCATGTTTTCCCCTCGCCATTTAATTTGGCATAATAATGTGTCTAATGTTGTTGCATTGAATGAACATACCAATCTTTACTTGCAGTAAGCATTGTGCAATGTTTTAATTCATTTGGAATTGAGTGCAACTTATAATCAAGTATGTTGGTTTTGCAATAGCTGTTATTCAGTACTCATATTAACTTGTGTCGGTATTAAAACTTAAAGTTGATCTCGAAATAGTTGACATACATTTACATAAATATTTGTAGGAGACTTATCTATATTGTATAGGAGTTATTATCTTAACCTTTTTCTTGTATAGTTAATAAGCAAAATCATCTTCAGATTATCAATCTCAGAATGTATGCCCACTTTTATATTGAACTATGGAACCAAAAAATTGTAAATTTAGGAAATATCTTTTTAGTGTGTTTTTAATGCCCTAAATTGTTAACTTTCAATTTTTTTTACAAAGCAGATAGGGACATCAATACCTTCAGAGGAACAGTCAATGGGATCATCACCTTGCTCAACATCGCCATCCAAAACTCCGATGTCGTCATCCATTTCTCAATCCGTTAGTTCACCACAAATCACCAATTGCAAAACATCCACTTCAGCAACAGCATCTTCCATTCAGGTTCCGAATTCTCAAGTAAATAGAACATGCAATGAGGCTGGTCAACCAATTACAGAGGAAATGGCTGCCCAGCCCATGGATTCATCTACTGATGCAGAATCCCCTCGTGGGGCGATAAAGAGACCTGCATTGTCACCTGTGAGGCCTACCATTAACAAAGTCTCTCTGTAAGTTCATTTTTTTATTTAAAAGAATAATTTATAATCCTCCCTGAGAGTTATTTTGTAACTTTAAGGTATCATTTTTGTCAGTTTTTATCGATATAATTTTCATTACAAGATAAACATGACAAACAGCCCCTACCCCTTATGTTTACAACCCACAAATAACATGGAATAAACCACGAGAGCATAGCCCTTAAACCTGGAGTTTAGCAGGGCACACCAAAGTCAATAATGAAATAGAGAAAAGAAAGAAATGAGTTATACCCTTAGTGCTTTATTTTTCTCTTGTTTTGTTGCTTCTTCATTAATTTAATCAGTATTAGCTTTTCTTTGTTGATTTATTTATACCAAAAAGCAGATGACTTAAGGAAATCAGTTCAGCTCTGAGCTTGTATCTGTTGTGAAAGATCATCAATGATTCGATGTAACTTGATATAAATCTCTCACTGATGATACATGCCTTGGACAATTTCTGTAAAAAATTCAAACTTCATGTGACCCCCAAAGTTAGCAGTTTGTAAAATTATCATTGGCTGACAGACTTGGGAAGTTAAATTTTAAAAGTTGACCTAGCTAATTTAAAGAGAATAATATTTTTATCAGTGTTCATTTGAAAATTAAAGCCTTAGAGAATTAATTTCAGTTAAGTTAAGCTAAAGCAGAATCAAAGTTAATCTTGAAGTTTATGTAACAAGAATGTTTTAACCACATGAAAACTCACATTATTAATACAATGTATGAAAGTATGCTAATTTTTTTATAAATTAATTCAGTATTTTTGTTTAAACAGCTTTCATGCTAAAGTTTGTTTAAATAAAATAAAAAATTGCTATGGTAGAACATGCGTTTGTTGCTATTATATTTCTGAATTTCCATACATTCATGTCATGATTGAATTAAGGAATAGGGTCATGAAACTTATCAGCAAGTGATTCATAGTCTAATTGACTGGTTCTGAAAGCATGTGCGAGTCAGTGATGCATTAATTTCAAATTGATTCAAATGACAGCACATTTTTAAAACCTCAAATAATTTGAAGAAAACATTTTTTAACATTGTGTATATTTAACCGGAAGAGGTGATTTACAAAGCATGTTATTCAACATTAATTTGTTTTCATTAATTATTTGCATTTTTACCATTTCAGCATAGAGCAGCAGCTTCGGACAGATCAGGCTGGGGCTCTTAATCCAGATGTCCATACTCCATTTGCAGATAGAGCTGATGCCTGTAAGAGGCTAGTTAGATATCACGTACTAAATGAGAGAGTTCTTTCAGCTAGGGACCTGGATAAAGCTGATGAGATTTTTGAGGCTACGGCTAAGCATCTGTTGGACAAATTCTCACAGATGACAGCCAAATATCGGTACCTCTTGTTAATGGAAAGTATGGTGAGTATTTATTTTGATAGTCTGAAAAACATACCATAGTAATTTTTTAGTTTATTTCATTTCAGTTTGACTTCTATGCTGGTTAAGGTCAATACATTTTATAGTTTTTCTTATAATTGCTGATTTTTTAGTCTATTTAGCTTATTCGTAATTCAGGCCTATGATTTTTTATCGCCGCAATTCTGGTAACAGATTTTGTAAACATTCAAGAATTGTTATGCAATCACCTCCTTTGGAAAAGTGCTGTTATACAATCACCCTCTCTGGAAAAAATGTACTCAGTCAAATCCACAAGAAATGTCTACTCTTCCATTTGGAAATGTTACTAGGTTATCAATAACTATTCTCTCTAAGTTAATTTTTTAAGTGGGTGGGCATGTCAGTTCATGGTACAAGGGTAATGCGGTCATCAGTATGTACTATAAATCATCTGGTGGATATCCTTAGAAATATGTGATTTACCTACAGAGACAACTCTGATATCCTGAAAGTCACAGGAAAGTGGTTTTAAAATGACCATGAGTAATAATTAGAATATGATGTGGTGTGATAATTTGAATATTCCCCATAATAGTTATAATTATTTGTTAATGGCATATTGTGCCAAAGACATTAATTGTCTGACAAATTCCAAGAAATTGCTGGAGATGCTGAGACAATAACTTTTGATGGAGTCACTGGCTAATTGTGCATTACAAGTTACAATTTCAGAGGTAAAAATCAATCGCCTTGATTGGGATTCAATCCTGGATTCCTCAATGTCCAGCTGAGAGCTTTAGCCAGTTAAGCTACTGAGACTTCTCTTATACTCGAATAGAATTTTTTTTGGGGGTTTATTACGACTTTAAAGCCCCCAAAAAAATTTTGGGAGTGTGTTAAGCATTTATAGTGTGGGGTATATATTTCATTGTTATGAGATGACTGCCACAGGAGATCTTTTCTCCTGTCCAAGGAAGATCTTCACACAAGACAGAGGTCTTCTGAATATTTTTTAATCTGAAACCTGCAAACTACGGGGATTACTTCAATGTGATATTGTAAATAATATTCTTTAAGCTCCACTTTATATATTTAGAACCCTTAGCATCTTTCAAGATTTAACAGATTTTATTATATGTTTTAATTTACCAATGCAATTATTTGTGTTTGCAGAAAGAGGTGAGGACATCAGAGCTAATGATGATCGACCGCATGTTTGTGGGTGAAGAACAAATGGCACTCGAAAGATTAAAAGAAGAGGCACGTCGTGCAGAAGGTTGGTAATTGAGTAAACTGATATTCTCGTGATATATCTAATTTCCCCTGGCTTAAAAATTAAGAAGCTCTTGTTGAGTTTCATAATATTTGGTACCATTGAATCTTACAATGAATGTACCCCAAATATGAATGATAGTTTGTGTATTATATCATGTAGGTAACTTAATTGAAAATAGTATATGCCAACCCATTGGTTATTAAGACATGCATTGATGAATTTTGGAAATGATCGTCTGAGAATTTATCTACCAGCTTGATAATTTTAGCTGCTCAAAAATTTGTTTTCCAGGTTAAGCCTATCTTTTAGTAACCCAAGATTGTGGACTGACCTTAGTTTTTGTTATTATTTCTTTCTAATAGTTACATTTCTATAACATATTTGAAATAAAATATAAATAATTAAAATCAAGTGGAAGACTATGAAAGGCTAGAAGACTATAAATTCTATGAAAAGTAGTTGTAATTTATAATCCAAGCACAACAGAGAAGAAAGAAAGTTCCAAAAAATAATTAGGAATGCTGGTTTTCACATTGTATTATTAGTCTATTAGTTAGTAAAAAGTATTAACAAAAGCAATGTAAAACTGATAAAAGGGATTGTATTACTTTAAACTATTTAATATGTCTAATATCTGTTTGAGAGGATATGCTAAAAAAATTTCAGTGTTAGAAGTTTTTGCATTTAGATTAATTGTTTCCATTTTAATTAGGCAAATTGTTGATGCTTATATCATTTATTATATCATAATCCTGTAAGATTTAATTTATATAGTATTGGATTGTTTCTTAAAGATTTTTTCCTCCCAATCTTAAATTAAATCAGGCGAAGGAAAAATATACAAAGAAAGTCCCTCTATCACAGAGGCCATCCTTAAAGGATGTAAGGCCATTTTGGCTTTTTTTATCCCTCTACTCAAATCCCCCCATTTTAAGGATCCATGAGATAGTAAGAATTATATTTAGGTTTGATGAAAGCATTATTTCATTAAAATTGTTGATCAGTACAAATATATGTTTGTACAGAAATCATACGCTTTCTTGAAAGACAGCTTGTTTATTTTATATTTGTAGTAATAGAATAAATATCCTGTAAAACGTATCAAATTTTGTAATAGTTTGGTAATGGTTGGTTTTGCATAAATAATTCTGAATTAATAGTTTCTTTGACGAGTTTTTGCTCCAAGTAAAAAAAATTCCTCATAAACTAGTAGAAATAACACAAAATAAACCTTACATAATAATCCTCAGGAACCCATCCTCCAAACTACTCATCTAGATGCAATTTCATGCCTCTCCCCCTTCTCAAAATTCTTATATTTTATAGGAACAGCCTCTAGATAAGTTCATAAATTTTCAAATTATCAGAATGCACTCACTTAAGTCATAGTTTGCCTGAAAAATTGTCAGAAAACTCATTGTCTTCTGTCAAACGTATCAAAACTTCCTTTTCCTCCATTATTACCTTTTCCTAGTAAATAGTCTGCCTAATTAATCAATGCTGGCTCATATCCTATGCCTCAAAATTTCATTTTCTTAATCATTTAATTTTTTTCAGAACTGGAAAAGAAGAATGAAGAAAAAGCAAACAAATCTGATGATGATAACGAGGATGATGGTATGGCTGGTAGAGAAAATTCATCCAATAATGCCATACCGTCCAATCTAAATTCCAACTTAAATAGTGAGCCTGGTCTTAAAGAAGTTAGAATCAACTTGCACGATGTTTTGAAAAGTGAATCAATTAAGAAAGAGGCTGAGGAAGGCCGCTACACTATTGTCAGGAATTCTGCAGTGCCTCTGGTGAAGGAGGAAGAGGAACGCATCAAGATTGAGCCTGAAGAAGAGAAACCTTATGACGAGTGGGAGGCGATACAGAAGGAGTTGAGTGTATATTGTGGTGTGAAACGGGAGGAAGGAAATGGGGGTGTAGACCATCCCCCAAATGGGGAACCAGGAGCACGTAGGCTGCCTGGAGCCACTGGAGAAGAGTCATCCTGTGATGCTAGCAGGTCACCAGGTCTGGGTGGCCCAGCCCCACCACTGGATGACCCAGGAGGAGGAGGTGCTGTGGGGGAAAACTCAAACCTGTGTGAGGATGATGACATAAATGCTCAAGTGCAAAGTGCAATTGACAGTATATTGAACCTTCAGCGTGCTGAAGATGAGGGCTTAGGGCTTGAGGATGTTTTTGATGTGACTCTGGAAGAGGAGGAGGATGGGGGGGAAAGGCGGACGGTTGAACGCAGTGAAAGTGACCACCATGATGATGGTGCTTCTCGTGAGATGGTGTGTGAGGTGGAAGAGGAAGTGGGTGTGGAAAATGTTGAGGAAGGTGTGGTCAGCACGCTGTCCAAAGAAGTTGGTGGTGGAGACTTGGCACTTGATGAGGCTGTGAGAAGTATACTGTCCTCCTGACGGGAAAGGTCGGTGGTCGGTGACTGGTCCGTGTGAAATTCGTTTCGGTAGCCCGAGTCCACCAGAAGAATCAATGAAGAGGTTGAATGGAAAATAAAGTGGAAATATGCACCTGTTGCCACATGCCGCTGAACAAGTATCAAAAAACAGCAGTCATTTTTCCCAGTTATTCCATCAATTACAATGTGTTACTAAGTCTGTGATTGGTTCCAATGGGAGTCATTTGCCCCAAATAGGGACTTGAAAAGTATAATGTTAGCTTATTCTCAAGCTGTGAGTACCGATATACAAAAGCCCGCCAGCATATAAAGAATGCATTGAGGGTAGTGGGAAACTCCTTTCACAACGATTTTTTGAGTGGTGGTTTTTAACTGGGTATAGTATTTATTTACCTGCCCCCATCACTCAAGCATGATGCATTCCAAAAGTAGGACCTGGAGAAGTAGCATTAAAAAAGCATTTTCTATGGATCTTATAACATTGAACATGCCCATGAAACATGAATTTTTGCATGCAGGCATGCCTTTTTGTAGTCTTTCTTTAAGATGATCCCATTGAGGGTGTGTGCATGTACAGGACCACTGGAAAATGCCAAATATCTTTCTCTTGTCCTATTTACTACTGCCTTCTACTATAAAAAAATCAATTCCCAGTACAAATCTGTAAAATGTTGGGATAAATTATCTGTTATCAGCCTAAGCACATGTGTATGCTTATCCTCTTGAAAGCATCATGGCTATTTTGTCACTAAGACAGCAGAAGTGCCCAGTTAATAGTTTAATATGATTTGTTTTCTTGTTTTGTTGGTTTTTTTCCTTTTGTGTATAGTATATATATTGTATATATGTATATATGTGTCTTGACCTCCACCCACGAGTAATCTGCCCCCTTGCAGCCTCAATCGACTAACTATGGTGCACGTTTTTAAACATTTAGTGGGTGGATGGATGGTTGGATATATATTTTTTAATTGTTTGCACTTGTGAGTGAGTGCAAGACTTCGTAATTATGAAAAAGACTGAATCCTACTTAATAATCATCTTAAGTCCACAACTTTTGTCCTTGAAGTAATTTCTTCTTTCATGCTGCAACTGTCGAATGTGTCAGCCCAAGTAGGTTCCTATACAATAATAATTATATTTGAGCATTTCCAATTTATGGAAACATGGATTTTTAAAACTTAATATTTTGGAACCAGAAAAATCAGTGTAATGCTTTTGAATATTTTATTGGATATTTGTCGAAAATTTTATTTTTCTAAATTAATTAACTTATTCTTAATGTTATAAAGGGTCTTTATATTATTTGAGGGTAGAATGATATTGATTCAAAAGCTGTACTAGAATAATTTAATGTACATTTCAGAGGCCTATTTGTAATTTTGTTTGACAAACAGAATCATTATGAAACTGAGTTATTATATTTATGAATCAAATTTATCATTTCTAAATTTTGTCTTTCAAATTCAGGTTAAGCAAATCAGTGTGTCAAATTAAAAATTTTGTATACATTATGGTGGTTGAATTGTGAATGAATTTATTGACTTTTTATGTTCTGAATTTTGATTTCTATGTGGGTGCTGAAATAAGGGAAGTCTTTAAAGAACCTTTGTTATTTATCTCAGGGTTCCGTTTTTTCATTTGAACTTTAAATCATGAGAATCTAAAAGATGAATTTTTGAAACATTCAAAGCATAAAATGAATTTTTTTAGTAAATGTCTTTTTAAAAAAAAATGCTGTATATTTATTTAATACATCCTTCATAATAAGAACTCCCTGACTAATCTTTTTTGTGGCCAATGAATGACTTCTGATTTAAATCATATCAGATTCTCAGCTAAACAGTATGCATGCATGCTTGTCATTGGTCACTAGTCTTACGGAAGCTGAGCAGGATTTATACATTTATACTGAAATTCAAAGCTCTTCATTATAATTTCATTTACTGCCATTAATACATAAAGAACAGCATTAAGAGCTAATTATTTAAACTATTCTTATTTTCAAAATTAATTTTGTTTTAATGGGAATAAGTTGTCTGCCTTTGCAAGCGAACAATTAATTTCTGTTATATCTTTCGTTTCTTATTTGCCCAAATGAAAATATCAAAGACCATTTTAACTCAGTTATCTATTTTCAAATATTGGGAATATGCACTTTTAAGAAGCACCAAAGGTGGGATAGCAATAGTTAGTGGCATTTCAAGAAGTTCCTAATGTTTTGATTCTCTGCTAATATTTTTATCCCACCTAGGTAAAAATGAATTCCCTTTGGAATTTAATAATTTGGGAGGTAATTAATGTTTTAACTCTTTTATTTCTGAAATTTTTTGCATGGCAAGGGTCAATCCTAATGTAAATTTTATAACTGAAAATATATTGAGACCTATGAAAGCTGGCAGTTGACAATCTTCATCTATAGGTTTAATCATTTAATGTGAACTTCTTTGTGTTCCAACTTATAATTGCAGTGTATAGTTTCTGAGTTATGGCTGGTCAGAAATGCACAACAAACAGCTAAATTTGTTGCTGTTAATAAAGATACTACTCTTAGTAGTTCATTGTTTTTATTGAAACCATGGTTTTCAACAATTTTTATGGCTTGGAGGGAGAGATTTGCATAGTTAAATGCTGCAGTTTACTAATGAATATCTTTTTTATTCCTACTATTTTGCATTGGATGATTATGGACCCACACAGCCTTTCATTTCATGGCAGTTTATATTCATTAAGGAAGATTTGAGTTTATGTCAACAAAATTCCTGTTTCTTACAGGTGATGAAAACTTGAATTCAACTTAAGGTTGAGTCAAAATGAAAAGTGATTATTTCTGAGTAAACATCTTCAAATGTGTAGTTACAGAAAATAATGATTCTGATGTATGCATAAGCTACTTAGGACATAAATTTGGATTGGTGCATACCACTGAAATAATCGCTAAATACTTAAATCAGTATATTTTATATAATATTGGTGCCTGAACTTTCCCTTCTTTTTGTCTGATATGAAATAAAGCCAGGGATCCTCAAATGGTATTTCAGGTTGAAAGGTACAACTCTATTCGTAGTAAAAATATAAATGCACAATAGCATCATTTTCCATGAAGTTCACCCATTTGTAGTGTAATGAGTGCCGACCAACCCCCATGATTTCAAATGTTTTGCATGCAAGTTTCCCAGTGATATTTTTTCTTTATGCTAAATGTTTAATTCAATTTTCAACAAACGAAAAAAATACCTTTTACATGGGTGTTTATTTATCTAGCTAACCTCTTTATAATTCCTTCTCTTCCATTTTATAACACATACTTCGTACTATGGTGTGTTCAGCCTAGTTCTTTTATATGATCAACCAGGATAATAGGTTTGGGGAAGCCAGTGGAAAATTAAACTGATTTAAGCAACCCACAAAGTACACTTATTTTGTCATTACCAGTATACTTAAAATATACCGTTAAAAATTCCTTATGGAAACTTCTACAATCATTCAGTAAACTAAATATCACTTTGTTAAGGGGTGATTCCTTGGAATTTCAATATTTAAAAAGAAGCACATTATCCTATGGTTCTTCATAGCTAGAGGATAAAGAGTTACTACGAAAATTTGTTTATGAGTCCTTTATTTATTAGGCTAAATTAAATGTTTTATTGGAAATTATGCTACCGCATGTATAGGAAATGCACTATTTTGACATGAAAGTAATATAGTCCATCGGTATTTATAACTGGGTTTGCTCCACTTAACCACTTGAGATGAAATGTCCCAAGTCATCTCATGGTAATCCTTTACTTGCTCTAGCAGGTAACTTAAGGCAGAATGTTAAGTCTGCAATATCATTCTTCTTCTAGAAAGTTTCCCAATGAAAAATTATGAATTGAAATTAAGAAATCAATTCTGGCAAACTTCCAACAGCAAAATAAAATGCACAACATGAACTTTATTTCTTCCTACATGAAATGAAATGCCTATCACAGCACAGTATTGAACCTGAAGGTGGATTTGACAGTTGAGAGTGGGACAAAATAATACTGATAGGCTTTATATGGAACATGAAATCCACTCAGGGTAGGGGTTCAGTGCCTTTCCCTGTGCTGCCCGTGGTATCTAGGAAGGTCTAGTGCCAGAAAAAGCACATAGATTTGGTACAGCTGAGGATGCCCAGAGGATTCACCTGGAATTGGAACTGAGTCAATTGTCCTGCACATCAGACTGCCATACCCATCCTGAAATCAAAGTCCTGTGCCGGTAAAATACGCCTTAGATATTAAGGGTTAAATGGCTTTTTTTTAATAAGGTGAAAAAATAAAGAATAAATTATTCATATAAAATAATTTGATGGAAATTGTTGAGATGAAGAGAAGGAAATAATGTGTTTACTTAAGCCCTAGTGAATGAGCAGTCACGTGATTATTTTTTGTTATTTTTACATGGAATTTTAAGTATTTTGAGACACTTCCCTCCCTAAAATTTGGTGAAATTGTGAGCAAATGGAGTGGAGGGGTGAAAAAGTAAATGGGGGTTGGGCAATTAACGAAGAGGATGGGAAGTAGCAAGTATCTTGTCTACAAAGTTATAGGGTGGAAGACAATAAAATAGTGGTAAAAGTTAATGGTTATTCTTGAGGCAGGGGTAATTCTAAATAGCAATATAATATAGGCATGCTCAAAGGTGCATAATTGCCATTCAGTTACAGAAGGATAACAACTTGAAAAAGAAAACTTTGTTGTGGAAATCTGTAAAACCCTGAGTTGCACTCATTGAAAATGCATCTTGCTCATTAGGCAAAATATCCCTATCAGCCTTATTTTGCTGTGCTATGGTAGTGCGCTTACATCTGGTTTGCATAGTATGTCCTGTAGATACAAGAATACAAATTTTAGTGGTCATAGTGTTATTTGCAGTGCCTAGGGTTCATGGTAAATTGCAGCTATCCGAGGCCATTTCACAAAAGGGTGAATAAACGGCAAGAATTTTGAAGTGAGAGTGGTGTATCTAAAACATTTTTGCAATCATGTTGCCAAAGAAAATGATTGTGAAAATTGCAAGAAACAGAGACCTCTACTTCAGGTGTCAGTGGCTCATAATGAGAAGCAAACAACAATGGTTCTGGTTATTATTATATTTAATGTAGACTCCTTTGGTAACATGAGTACATAATCACGTTTTTCTGACAAGTAATGGATGATCAAGCAATGGATGATCAATTGAAAATTCTCATTAGAAAAAACATTAGATCCTACTAATTAAATGCATATTGAGCATCAATGCATTCAGGGGCTCCATTAAAACACATATACAAAAGAAACTATTTTGTCCTTAATGAAATGCCCATCATATTTGACCAATTTGCAAAAACATGTCAGGCACATCAAGACTGCTGAAATTGGATATTACTATTTTGGGAACTACAGTCAAAATGAAATAATAAATTTTATGATAAAGAAAGTTACTCATGTGAGATAAAAAATTAAAATACTTTTCTGTGATTCTGAACTATACCCCAGATTAAAGCCACTGGGTCAAATGTTACTGACATAAGTCATCATATTTGTAAAAATATCAGTACCAGATAGTGATTTCAGTTTAATGTTTTGAGCGGCATTGTATTTCTTTTAATGCAAATCATTTACTGGAAAAAATCTTAACGATGTACTTTAGGAAGAACTAAATGATTAGCATCTAGTAATAAAAGATATTTAAAGCAGGACCCGAGGGCATGAAAATGCGGCCAACAATAAGAGTATTCACTGTAGAGTGCAGCTCCATATCCTAGAGTTCAACTTTTGAATATTTTACCCATACTTTGCATACCACAAATTAAATTCAATCCTTTGAGATTTATGTTTAAAGGACATCAAATGTTGACCAATTAGGAATAAGATTACATATTGCAACTAAATTAGTTCTCAGCATTGAATGGAATTGATCAATTCTATCAATTCCAAAATATCATTTACTGCTTTGAGGATTCTCAAACCTGGGAGATAGTATAATTGAACTTCGCCATACAAAATGGAATTGTTTGAATTAACATTAGTACTAAATAATTACCTAGGAGAATGCAGTACTATTGATACTAATCAAAGATACTTTTTATAAAGTGTATGATAAATAATAGATCAGCTAGGGACAAATGTCTCATTAGGAGAGGGTTCATATGATCATTTCACCATTAAAAATCTTTTCCAGATATTTTTCATTTTGGTACCACTTTGTCGCATGACCATAGATTTTTTCTAACCGTTTAAATCACTAAAAGATTCAAGAATTACATATTTTGCTAATGTGTTTTCTTTCCATACTTTTTTCAGAATTGAGTGAACTCTCTAACCCCTCGATCCACTCATGGTTTTTCTAAAATTTAATGTCAAAGCCAAAAAGTAAGATAAAAGTTAGTCCCACAGGATTCTATTAGAATTACATTTCATATTAAGTAGGTGATTTTTATTACTCCCATTTGTGTTCTCTACCAACATATGAGGATTAGGACTGTGATAGTCAAACAAAATAGAAATACTTTTCTTTCATTCATACTTCAACTGAATATAAAATGAATTACTCTAAATGGATAGAAATATACTATCATGTTTAATGAACAGAAAATTTAAATATTCTAAAAAATCATTTGCTGCTATGATTCTTTTGCGGCCAAATTAATAAGTTTGATGGCCATTTGTCAGACCCTTATACAAGATTCATACATACACTTGGCATGTATGTACTTCATTGAATGAATTAAAATTTTAACTTTTGGCTCACAACACATTGGAATCAAGAGCCTAGTCCTTGGTAGGGGAAAACACAATTATTCCTATTTTGATTTTGCTACTGAAATGGAAATAATTATAGTCTTGAAATCTTTCCCACACATGAACTCCATTTTTAAAAGTCCTTAACAACATGATGACAACGGTCTGAAATACAGCCTAGGACTCTCATGCAAATTTTTACAAAATTTTATTTGATGACTCAACTGAGGTAATTTGAGCCATGCAATCATTAAACCACATCCATACAAACCAAACCAGAAAGATCAGTTTGATCTAAATTATATCTTTAATATATTTATTCGTGCTATAAACAAAATAATCAGAATAAAACCAATAAAATAACATTTATTAGTATTTTCAACAATAAAAGACACCTCAAAAGTTTCAAAAGCATTTATGATAACACAATAATCTCATACATACTTGATGAGTAGGTACTCAAACATTTATACTTGAATCAGACCATACCTCTGCAGCTTCGCCAAATGGCTAAGACATCTTTGGAGGCCGATGACAAGGAAAAGACCAAATAAGGAAGACAAGGTTAAAAAGGCTTCATATAATAGCTTTGGAGCAAACACTGTCCAAATGAAAAGGTGATGCCTTTGTAAGATTATGAATGGCAAATAGAACACCACAGGAAACAGTCGAGTCATGATAACAGATTTCACTGCTGCATTCATTATCTTTTGAGGACACCTAAAGAACAATAATGTCATTAGAGTAGCAGCATATTAAAAAGTACTAGGCATGTGAACATGAACATAAATACATAGTTCCATAAAATGCCATTTGAATGTTACTTAAAGATAATATAAAATAGGTATACCTAGGTTTTAGTCAGGAATGTTCCTGAACTTTCCTTCAAGTGGATAAAGTAACAAAAAAATGGGCAAAATTACTAAAGTATGCAAAAAAAATTATTAACACATTTATACACTTAGGTATATGAAGTACATATTTAGTACTTTTCAGAGGAATTAATTCTTTAAAACTTTCTCTGGTCCTGAAATAATTCCATAAAATACCTAGTACATAAGTCTAATCTAGCCTAGCAAATTCAGAAGAGGTAATTGAATTCTAAAAGATAAATTCCCACCCTTGCTTCCCTCTATTACCCAAGACCAAAGGTTTTCATGTCTAGAGCTTGCATGAAAACATTTCCTAATTTTAAAAAATATGCTTTTTTGGCAGAGGGAAGGGGTAAAAAGTGACCCTATTTTCTTTGTTTGATGTTTCGTCATTTCATACTTTTACCATTCGGTATATCAGGGCCACATTTATATTGAAGCTTACATATATTCAACTGAAAATGTATCACAATCAGCTGTAAATTTAGATGTAACAAACTTCCTATATTATTACCAGTAAGTTGTATGCAAGTGATGAGTGTCGTAATAGATACTGGCATTATAGAGCTACACAGTTGCAAAAACTGTAAGGATTTGATCTATTTAAAAGTTTAAAAACTCCATACCAAATCTGCATCACTAATAACCCTGGTCACCTCTTTATACTGCCACAGACCACTTCATGCATATGAATGTACTCTAAAGTTAATTGGTAAAATTTGAATTAACAACATCAGAATTAACTGTCTAAAGTAAAAAGGATACATTGAAAATAGAATCAGGGTAGGACTAACCATAACAAGTAGTTTTATTTACTCTTCAGGCATTAGGACCACCAGTGATAAAAGAAGCAAATCAGACAGTACACAGAATATGAAGAAGAGACCAGGAGGATACTTTACTAGAATAAAAAACAAATACCAGTAGAAGTAATTCATTTGAACTTTTACAAATCTAGAGTTTATTTTCCATGGATGTAAGATGTGGTCAATGGCAGCAGTAGAAAACAAAATATTATAAAAATTGCATGGGAATGTGGCACCAACTACAGTATACCGAATTAAAATATGATAAAACAATATGTAGAGTTGCACATGAATAATTTCTTTAAAAATTGGGAGAAGTAAGTCTATGGCCAATAATATTAAGCAGTGGAGGTGTATGGTGAAGATGGACTCTTTGTAATGTGAGATGAATCAGAAATATTTCCATTCATCACAACACAACCTGCGGGTCTATGTCAAACAGTAGCATAGCTACGGTGAGGTGGTTAACCAAAATGTAGCCTTGCAACTCACAATACACTTGCATCATTGACAATACAAATTGTTTTGTCAGTATTACACTGAAGGAGGTTTGCAAGCATGTTTGAAGCCTAAAGGAAGAGTGCAGAGAAAAACCATGATTCTATAATTGCATACGTTTAACAGTCAGAACTTACCTTAAATCAAAGTTGTTGGATCTGGAAGTAGTCACTGCCAGATAATGAAAGAGAAGTAATAGTGCCAAAATAGGCATGCTAAATGTGTGGCAGAAAAGTAATATCCCTACAATAACAACACTGTAGTTATTCTGTCCTGTGTAAGCAGCCTTCAGATCAAGAGAGGCCAAGCTGTTGGAGTTTCCCTTTAAAAGAACAAATCACAATATATTATAATAATAGTAAAATATACTGCACATAAAAAAGGAAAATAAACAAGTGCTAGTGGAAGAGGAGAAGGGATTGTTGTAGAAATCCAAAATGGTCAGGAAAGATGGATACAGAGCAGTATGATTGGCAATGAACTGCTGAAGACTGTGAGTGGGGGGTAACATTAGGCAAATGAAGAAATGGAAGGAATATGATAAGTATTTTAGACAGAAAGAAGTTTGTGGAATTGAAGAAGTACTGTACAGTAGTGCTAGATATTAGGTTGTGTATTTTGTCAGGAGAGGCAAGCAAATGTATTGTTGTACAACTGTATGGGCTGAGCCCATCCAAAACCTACTCTTCACCAGTAGAATATCAATAATAATAATAATTTGTAATACATTTTATCAGAACCAACCTTGAAGAAGTAGAACACCATTCCAAGCCAAATGAAGGTTTTGGGCATTGTGTTGACATCACATCTTCCAGTTTTCATTACGGAATTAGCTAAAGTATGGGAACAGAATAGGAAGGCAAATATGACAGGAACATCACCAGGCCGGTTTAGAGATGAGCACAAAATTATCCAAAATTTACAAATCTCATGAGTCAAAATCACAAAAGCAGCTGATGAATCTTGCTCTAGTGTTCTGTATTTTCTTTTTCCTTCATTAAAATTTTGTTTTTTTTTGTCATTATCATGAATTAACACTTTAAATGCTTCATAAACACCATTTGCCATAATCAGGACCATCAAAATCAATAATATGAAAAATTCAGTACTCCCCCTAAAATGTAAACAGAAAGTTAAAATGCTGAACAAATGCGATGAACTTCACATAGTATTAATTATTTTCATATGCATTACAAACCTTGAAGATGGGTACATATCAAAGGCTGACACATCACCAATAGCAGCTCTATATGCATATATATTCAGAGCAGCAAATACTATGAACAATCCATTAGAGCCCTTTATAGGAGAATTTTTGACTAAAAAGAATGTAATTCCAAGGAGTGACATTGCCATCACAACAGAGCGAATCATAATATTTTCTGAGTCTGATATCCAGTCTCCAATATCAGGTAGGTTACCCCATTTGTCACCAGTGTGGTTGTAATTTCTGAGAAATCGATGAATAAGAAGAATTGAGGTGAATTTTAACAATTCTTTCTTTTGATATGTGAATATACCTTCACCCATAATTGGTTTTGGGTGTGGTTCCTGGTCTTGATATCTATAATTGCAGATATATGGAACAGAACCAATAAAATGAATGGGTTCTTCAGTTGGCATATGATTCTTATCTGAAATGAAAGCAGAGTAATTAGATGGGCTGGCATAAAAAATACCATTCAGATCATGCATGCATTTGTGAAAAGTATTGGAAACCAAGGATGGCCAAAATGGTGATCAGCGAATTTAGATTAATGGCCATTTACCCTTAATAATTAGGTGGATATTATTTCTCTGGTTTGTTATCCACTAAGTTTTTAGAAGTAATACCTCTTGTGAGGAGCATGATGATCTAAAAATCAATCTAAACATTCAGTAATTTGAAGCATTCCAAAAAGTTAGCATTACTCTTCCAGTCAATTAAATATTTCCCTCTTTGAAAATTTTCATATATTTATTTTTAGAGTGAACTTTCACCATTGCCTTTGTTTATATAGGTATCCTCACAAATGATAGTCCATTATTGATGAAATTTTAAAACAAAGGAGATACATATACTGGCCACACTAAGACAATGATGACATTAGATAATTTCCATAAGAGAGAGCCATTGGGTAAGGCAGATATTTAACATATAAATTAGTTATGGATATTATCAAATCATGGATTATAAATGAATACATAGGATACTAAAAATACAAAAATGAAGGTAACCAATAAAGATATTTAATTATCCATTAATACAAAAAACACAATTCCTGACTCCATAAACCCCAGATGCACTTTCATTAGCCTGACGGCGTATGAAATTCACACATCAGTTAGTGGGGCCAGTTCCTTTGGCTGCACTGGTCATGGTTTCCAAGAAAGATCTGGTACCCAAAAAATCACATAGCTTGGGTGCAGCTGAGGGTGCCCAGAGAGGCTTTCCCGGTAATTGAACCCGAGCCCTCCGGTCAGTAGTATTAGTTTCAGAGGAGGTGACCGACAGCTTAGGTCATTTGCGCCATTGGGGATGAATAGGAAAGGGAGGGTAGAGAGAAACCCGGCATCGGAATCAGCCTACCCTTGTCAAAAGGTGCCAAGGGGTCCGCAGTTTAATGTCCCATCCGACAGACGTCGTACTCACTCAAAGTGCTCTCCACAAAGCACCTCCAGTAAGGATCAGGATATCATTGAAAAAAATCTGCCATCTCTGGAATTCGAACCCAGGCCCTCATGGTGGGAAGTCCAATCCCCTGTGGAATGGTGCAGTGGCTAACCTACGACATCGACAGAGTATGATGTCTGTCAGATGGGATGTTAAACTGCGGACCCCTGGGCACCTTTCGCCAAGAGTAGGCTAATGCCGATGGCGGGTTTCTCTCCACCCATTCCATTCCCATCCATCCCTAATGGCGCCAATGACCTTAGCTATTGGTCACCTCCCATAAAAAATACTACTACCTCTGGTCAGTAAACCAATGCTCTACCCCTGAGCTACCTCGAACCCACAGTTTTAAAGAAAGGTCTACAACCTCTTGCCCTTGGAACTTTTCTTATGTTTCTTACAGTCCATTTTTATAGTCTAAAGAGGCATATAAAATTATATAAGCGCCCCCACACGGCAATGCCATATTTCAATGCATGGCTCTGTCTTACAGTCAAGTCAAAAGATGAAGAATATTCAATGCAAAGAAAATTAAAATTTTATGACTATGCACATAATTTTTGCAGTAATAAAGGAAAAATATGATTTACAAACACTTAAATTTTGTAGATTGGTATAAATATCAAAAATTAAATTTAATCCATGATAAATTAACGAATTTGAAAACACATCTGTATTAAAGCTTTTTTATCTCTATAAGGCGCTCCATGAGGATTTTACAAGAATAAATAATAGTAATTCATACTGAAATCTAATTAAATATTCTTCTGACACTATTTTCATTATAATTGAAATTCACTTTGCATTAATGTTTTTTTTTCAGTTTCATGCTAAACTTATTAGATGCCCTGACAATAACTAGGGAATCAAATTTGAGTCATAAGCCAGAAATATTGAACATGGTTCATTTCTAATTATTATAATCACACTTACCTTTTCGCGGAATACTGCAACATATTTTCACACCAAGAAGGATAATCAGTGAAATAAAAAGAAACTGCCAAGTTTGATGTTCTTCCTCTATAAAACTACTGGAGAACAAGCTTACTATATGCAGAAAAGTTCCAAATGTTAAGAAATTATTCTCTGGGCTACTGCCAACTTTTAGCTTTTCCTGAAATTCAATTGTTACAATTGGAGAGGTTTTTCTATACATATTTAATATCATAAAAATCATACAATGAAAACAACATGAATCACAATAAAGATGTTAAAGAACATTACCTTGACATGTGATAATTTGAATAAATGAGATCCACAGAACAATTCATGTGCGTTGAATGCCACAATAAAAATAAGGACAAATACAGTTGATAGAGTAAATGAATCATGCCTACTAAGACTGGAATTTGAAATGAATGAGGAACCAAAAAAGCAAATACTGAAGTGAAACACCATCATAATGACAGCTAAAAGGAATGACTTAGTCCAGCGATACTCAAGGATGATAACCTCTTCTTTCAGCATTGAAAGCATAAATGCCTGCAAAAGAAAACATATTAGTGTAATGCATGATGTATCAAATTGAAATCATTAAGTTTTAACTATTACATTAAAATTCACGCTTATCTTTAATATATAAATAGGTAATGAAAATATCGCCCAAAATGAAATAATACACAAATTTAAGAAAATTCAAATAACATTTTATTAATATTAACGGACACAGGCTGAATACATTTTAAATAAATCTATGGAACTCTAATAGAATAACCCTTCTGTAGTAAGTCACATGACTATTGCTGAAGTTCAAAATGTAAACACACTTTTAGTCAATGGTCAGCATTATGAATTATCCGATTAAAATAAGGCCACATCCCAAGACCTATATCAGGACAAGGTACAGATAATTTTACCTAAAATATGCATATTTCTTTCAAACATAGTGCATTGTTTTAGAAAATTCATCATGTGCAATTGTATCCTTAAAACTTGTATGATTGAATTACTTGAATGTGATAAGAAAAACTTGTCTAGTTGATTAAATCCTATTAGCCATTAATATTTATGCAAGAGATGAAGCTATAGAGCAGGAGATAGGAGGCACAAAAATTCACAGCTGAGACTAAAAGATAAATCCACCCATCGGATAAACAGCACTCTACTAAAAATTTAATAGCATTTGTGATTAGGGACAAATGTGTCTTACTTCCATGCTTTCCATGCAAGTACTATATTTGCTAACCAGCATTTTGATGTATGTTAAAGTTTCAAAGACAATTCTTAATCCTTCAGTCTTAATCTCATTAAACACTTACATTAACTTTGCCTATTCATCTCCGATAAAAACCTACTCGAAATTCATGAAGACACCCACATAATTATGCACTCTATTTTTTCCATCAATTTTGGATTCATAGAAGATGGGAGGAGAATGAAAGCAAGACAGAGAGTTTGCACCATTAAGGATTAGATGGGTAAAAATATTCATTTACCACTGCAGTGCCAATACTAGTTCATTTATTACCAATTTGAAACATTTAGGTGCAGTGTAACATGCATCACCATTTGTAAATATAAATATTATTATTTTCCAAAGAAATCAAATGCACTGGACCATTATAAAATAAATGGCACATCAGGTTGGATAGCAAAAGTCATATTATGTAAATACAAGGAGTTTAAGCAACAAATAAGAAAATTTATTAAGTACAAGTAATTGACTTATTGTCCATAAATTCTTCAACGTAATAATAATTTTTCAGGATTTCTTCCCTTTGAGCTTTAAAAGAATGAATATTCTTAGATTAAAAGATTAACAGGAAGTTGGTCATGCCATGTCTCTTGTACAAATGAGTGCCATTACACTTGGTAAATATTGTAAAATGTAAGTGGGCGTTCATTATCAATAAGATGTATGAGAAAGTAACTTTCTATATCATTTCTATATTTTAAGAAAGGGGCATGCTAGGATATTAAACTAAATAACATTCCATAACATAAATGCTACACAATTGTAATAGAAGTATAAAATTTTTTATTTAATTACTTACCTGCCACGTTATCACAACTCCTAAAAACATGGCATAATAATCAAAGTTTACCACAGATTCTCCTAACTTTGATGTCATTTGTGTAATGCCTACTGCATATTTTTTGGCTATCTTTTTAATTAGTTCATCTTGGTTACCAATAGATTTCATCTTAGGCTTATATTTCACTCTGTCCCTTTCCCATTTGATCCACTCTGAATGCAGTTTACTTGCCTCTTCAAATAAATATGATCCATCTATTCAATGGAGAAATAAATTTAACTTTTGTAATTTCAAGGGAATAAATATATGTGCTGTAAAAGGAAATAAAAGGAAGGGATTGAAGGGAAGTGGATAGGTAAATATAGTTCTAAAAAGTTCAATAAAATTTGATGATTACATATCTGTTTAGCGTAATTAAGTACTGAATAGCAAAATACAAATACATATTTCATAATTTTAACTAAATACCCTCGTCCCATCCCATACTATATGATGAGTGCATATGGAGTGGCAGGACTTTCAGAAATCAAATGATTCCCAGTTCTCTGATAAAAACATATATATTCCAGGGAACCAGGGTATCATTTGATTTATGTAAACATAGGCAATTTATTGCAATTATTGTTTCAGAGCCATGTTTTATGCCAATTTTAAGTTGACTCATCACCAAGAATGATTGCTACCACAAACATTATTATTATTGCAGCTCCCAGGCCATAATGTCATTGTTTGTATCATGGCTTCAGCTATACTGTGGGTCTTATTTTTTATAGTTTCATTATAAAAAACACTACAGTATCTGTTGCTAAAGACAAACAGAATAATGGGATTCTAAAGTTTAAATAATTTCCAAGTGACTTAAAATTCAAGAGTGAAGGTTTCTGTGATAAGCAACTACAAATTTGGATAAATATACCCTGTTTTATCAAATGATACCAACAAAATCTTTTAACTTAAAATCAGCTCCAATTGAGGGATACAACAACCATATCAACTGGTTATTTTACCTGAATACAACAGAAATCCAGAAGATGACTCCTGTGAGAATCAGGAAAAGTAAGAGCCCAGTCTTTTAAATTCAACTGATAACACCACCACATACATTGATAACTAAACAAGGTCAAAACCATGGATAACTGCAATTTTATTTTTGCCTTGTTCCATAAGAAAATTGTTCTGTCAACATTTCAAAATTTTAGGAAAAAAATGTCTGTAAGTGCAAGCACCCCTTATTTTTAAATGACTTTCTGGCATATGCACCTGCTGACAGTCTCCCATTGCTATAAATGAAAAGATAAAGGCCACACAAGAATGTACACACTGTGAATGATGAGTAAAACATTAGACCCATTACTACACCTTTTGATACAGTCAATTAGAGAAACCCTTAAGGAACAGTAACTCACAGAAAATGTGATCAATCAGATGGTTTCATACTGACAACATAGAATTAGTGGGTCACTTACTATGAGATAAATACATTGCCGAATATGTCACAAACAAAGCATTTCAGAAAAGAGGGGGAGTCAATCAATGTTCCCATACATTAGGGAACAATACAAAACTGGAAGATTATGATTAGATGGGTTGAGGCACAGCATGAAGTTAAGAAGTACTTCTATGTCACTTTTTAGTCAACAGAAATAAAAGATTTTATTATTAAGAAAATTAAGACTGCAAAAGTGACTTCCTAGCAAAAAGCATAAATCCAGGCTTTTGAAAGAAGTAGGAAATTACTACAGGTATGAATTAGTGGAACTGCTTCATTATTTAAAAGAAATAAAAAACTTTGACAACTACAAATAAAATTATGAAATCAACAAAGTTTTTGAGTTCTTTTAAATTTTGAAAGAAGGGATATAAAAGTGCTCAGTTTTATAAAGCCTGGGTTTTCCCTACCTGGAATGTTGTAGTTTGTTGAAAACATTGCCATATGATGCTGAAATCTTAATAATAATCTTCACTCATCAAAGAACAGCACTTGCTACTATAGATACCCTCAAAAGAAAAATATAAAACTAAATACATTCATTACCATTGTGAAGAGATACACATGTATTATAATTTTCTATAGTACTCTTGAGAAGTCCAGCTAAAAATATTCACTCAAATATACAAGGGGTTCAAAATCAACCAATCCTTAATTACATTTTTGAACCCATTATAGCTAGACAGCCCTGTAGTATGGGGAAGTTTGAAAAGAATTTCAAGGCAAGGTTATCTGACTGGTTTAAGGTTTTGGATAATGTCTAACATATTCCTTGACCTTGTATTATCCGTGTATTGCCTCTAAATAAAAAGTTATTTACATTACCTTTGACATGAATTAAGCACTGGTAAATGTATGTGTTAAAGACCATCATCACTCTTAGCCCGATAAATAGTGGACGACACTGATCATGATGACCAGAGCTGGTTATAATCCTAACTGCTTTCTTTTGTAACATAAGCAGAGCTTTTTTGTTACTTGTATGTCCACAAAGCCCTAGGCAATTACTTGGGTGACCTCGGGAAAAAGGGAAAATTGGCAAGTCTCAAATGATCCTCAGGAATACAGCTTTTAAGTCTCCTGATTAGTAAGAGATTCTTGGAAAGTTTTTTGGAGATTTCAATCATGTGACTTTTTCAGGAAAGATTACTCACAGAGTCACTGAAAAGAGTACAGTAAGCATAAAAAATATGCCCATATTACACTCATGTACCTTTTTGGTTTTCACTCACCGAATGAACTTTAATTTGGTTGTACGGACTATAAAAACACAACACTCGGGAAAAGTATGTTTGTTGGTCACCTATTTATTGAAAAATTTGAGGGATGTATGTTTGTTGGTCAATCTTTTGGTAAACTAATTGATTTTGGTAAAAATTGTAAGATTACAGGAAAATCAATGATTTATTGGAAAATGGAGGCAGCAGTTAACCTGTGGCTGTCTCATAACAAGGGTCCTAATCTACCCCAAAAATTCACAGAATAACAGGGGACCAGTGATATTTATATACTTAGACGTAAGGTGTGAAATACTAAATATATGTACATAAAAAAATATTTCTTAAAAAATGAGTACATCATAAACATATGCAGTAATAACAGCCTGGATTTCGCAAGTAGCACCAAATTCTAAAAAATATTTGTACTTCTTATTTTCCAATCAACAATAAACATAAATCCTTTATGAAAAAAATCATAATGAACAAATCATCTCCAACCTTTAAAGGAGTCATGTACACTCTCAAGAAGGGAAGCTACCTGCCATGCATTCACATGAAGTGCATACAGATAGGCATCAGTCTCCGGAATAAATATTCTGAGGATACATGGAATTGCAGCACCCAAGTTCATGGAAGGAGGTTGTAAACCAAGAAGGACTGAAAGTGTGGATGCCAAATCTCGTTGGTTGACAATTCTATCTTTAATATTTAAATCCCTAAAAATAGAAAGGTAAAACTTGAAAAATCATTTTGAAATTAAGTAAATGCTGCACACATGGTGTTAAAAGATTAATTTTGATAATTAACTGAATTTTAATGCATCATTAATGTGAAATGAGGATATAATTAAATATTTACACACTATTTTTCAATGAAAAGTCTCTAGCTCAGTGAATCAATCAGGGTATATGGGAAGTAATGGAATAAGTAGCACGTTTGAGTAATTGAAACACTAATTGTAACAGCTCAATTTTGTCTTTGTACATGTACTATGCATTTTGAGGCCAGGTTTGTCTTTTTCAGATATGCTATGTACCTGAAGATGATCCCCACAGTTGAACTTGCAGTATATTAGTATGTTATAGGAAAACGAGTGCAATACAATATATAATTACTTAAGCTCTTACCCATTTAAACCAAACAGCAAATTAAGTAGTTTTATTATCATACATAAGATTTTAATGATCTCCTTCTGGAAATAATGGAAATCTTACAAATTCAAATTGTTTTTTAACTATCCATACAATCCTGACCTGAGCCATGCATCAACAGCAGCTTTTGCAAGTTATAATGTTCATTTCACCTACAAGCAATACGCTGTATTGAAATGTTGCTTTTGCCTGAACAAATCATCAGTCAAAGCCCATGTAATGCTGCAGGAGGGTCACGGAGAGGCTATTTTTCCACATTTAACAGCTTTAAGATATCTTCAAATGTTCATGGGGAGGAGACCATTTCTAAGGAAGGTGGACCCAGAGCTCCAGCCATTGCTCAAATGAAAGTAAACATTAAAATAATTGCTGCCATTGCAAGAGAAGTTTGTCAAATAATGTTAAGAGTACTACCAGATATGCTAAAAATTTCTTTTGGGTGTCACCCAGTAGTTGGTAAAAAAAAATTGCACATGATCCATTGTTTTTGTGCAGTGAGTTCTGAAACTGCTCATAACAGTACATAAGGAGTTTCTTTTATAGGTAACCAATGCATATTAAATTTGGCTACACCATATTGATACTGCAAGCAAATAGTAAAGCTTTGTGGGGCTCTCTAACTCAAGCAATATCCACACCAAAGAAAACTACGTTGGTAGCTTCTGTTCGGATAGTTATGGTCATATTTTTTGATATTCAAGAAATGGCACATAAGCATGTCATACCAGTACACCCAACTGTATATGTTATGTGGATACACAGTAAATTCTTCCAGGCCATATTATCAGAAAAGGCTACATTTCATAGCAACAGGCTGGATGGTGCACCATGATTTGTACAACCACGCAATGATAATGCTATTGCTGCATATCTCACTAAAATCAATGTGAAATGTGTTTTTCACTATCCCTATGGTCCAAACCTAGCATATGCCACATTTTCCTGTTCTCCTATGTGAAGAAAAACCCATTTAAATAGCTTTCTTTTCATTATTAGATGCAGGCACATGTGAACAACACATTTCAACTTGCGATGGCTGTATCTGATGCAGTACTTGAGTCAAATCAATAAAAGGTTTAATCACATATTTAGGTACATAACACATTAAGCAAACTATATTACATAAAATTGAATTTTTGCACATAAAATAGTCATTAATAGAGTACCTGGTACTTCAATCGGGATCATTTACGAGGAGAATAATATGAACCCTTCCCAGCAAATTCAAATATATTTAGGAGCTGTTTACTGTGCTGTGACTACCTCTTTAATGCTAAATGACCATTTTTTATTTTAATTAGTTTTGTTATTGCATTGATATGCTTTCACATGCTGACTACACACATATGTTATACCTATGTATAATCTTATCATAATCTGGTTAATTAGTTTATTTATGTTTTCTTTTCATATAATGTGAACATTTACATTTACAATTTTCTTTTCGGTGCCACCTGATCAGTACTTGATTGATAAATATGCAGTAAAACTCACAGGCAATGGCTCTTGAAGTCCAAGGATAGTGGTGAAACAAAGAGCAGAGGAACATGAGTCTCTGAATATGTGGCACCACCATGCCCTCCAGTGTCTTTCATTCCATGGTCTCCACATATCACAAGAAGAGAGGAATGATGCTGTGTGAAATGATAGAAGTGATACAGAGGATATATGGTATTAGAGGTGATCGAAACATTGCCAAAAAAAACTACCAAAAAAATATTTGAGATAAAATTGATAAAACTGAACTTAGTGTCTAAGATTTTTAGAGAAAACATACTTTCATATCAACAAGTGCACATTTATATGGCATGTATTAAATTTAACACTATACTTCCTCAAAATTAGATGCATGTGAATCTATGATATTTTGTAAGATGCCATACCCTTTATCTCATCTCAAAATGATCAAAACACTGGACTAAGTCAAATACCTATTGCAAAAATGTATGTTATAAATAGTGGGAACTAGAGTGATTGAGGGAAGTGATGATTGGGGGTTAAGTGGCAAAAATGAAACTTAATAGGAAGGTTCAAATGACAGAAGATTGGACTTAAGATAGGGGAATTTATTAGAAATGTTAAAGAATATTCCCCCAAAAAACAAAGGAGTAAAAGCCGACTCCATTTCTCAAAAGAGAGATAGCTCTTACATGAGGTTTGAATTAAGAGCTCTTAAACAGGAATGTAAAAATAGGAAAAAAATGCAGTGAAATCTGAATACTCCTAATAAGTTTACTAGAGTGATACATCATCTTGTAAGTCCAAAAGGTCTCAAGCATAAAGATTTTTCCCCATGTAGTAGTCTGAAACAAAGAGTATTTAACGAGTTGATTTAGATATCTTATATTCTGTTTATGGCTTGATTTTGTAGAATTTCTCCATTGGAAATAAAAAGAAAATCTTCTTCAAATCCACCTATAAAAACTTTTATTGAACAATCATGAAGTTGAAACCTGAATCTTCACCTGAAGGTTGAATGTGTACATAAATACAAAATAAATTACAATTTTGATTTATACATGAATATTTGATAATTAAGGAAATTAATATTAGTAAAAGAAAATAAAATCTATAAGAACCAACTTTCAGATCTGTTAATGTTGTGGTTTCAATCAGCATTCATTGAAAATCTGAATGAAAATAACTGTATTAAAACAGAAATAATGTGTAAGCCTTGTTTTTTTAATGGCATTTGTTTTTACCCTTGACTTATTTTTAAAAATTTGGCATCACATAACACTGGGTTGAAAGTTATGAAAATAATGTCAAAAATGAAAATGTTCAACGAATGAATACGAGAACATAATGTTTTACTTTCATACCTTTTTTTTTAAGCCAAGAAAAAGTTTTTTTATGACATCATCCATTTCCTGTAACTTTTGTGGTATCAATTTGCTATATGGTCCATGAACATGCCCGATGTGATCTAGACCAAGATAATGAAGAATCATGACGTCCCAATCATCCTGCTGTAATTCATGGTCTAAATGGCGTGTAACATTGTTATCTACCTACATTAATTACAAAATTAAAATATAATGAGTCCATATTCTGTGTCCCTTAATTACATATAAAACCATAAATAAAGTAATCAACTCAAAGGCCAGTTTGGTAAGTGATGGTAGAGTTCACCCAATACCAAGCCTAATGGCACGTGAAATTCACACATCAGGGTAGGGGGGCCAGTTCCTTCCCTGTGCTGGCTATGGTTTCCAAGGAAGATCTGGTACCCAAAAAATCACACAGCTGGAGTCGAGGGTGCCCAGAAAGGCTTGCCTGGGAATCGAACCCAGGTCTTCTGGTCAGTAGTCCAATGCTATACCCCTGGACTACCGTGCCTCTAAGAAACATATCATAATTATAAAGATATATAACTTATTGATTTATTTTAGTGAAAGAGACCAATATTTGATTTTATTGACAACAATTAGGTGAGAATGAAGCTTTTTTTCACCATGCAAATATAGCCTTCATTAAGCCACCCAGTTACATGTTACATTTTAATATAATACCCGATACCTGTGAGATAAAATACACATTTTATGGCTAATGCTAATATGAGTATAATACTGAAACAAATAAATAATAAATTCATAATTTTCCATACCAAACTTATTTTTCATGACACATGTTGCTTAAGTTGTTAATTTTAAATTCATATAATTTCAGAAAATACGAACACCAAATATGTTTGCAACATAAACTACTTAACTTCAGATTGGAAAAATAAGATAGGAAGATGAATTCTGATTGGAAAAAATAATAGGCAATGATATTAATGCAATTTCAATAATGCAGAAAAAAGTACAATTAAGATAAACTGAAATGGGAATGTGGATGGGTTGCCACCCACATCAATGTAGGTGGCAACTAGGGTTGCAAAGATTCAAGCATTTGTTCATAATTACATAATGGAAGCTCAATTGAAATAGGATAGTGTCAACTACATAATTGCATTTCAAGAACTATAAAAAGTTAGGTTACAAGTCAAAATTCCATATTTTTATAATTAATTCTTAATATAATCTTGATTTACTGGGATGGCAGACACGAAACTCATAAAAAGATGGTGATTAAAGATCCTCTAGAGCATTTTCAACAAAAATTTCCATTGAGCAATCCATCACTATAAAATGATGCAGTGATAAGACACTTCAACAACTGCATCTGACAACTAGGTATAGGACAGAACATGAGTTTTGAGTCCTTTTCAAGGCGCACACAATTTTCAATTGGGCTAATTTAATATTTTTTGTCATTGGAAAATAATAAGTTTTTCACACATATTTGATTATTTAAAACTGAAACACAATCTCCATTTGTTTACTTAAAGAGTTCACGTGTAATGTAACCATGGCTTTTATAGAAAATGAGACAATTTCATATAAAGCATTAGTAATCTAAATTAAACTGACATACCTCGTTGAAATCTGATACATAAAATGATGAAGTACCCTCAAAACGAAGGAATGAATTTGGAAAAAGTCGCAGCCAAGTATCATCTCCATAAAATACAGTATTCAGTCGCTTGGCAGCTGCTCTCCCAATGAAACTGTTTTCTTTTGAGCAGTTGGACTCTTTTTCTATCACATTTAATATCACATCAACATAATTTGGAATTGTCCCCATGGTCATTGCCTGCAAGTGGGTATATTCCAGTAGAACATAATTTCTAGCAATTGAAAATTGTACAAGAACAAATATTACAAGAAATTATTGGACAACAAAATAAAATAATATACATGTGTGCATACAAACAAGCATACACTATGTACATGTACATATAATACAATTTAAACAAAGAGGAAAGCACCCAAAAATTGATATTGGAACATAATGAATTCACCGTAAACCCATTCATTAATTAACAATGATTAACTCGGACAAGATATTTCCATAATACAGATGTACTATGAACTGAACTTTTTTACTAATAGGATCATTAGTATATACAGGTAGGTATGTATGTATACATATATACATACCTGTGTATACTAATGTACCTGTATGTAACTATTCCTCATTTTACACTTTTCTAATTTGTAATGTGTTACATCTTTTAGTAGCTTAATTCGTATTTTCAAACGTTAATTACGCTCATTGAATTACAAAAAAAATTAATCAAGACTGAGTGGATCTTAAAATCAATGCAATCAACCACAAAATCTCTTGAAAAGATCAATTTTATGCTGATGATTTATCTCAATTTCAACCATGCAGCTGAAATGATGTTACGTAAAGTTAAATAGCAAGTTTCAGGGATTTGAGAGATTGGTGTGAAGTCTAAATATGCATACTGATAAACAATAAGTTATATTTAACACTTCCTTTGAAATGTAAACACTTTTAAAGTTACCTTCAAAGATAACAGTTTTATTATAATCCCAAAACACTTGTTACAGGCATTTCAGCAATAAGAAAGTCTATTCTTAATACATAGTTTGTGGAATCAGTGGATGAGAAACAACTGTAAATTGTAATAAAATTTATGACCCTATTTAATGACATTATACTTCAAGAAATTTAAAATAATCAAGCATAGCTGCTACATGTTTAAATTTATGATAGTTCAAACCCATTTCCAAGTTATATCAATTTACTAAGTTAAACTCACAACAGTATAAGATTTCTTCTAAGTAGCCTTTTTTAATATCTTCTTAGAAAAACACATACTTTTATCATTACTCAACATTGCCAACATGTGGGCAGGTACAAGGCTATCCCCTGTGGGGGCTACCATTGTAGTTTTCATATGAGTAGAATTTGGAATTATCACTTAAGTAGCAGTTTTCCACTATGTCCTCAGTGTTCATAATTCAATGGTAGGAATAGAGTTATCATAATAAATCATAATATTTATCTTAAACCAGCATTCTCCCATTTATATAATTATCCAGTAAATTATTGAACCTGGCTAAACACATACCTTTATTCTTGGAAGTGTTACAGTTGGTGGTTCTACTAAAGAGGTGAAATGCACTCCTCTACCATTGTAAATCAATGATGAGAGATAGGGCATGTGACGAGCTGCGTCAGGGCCAATTATGAAATCATCTCGCATGGCATCAATGACAACAAGAATCAATTTATTAATAATTGGCCTATACAATGAGTCTGAGTTCACCCTGCGATAAGAAAAGGAATAATCTCCATAACCACAACAGAGACACCATTCTATACCATTATAAATTACCCCTTTAAGTCAAATCTATAACATCAATCTATATTCAAAGCCATATCAAAGAGATCCTCCTGGCTTCTACTCTGTGAATGAATTTCTTAATAAAACTTATACACTGCTCATCACAAGTTTTTCTGGCATTAGAGAATATTTCATCTATTGCTAGTTGCAGTATCTCAATTATTACAAGTTTAGATATATTCACTTTGTGTCCTGCAATGACATTGAAATTGCAAAAATAAGAATAATAATTATTAATCATAGACAATGGAGTTATTTATTCAAATGTCACCATAACAGTAAAGTAATATTAATACAATACCTAATATTTTTACATGATAAGGAGGATGAGACTATATCATTACTATAAGCAACATGAGGTAAACTTAATTTCAGTCTCTGGAAAATATTATATTACATTGTATTCCCATTTCATTTCTATTGTATTGCCACAAGTCTGAGAGGTTATTCTTCAAGTAAGAAGTAAGACTTAAGAGGCTTGATTTGGCAATTAACATGCAATCATTATGGGTATGAAACATTAGAAGGAAACCAAAGAACTTACTACACGCAAAGCATAATCATATCCCCTGTTTGCAATGACTGATAGATATTTACTGCACATAATAACAAGAAACAATCATGGCTAAGTACGATCATTCGCCATTGAAAGGAATCCTACACTGATGCTATTATCAGAAAATGAGAGATTAACAAAAATATACAAGTTATTGAAATTATGAATGATTAAGCCTGTGAAAAAGTACAAGAAGAGTGAATACAGTACATGGTCAATCAGTATAAATGATTGCAGGTGTCCTCTTTATGAGGTAGGCTGGCCAAATCCAGTTTTAATTTTTTTCAAGAAACTAAAAAGACTTTATTATTATTATTAATATAAGGTAATCTACCGGTTAAGGTAGGTTTTTGGATGGACATAATTACTAATCCAACAATTTGTGACCCCTAGCAAAACACAACATCCTACTCTACATCAGGCCCCTCTTCATCTCTGAGTACTTTCTTCCTCCTTTCATCCCATCTAACATCCCTATCCTGTTCCTTCCCTTTCCTCGTTTGCCTAACATTCTCCCCTCAATTACAGTCTTCAACATCCCACTCCCAGTCAATACACCCCTCATCCATTTTTCCTGCCTCCATAAGATTTCTCCCAACAAACCCCTCTCTTCGCCCACCATACCAAGTACTTCCTCATTTGTTTTCTTCTCAGTCCATTTCACCTCCATTCTTCTCCACAACCAAATTTCAAAAGCCACCAGTCTACGTCTATCCTCCTGCTTCAATGACCATGTTTCCGTGCCGTACATAGCTATGCTCCATATCAAAGTTTTTACGAGTCTCTTCTTAATATCCTCACTCAACGTCCCTCCTCCTTGTGAAAGCCTCTTTGCCTAGCGCAATTCTTCTCCTTACGTCCCTACTACTTTGACCATGTTTGTACAAAACACTACTGAGATACGTTAACTGTTCTACCTGATCTAGTTTTTGCACTCCTACTTTAATAATAATAATAATAATAATACTTTATTCATTTTTAAAATGGTACAACCATATTAAATGTCGTCAATATAAGTATTATTTAACATAAAAACATACTTTCTTAAATGTGATGAAAATTGTCACAAAAGAATTCATCCAATGAGTATAGTGGGTGAGCAAGTAACCAGGTATATACCCTATTCTTGAAACTCTGGATACCATCTGATTTCAACTGAGTAGGCAGATAGTTATACAGTCGTATGTTCATATTGTGAAATGTGTTGTAAGTTAATGACAATCTACAATAAGTAGTATTTAGATTCGATTTACCTCTTGTGGAATAGTTATGGAGGTTGGATCTTAATTGGTAAGTTTCTAGATTAACTTTCACATGAATTAATGTAATGTTAAGCTTAGCCTTTTTCTTTCTAGAAAATCGCATAACCTTTGTTTTATTAATATTGATTCTCATCCCATACCTGTCGCACTGAATTTCCAATTCACTCAGCAATTCTTGAAACCCCTTGGCTGACTGACGAACTAAAGCTTGGTCATCAGCAAACCTAACTGATTTTACGAATTCCCCGCCCACCTTCATTCCTACCTCCAGTTCTTCCCATGCCTCTTTAATCATTTCCTCTGCATACAGGTTGAACAGCAACGGTGATAATGGGCAACCCTGCCTTACACCTCTTCCTAACACTGCCCAACCGGACTCCCCGTTCCCCACTCGCACCTTAGCAGTCTGAGACATGTACAGGTTGCGGATTAGCCTCCTTTTCCTCCAATCTATTCCTATTTTCTGCAATATACTCATTAGTTTTTCCCAATTCACTCTATCAAATGCTTTTTCAAAATCTACGAAACAGGCAAATACCTCCTGGTTTTGTTCTATATTCCTCTCGATTAATAATCTCATTACTGCAATGGCATCACGCGTACCTCTCTCCTTCCTAAACGCAAACTGATCATCCCCTAAGTAATCATTTGCCCTTGGAGACTTGTTGATATTGATTTAAAAACAAGTGGAAGTTAATCATATTGTTTTAGGTCAAAATATAAAAAGCTTCTTTAAAACGTAGAAATGTTCATGTAAATGCATTAAATATTTCCTAAGACACCTCCAAAATAGCTTTCAAGGAAGGAGATTCAGAAAAAAAATAAAATATCGGAATTTAAATGTCTTGGAACTAGAACAGATGAAACAGTACACCTATTTGAAAATGCTTTGTTGAGAGTGGGTGGGCAGAGCATTGGGAATGTTTGAAGAATTTTATAAAGAAGAATTGAATTAGGTAAAAAAGTGTTTACAAAGAGATGGATGTTATTTTAGAAACCTTAAATACGAGTTACAAGATTAAAAAACTCGGTAGCAGAAGCAAGAGGATAAGCAGTTCAATGCAATAATTTCAGTGTAAAAATCAATGGCTTTGACCTTGATTCGAACCCGGATCCCTCCATAGCCGGCCAAGTGCTTTAGTCAGTTAAGCTATTGAGGCATCCTCTTAAACTCTGAAAAAAAATTTTTTAGAGTTTAAGAGGAGGCCTTGATAGCTTAACTGACTAAAGCACTTGGCCAGCTAACGAGGGATCCAGGTTCAAATCCTGGTCAAGGTGAATGATTTTTACACTCTGAAATTTTTGCATTGAAATGCATATTAGCAGATGACTCCGTTAAAAGTTATGGTAGTGGCATCTCCTGCAGCTTCTTGGAATTAAAATAAGCATGGATGGGAGGCCTTTGAGATTTGGGAGTGAAGAAGATTTAAAAAATAAAATGGGCAGACACAAAAACCAATGTTCACGGCATGGTAAGGGAAGAGAGACAGTTGTTGGGAGAAATTCCAAGGTATGAAAAATGGATTCAGGAGATTTTGAGAGGTAATGGGATATCAAAGATACAAGTGAATTCGATTTCCCAGTGCAGCAGAGGGGAGTATTGATCTTTTCTATTTGTCTTATAATTTTGCTTTCATGTTTTGATGTCCCTTTTTTGAAATGTTTCATTTTTCTTTCAGTGCACCTGTCTCCTAATTTTCACCAAGGCCTGCTGGTACTTGCACTTTTGCACTGTCCTGGTTAATGCTTTTGCAAATCATTTTCTTATCTGAATTCCCTGTTTTATCCTTTAGAATCTGACATTACATTTCATCATACCACAATAAGTTCTGAATTCTGTCCGATCCCAGGAAACTGCTAATTACTCATGCTGTTTCTAATCTGTGCCTATCCACAATGAAGTTCAACTGATTTACCTTTATATTCCTGGACATTTTTCAAGTATAACTACTACTTTTTCGGAGCTAAAACTAAGTGATTGCTATGATTAAACCACCCTCCCCCATTAGCAAAGCTCTTACTTATTTCTCCACACAGTCATGCCTTGTTCCTAAACAGTAACCCTCAACGTTGCTCTAACTCTCCCTTCAATCACTTCCATGCTCTAATCCCCAATCACTACCAATATTTCCTCCCAGGGACACCAGCAATTACTTATACTAATTGATCATGTACCCCATTTCTTTTTCTCAATGATTTTTGTTGGCATGTGGGCCTGAATAATGGCCTAGTTCATTGGGCTAGCTTTTACTTTTACTAACAATATTCTACCACTAGCCTACTTCAAGTTTACTATACTTCTTCCAAAATTCAATATTACTGCCACATCTTGCTGGCTCTCTTACCTTCATTATATTTTGCTAAAGAACTATAGATCCAATAATCCCTACTATACTTCCTTCTCACCTCATGCAGCTCTAAAATATCTATATTTCTTCTCTCCATCTCCAGCTTTATATTTTCGAATATCCCTATCCTCAACATCATCCTAACATTCCAAGTCCCTATTATAACTAGTTTGGTCCTCTTATCTGCTGCTGGTATCAGTTCCACTTTGTAACGATATTGTAAGATGACAGCAGCAGAAGCCAGGCTTTCTTACTGAAGAGCATGACACTCAGCCAATTGGGCAGAGTTCCATAGCTTCCAGGACTTGGATCCATAATTTTGTACCCCATAATCATGAGATATATAATGTAGGTGGTACTCATTGTCTTCCTTAATAGTGTTTTTAGTATGAATTCACTAAAATGGCCATCCACTGGGCTCAAATGACTTTGCAGCAGCCAGAGGAACAGACACTGCAGACTACTTTTTGACTGGCTCCTACACTTCAACCAATGTGACAATTGGTGGCCCTGCCTGGAGCATTCATCATTGCTGCTGCCAGCACAGCACTATGAGTCATCATCACACACAAGCTGCCCTTCCACTACACCAAAATTCTTGCCCATGTGGAGGTAAAATTAAGTCGATAATTTTGAAAACAGCTATCCAACTGATATAATAATAGGCTTTAGAGGGTCATTCTGAAATTGGTTCACATCTTTACATTTGGACACACCATATGTACTATCAGCAAAAAGCATAGCTTGATTATAAATTCCTGGAAAGTGTATAGAAACTAGTTTATGGCCTGGGCAGTGTTACTATGATACATCGAAATGGGTGGGTGAGGTAAAGTGACCTTTGGCCACCTGAAAGTCCCGAGTAAATTGTAAAGTTTACCTTCCCTTCCAAGATTCCTCCCCCAAAAGTAGTTTCCCTTTTGCTTACTGCTTTCTTATATATTGAATGCCAAGAAATTTGACCCAAGCTACATTTGTGGATAGACTACAAAGAGGCATGGTCAAAAAACACTTATCTGAGGAATATTGCTGATTGACATTAATTTTGATTAATGTACGTATGTTCAAACATTTTATTGAAATATTCCAGTTACTATTAAAAAGTAAGATTAAGGGGCTGGTTAAGGAAATTTTCTGGGGAATTTTTCATGTACTCATTATCTTTTGTTTAATATCTATTCAGAATACATGCATGTATCCTGAACGTATGTTGCAGGAGTCTGCAACATCCATGTATGTTGTACGCTCCTGATATATTTAGGTATATTAAATAAAACAAAAGCACTGCAGAGATAAAACTTTATATAAATTAGATTATAGAAACCATGCCACAATAATATTATTTATAATTACAGTAGTCACCTTAAACTTTCCAATACACTGTTGAAATATCCTGTGCACCCGTGAAACATTCTTTTAGGATATAAACTGATAAATTAGCTTTAACCTACATCAATATGATACCCTGGAAAGCACTACTGGGGCAGGTAATGCTAGGTCTAATGCCTATCAGTAAACATTCAATTTTATCATAAATATTGCTACTCCATCATGAAATAATTTGAGTAATTTGAATTGTTATCCCCATCATCTTCTACTATTGTGATCACATCTACTGCAAGGAAAAGAGGATACTTAACATTGGTTTTCAAAACAATTAATTTCCATTTATTTATATTTTGGTATCAGCCAGCAACAGCTTTGAACCCAACGTTTTGGAAACTGCTAATTAAGCTGTGCATGCATTCTTCTTCACCAGTAATATCTCCCATTCCAGACCTTAGCAATGCATTATAATGTTTTATGCAGATTCACTGTTTCAACAACTTTCCAGCTTTCATTTAATCTGTTTATTTCTTAATTGATCTTTTTGTGCAACATCCCAAACACTTGTATCCAGGATATTGACGATGAAATCCAGCCAAAGCAGCATAAAACTTTTCAGTTTCAATTTCCAGAATATGTAGGGGCCCAAAGCTAGCTTGACTCTCAAAAGCCTATTTTACTTGGTCTATGTCGTCTACTTTCCCCACCATGTATCTGTAGATGTGAAGGTTAAAGAATTTATTTTCCCAGAAACTCAATATTGTCCATTATTCAGATAGAGCTCAAGTACCTGTATAACATAATTAAAAGAAATTGTATCACCATTAATACAAGGTCTGTCCCAAAAGTGATACATTTTTTTAAGGTAATCTACCGGTTAAGGTAGGTTTTTGGATGGACACAGCTACTAAATAAATATTTTATTACTCCTAACAAAACACCAAATCCCGCATCCTACTCTACACCAGGTCCCTCTTCATCTCTGAGTACTTCCTTCATCCCATCCAACATCCTTATCCTGTTCCTTCCCTTTCCTCGTTTGCCTAACATTCTCCCCTCAATTACAGTCTTCAACATCCCACTCCCAGTCAATACACCCCTCATCCATTTTTCCTGCCTCCATAGGATTTCTCCCAACAAACCCCTCTCTTCGCCCACCATACCAAGTACTTCCTCATTTGTTTTCTTCTCAGTCCATTTCACCTCCATTCTTCTCCACAACCAAATTTCAAAAGCCACCAGTCTACGTCTATACTCCTGCTTCAATGACCATGTTTCCGTGCCGTACATAGCTATGCTCCATATCAAAGTTTTTACGAGTCTCTTCTTAATATCCTCACTCAACGTCCCTCCTCCTTGTGAAAGCCTCTTTGCCTAGCGCAATTCTTCTCCTTAAGTCCCTACTACTTTGACCGTGTTGGTCCAAAACACTTCTGAGATACCTAACTGTTCTAACGGCTCTAGTTTTTGCCCTCCTATTTTAATGTTTAGCTTAGCCTTTTTCTTTCTAGAATATCACAAAACCTTTGTTTTATTAATATTGATTTTCATCCCATACTTGTCGCACTGAATTTCCAATTCACTCAGCAATTCTTGAAACCCCTTGGCTGACTGACAAACTAAACCTTGGTCATCAGCAAACCTAACTGATTTTACGAATTCCCTGCCCACTTTCATTCCTGCCTCCAGTTCTTCTCATGCCTCTTTAATCATTTCCTCTGCATACAGGTTGAACAGCAACGGTGATAATGGGCAACCCTGCCTTACACCTCTTCCTAACACTGCCCATCCGGACTCCCCGTTCCCCACCCGCACCTGAGCAGTCTGAGACATGTACAGGTTGTGGATTAGCCTCCTTTCCCGGAATATGAACTAAAATTGATCTCACTAAGTCTTTCGGCCAGATTCCTTCCTCATAGATACTACGAATAAGCCCATGTAGCCTCTTCCTCCCACATTTTCCTGAACATTTCAGTAGTCCCGCAGGAATGTTATCCACCCCCACGGCCTTATTTAGTTTCATCTACCTTAATGCCCTTTCTATCTCATCGTCGAGTATGGCTGGACCTAACCTATCTTCCTCTACATCATGTTCTTTTTCTATGTCTAACTTTGTTGGTCTAGGTTCTATGGCTTATTTTTTCCCAGGCAAACAGACACAAAGAGGAAAGTACTTTTGGAAGAGGAAGCTTGGAAGGGAAGGCAAACTTTCTGATTTACTTGGGACTCTCTGGTTGCCAAAGGCCACTTTACCTCACCCACTTATTTTGCTGCTATTCATAACAACACTGCCCAGGCCAGAAAATAGTTTCTATACACATTCCAGGAATGTATCATCAAGCTATGCTTTTTGCTGATAGTACATATGGTGTGTCCAACTGTAAAGATGTGAAACAATTTCAGAATAATCTTCTAAAGCCTAATATCATTTCAGTTGGATAGCTGTTTTCAAAATGATAAACATTGATAATAATGATATATTCTACTGTTTCAGGCTTCACTTCATGGAAGTATTTAATATCCATACCAAAAAGACTGTACTTTTCCATAGATGTTTATTATAAGGTACAATGCTGGGCTTAAAGTTATTCAATAAACTTCCCCATGAAATCAAACATGAAACAAAAGTACCTTTTTCCAATAAAAAGCTGTTCAACCTATTAAAAATTATGTTCTGTTCTGTAAATGAATACCTGGAATTGTCGCTATATATATATTGTATTTCTTCTAAAATTGTGAAATTTACACCTGACGTGTCCTGTATTTGTGTATGTATGAATATGCAACAAGTCTGCGGACAAATAAATGTTATCAGTATTATAATAACATGTTTCACCGACTAGCGGCATCATCATGTACAAATTTTCTTAACAAACAGCGCAAGAATATATATATTCCAGACAGGGCGGGGAGGGGAAGAAGGGCCTTAGAGGGGTGGAGGTCATCAGGTGCATTGAAGGGTTAGTTTTTCCAATTCCTGGCTAGTTTCTCGGAAAGGAGTGTGTAGGGAGACGGGAACAATTGCTCATTACAAAGGGTTGTGGTGGGGTTTGCTAAGTGCCTCCTCATCTCCATTTGCTCCAGAGATCCATTTTTAATCCTTTTGGGAGGATATGTAATATTTCTGGGAAAAAATCACTGCTGTAGTCGAATTGTAGTAGGTGCTTAGCCAAGAGAGAGTTGATATTCTTATTTTGGTGACAACTCATGTTGTGTTCCTTGGCTCATAACTTGACATTTCTCCCTGTCAGACCGACATAAAAGGTGTTGCAATTATTGCATTTCAGTTTATAAATACCTGATTTAAGAAGGCTATCCTTTGTCTTTACCATTGACTAGAAGTTTGGAGAGGGTTACGGGTGGGTAAAAGGCTGCTTTGAGTGAGGACGGTAGGCAGTTAGAAATTCTATATGATATATCACCCAGAAATGGGATTGGTTGTGCTCAATCCCAGAAATGGACATCGTCCTGGAAGAGGCTGATACATTCTCATGACTTCTACATATTTGCTGGTAGGGCAATGATGATTGCTTCTAGGAGGGTTCCCCATTGATTAGATACAGAGGAAAGGTAATCTGTGCAAGGTCTGTTCCTCAGCACGGCTGCAAAGGCATCTGAGTAAAGTGGGATGGCCATTTTAGTGATGTTATCACATTAAAAACATCATCAAGGAAGAAAATACAAAATCTTCTACATTCTTTATCTCACAGCATTATGAGGGACCCAATTATAAAATCAGCACTGACATCTAAGGGACCTGACCCAATTGACCATGTGTCGTGCCTGGCGGTGGAACAGTTATGGCTTTCGTTGTTGTCATCTCACAAAATCCTTGCAAAGTATAAGTGACAGCAGGTACAAAGAACATAAAGAAGAGGGTCGAATCAGTTAGATTAGAAACTTGGAATGTTAGGGCAATGTTAAGGACAAGGAAATCAGAAAATATAAGTGAGAGATGGAGTGAGGAAATGTACAAATTATAGGGCTGTGTGAGGTAAGATGGAAGGAGAGCTGGGATTACTGGAGCAATAGTTACGAGGATTACAGGAGTGGGGATTACTGGAGTAAGTAACATAGAGCAAAGGGAAGAGAAAATGAGATGGGTGGCAATAATATTGAACCAGAAGTTAAAAAGAAGAATAGTGACCATAGAGCAAGTGATTTATAATGCATTAATAGTTGAACACAGAGGCTACAATTACTAATATGATCATTGTTCAGGCCTGCATACCAACAAGCAATTACAGGGAAGAGGAACTCAATAGGGTATATAATCAGCTAGAGGACATCATTCCAGGTGTTCCAGGAGTTAAGCAGGAGATGGGGTTAAATTATAATGCACTTGGTTTTTAAACCAAGTGTTGATTATAATTTAACCCCACCATAATAAACAGAGGTACACACAAGAAATGCCCGGGGATTCAGAGTGATATCAGTTAGCCTATACTATCGCAAGGCACAGATCATGGTGATAGATAATACCCCTATTGAACTACCTTACCGCTTAGAAAATCATGAAAGGTAAAAATTTTTTTGGGCTAATTGGTAGCATTTCAGATGGAAGAATTTGGCAGGAAGATTTTTCTTACTTCCCATACCAAAAACCGATGTCATGCAAGGCCTATAGAATATGCTTAATTTTGCCAGCAGCAAAAGTGGTATTTAGGATTATCAATAAAAGAATGAAGAGGAGGATATGTGATTACTTCTGGGATATAATGGGGATGATCAGTAAGGATTCCAGAAGGGGAAAGGTACACATGATGTCACATCACTGGTGACACTATGGTATGGAGCATAGTTTTGTATGTCCTAGAACTATGGTCATTGAAGAGAGATGGTCAGTATAGATTGGAGGTTTTTGAGACATGGAGAAAGATGGAAAAGATAAAATCAAAGGAAAGAAAAACAAATAAAAAAATAGGCATTGTGGGGAATGAGCAAGGATTGTAGGGAGAAACACATTGCAGGCAGCAAAGATGAACGCTGATTATTTTGGGTGGCGATATATTGCCGAAGTCTGTGATACGAGTGGAGGATGTTAGGCAAACAAGTGAAGAGTAAGAAAGGGATAGGCATGATGAATGAAATGTAAGGAGGTAAAAAATGCAGATTTGAAGAAAAGTTAACCACAGCAAGGGATTCTTAAATATTTTGAACTTCATGTCAGTTTAAAGCATCCAAGTCAATTATATAAGAAAATGCCCGAGGGACATTCAATGGTTATATAACTGGAGAAAAATACTTTAAAAAATGCTTCATCATATGCAATCCAATGAGAAAAAAGACTGGGTGTCAGACAACATAATGAATTTTATCGTACAATTATAGGCAAAAGATGGAGGATGAATATTAAGAATTAAATTTCACAACAGCAGTGAGTTTACATAAACAGAATTGCAGTTTTGCCAAACAAGAGGCATAAAAATGGAATACACAAAACCATGTTGTCCATAGGATAACAGCATGTCAGAAAGAATTAATCAAAATCTTCAAGACAAAGAAAGAACATGTTATAATATTTGTGATAAGAAGCAAACAGATATACCACTAATCAATGAAACGAGTCGCCACCTATTGCACCCTCCACAGATATTCCAGCCAGGATAATATATGAAACAGACATTGAGTTTGTTTGAAAGCAAGCCATGACCATATAAAATTCCAAAGCCTTGTAGACTAGAAATGAAAACGATGGGCTGTAATGACAATATATGCAATACAATAAAAAACAAAACATAATGGGATTGATATGTAAGATTTTATGAACATTTTCTACGAAAATAAAGTAAGGATAAGAAGGAAGAAAACATGAAATTTTTAAATGAACAAAGATGCAAGACAACACATTCCTTGCTTGCTAGTCAATTACTGCCAATGAAGCCCTCTTGGAATTTCCATCTCGTGAGGTGCTGAATGGCCGATATTTGAATCCTCACCATCATCCTCAAGGTACTGAGTGGCAGGTCAATTTTTGTTCTATACATGCATACATCGTCAAAATGATGAAAAATAACTACCCAGCTATGAAGATGAAGAAATAGGATCAATAAATCAAGGAGAATTCAATGGCTGAAGATAAATACAAGAAATTTCAAAATAAAACTCAACACTGGCAAAATTTTGAATTCAGAACTATTTTTCAGGAAAAACAGTAGATGGAGAACACTAACAAAATACTGTGGCCACTAATATTATGAAATAAAGGACATCACTCAATCCTTGAATTCACGCAGAGGAGTAGCACAAGGTTAAATTTGCATGACAGTTGAGGTCTTATGCTTGAAGAGGCCCCGAAATAAAATGACATTTCCAAGTAGGATGCCGGGAAGTAAATGGTTTATTTGTATATTATTAATACAAAAATATATCAGCAAAGAACTATCAAATGAAAAGTATATGCTGGTCTATGAAGAGGACAGGTAGAGACAATACACATTCCGCTGATTATCAAAACTAGCTAAAAGCAGACAACCATTTGTGAACCTAGTTCGAATAATCTCAGAACTCACTCTTAACCAGAACTCCCGACATAAACCTTTTCAGTCATTTTTACTCCTTTTCCCATCCCTCTCATCTATTCCTATAAATATTCTTTCCGTGCCCTACCTAGTTGATTACAATGTACTATTTTACAATGTTTGAAAAACGTTCTTTCCGTGCCCTACCTAGCTGGCTACAACTTACTATTTCACAATGTTTAAAGTTCAAGTGTCATCTGAAGCATTAGAATTCAAAGGATTTGGGGTAGTGTAAAACAGTTCCTGTCCCATCCAATTATTTCCATTTAACAACAATCATTAAATTTCAATTTCACTGGGTAAAAATCACCAGTCTCTCCTGCATTTAGATTAGACACAAGGACTAATAAGAAAAGATAATTGGGGAAATTAACTCTTAACACTAGTACATCGATCTTCATGTAGGATATTACTGTCTGAGGAAAGTAATACCAATATTCAATGTTTTAAAAGGTAAATGATTGATAGTAATTGTTAACCCCGAATCCCTTCTATGATCTACGATGAGATGTAAAGCATAATTTACTTAAACCAAATTGAAATAACTCTCGTTTTCTAACCTTAGTCCATTTATACTTGTAGGAAGGGGTCGATCTTCGGTTACTTTAAGGCCAGCAATACTAATGGGTAGGAATCCATATATGAATAACACCTGGCCAATTAATGCTACGGTTAAGGTCCATAGCAGCCACATGGAAGCCATATCTCCTTCACGCATCACAGGAATTTCCACGCAGAAAGAACCGCTTAAAACAGAAATAAACTTATAGAACACGAACATTTATACTGTATCACCATCAAGGCATTCATCCTTGTTTTGCTGGAACTTCCTCGATTACCACACACCTTATCTACTCCAGAGCCACACGGAATTTCGTTTTGAATTAATTTAGGTTTTGCGATAAGCTAGCCAACCAATTCAATTTTATTATTTCTATGCGGTTTTTCTCTGACAACATATAGGACAACCATGTAGTGCTCGCGATACACGAAACAAACCTCCCTGGTACGTTTTCGGACATAATTACTCCAAATGAACATTGTAGCCTATGACCAGACAAACGGTGTTGGAATATCAATATCATACTTTCTTCGTTCTGTATTTCTTCATTTTCTTGGTCCACATAATTTATACGCTTAGAAAATCAACAGCACACATCCGTCGCTACCAAGGTGTGAGCACTAACGCGTACTTTGCAAGCACGTTATCCTGAACAATTATTCGATAATAATAAAGTGTTCCTCATTACAAATTGCAATTTCCCTATCTTAATTTCATTTGGTTTCTGCAGGTCAAATATTTGGGATGGTTACGCATCTAAAACAATAATTTCTAACCGGCCTTTCTGCTTGGATCGCTTGCCTCACTCGATTGGTTTAATATTTCGGTATGATTAGTCCAATCGACGGGTAGGGTCGCTAGCGCTGCTACGAAATAGCTTGGTGTTATTTGCCACAGCGGATACCGATTGCCAAAGATGTGGCGGTGGCTTGTGTGCGGCAGCAAAGCAAATGCATAGAATTTAGCTAGGCGGATGGATATCAGTGTTTCATATGTGTGTGTTGCGTATGTAAACGTTATTTATGTCAAAAATATAGATAAAATACTGACAAAGGTTTAACTGCTGAAATGACTTCGAACAGTGCCAATTTTAGTGATGCTTCAGAGATGATCTGAATATCAATTGTGATGTTTATACGAGTTATTACTCGGCCCGTCGGATAGGAGAAAGTTAAGCGACGCATACACAACTGTTTGGATTTATTTGCCGTAAGTGCGGCGGCTTATTTACTTCATAGAAACACAAAAGAAACTTGATTTTTAGTTCAAGTGATAGTTTCTAATATCCCATTCATTCATCTCTGTTCTTTTTGGAAGTAAATTTTCGGCCCAGAAACTCAAAATGCGCCATCTTGTGCAATGCAAATAAATGATAACACAAGTTGATCATAACATTCATGATTTTGTTAGTTTTCCTGAATTACAATAAAATAAATGTTGTAAACAGAGTAAAATCATTGCCCACTGCCATCTGCAGTCATCTGGAATCCCGAGACTGGCATGTTAATGGGTTTTTCGTGAATTTTTGCATTTAAATGCCCTGCATCTGGAGGCGCTACTTCAAAATCTCATATATTTACACGGTAGAAATTATTGCTGGTATTACAATCTTATTCACATTTAACCTGTGAATAATAATGTCACTGGATAATGTTTTAAGTTTATGGTGACTTTTCCATACTTCTGATTTTTGTTATTTGTTTTCAAGGAGGAATATTGAGAAAGTATTCGACAATCTTTATATAAACATGGAAGAGGTTGGCAATCAGGGGCCAGGGAGCCCTAAAATAATGGTTTTTCGTCCGAAATATGAAGAATTCAAAGATTTTTCGAAATATGTTGACTATATGGAATCTCGAGGAGCTCACAAAGCCGGACTAGCAAAGGTAGAGTAATTGGATACGTATAAATACCTGCCGAAGCAGACGTAACCAAATAACTTTATATTGGGCCATTCTCAAATTAGGTTCTTATCCCGAAATGCGGAAGTTCTTTCATCCGTTGAGAAACTCTTTGAATAAGATCTCCCAGGGCGTTGCAATATTTCATTGTTTATGTTGTGTCACTATTTCGTTGTGAATAATTTATTTCTTGCATAGGTTAGCCAAGTTTACTGTTATTTTTTTCAAATACATAAAGATCTAGGTTAATGAAATTTCCCCGTATGCCCAATCGTATATAATTAACAATTGTTTTTTTGTGAAAGTAAGCATTCCCGTGCCCATGAATTCCTACAGTTTGTTATTAATCCTGCATTTCAAAATATAGGTAATACCTCCTGCTGAATGGAAGCCAAGAAAAGCTGGCTACACGGATGATGAAATGAACTTGTCCATTCCCGCACCAATCTGTCAGGTGGTTACCGGTAAACAAGGACTTTACCAGCAGATTAACATCCAGAAAAGGGCAATGACTGTAAAAGAGTACAGGGCATTAGCCGAAAGTGACAGGTATACTTTGTTGATAAACAATGCATGTATGTAGTATTTAAATGTTAATCGTGCAAATATCCTCGATGAGAAGTTTGCCCAATCTGTTCAATTAGTGCTTTAATTATTTGTGGTGATAGGATCTGCTACTAATTATTTTTGTATTAATTTTGAGATAATAGTCACTATATACGCATCCCACAAGTGAATTGTCTTGTCATCGTGTGTCTATTATTCTAAATAATAAGGGCGCAAAACATTATTCTCAATTTTAAAATTACTTACCCAAAGAAATCAAAAGTCACGATTACAATGTGCTGATTAGATCTAGGTACTGGAATGAGTAATGCAATATTTCTTTCGTAAGATCTTAAACCCAATTTTCAATGTTTACTTGATACAGGCAGATGTGGAATATCTTCTCATTATATTGGCAATTTTTTTTACAGGTACAATACACCAAGCCATTTCGACTACGAAGACCTTGAAAGGAAGTATTGGAAGAATATTACTTATAATTCTCCAATATATGGAGCAGATGTTTCTGGGTCACTTACTGACAGTGATGTCACTGTAAGTACACCATAATTGAATAATATTTAAAAATTAATATTCATTATGACTACATAATGACTAACCTATATTAGATGAAATCATCTGGTGATTTTATTGGGATAAAGTTGTTGTTTGAGCAAGAGGAAAGTAAAAAGGTTGAAAAAATGTGTGCATCATCTTTGATAAAATTTTGTCAGCAAATTTTATTTTACAATCGATTTCATGATGATATATGTTTAGTGGGTTACTTGATAAACTTGAAAACAGGGAGGTTTCACCTTGTTTGACAAGTGTTAAACCTTGAAGTGCTCATTATGGCAAAATATACTTTCCAACAGTGTTTTGGAGTCAGAAAATTAGTTTGCACATATGAATAGGGCTCAAAATGTTTTATAATAATGCCTCTACAAAATATAAGATGGCTAAAATATGTCCCATGGGTGTAATTTTTATTATGTAAACTAACAAACAATCATTCAAAATTTCCCAATACAAAAACTAAAGTGACTTTTCATTTATTTTATTTTTATTTTTTATCGATCAATTTTACACTAAATTTTTCTCCTGGCCATGCTTTTTTTTAGGTAATCTCCTGGTTAAGGTAGGTTTTTGGATGGACACAACTACCAAACAAACATTTTATTACTCCTAACAAAACACAAAATCCATCATCCTACTCTATATCAGGTCCCTCTTCATCTCTGAGTACTTTCTTCCTCCCTTCATCCCGTCCAACATCCTGTTCTATCCTGTTCCTTCCCTTACCTCGTTTGCCTAACATTCTCCCCTCTATAACAGTCTTCAACATCCCACTGCCAGTCAATACCCCCTTCATCCACTTTTCCTGCCTCCATAGGATTTCTCCCAACAAACCCCTCTCTTCGCCCACCATACCAAGTACTTCCTCATTTGTTTTCTTCTCAGGCCATTTAACCTTCTCCATTCTTCTCCACACCCACATTTCGAAAGCCTCCAGTCTACGCCTATTCTCCTGCTTCAATGACCACGTTTCCGCACCGTACATAGCTACGCTCCATATCATAGTTTTTACGAGTCTTTTCTTAACATCCTTACTCAGAGTCCCCGTCATCAACTCCCTCCTCCTTGTGAAAGCCTCTTTGCCTAGTGCAATTCTTCTCCTTACGTCCCTACTACTTTGACCGTGTTGGTCCAAAACACTACCGAGATACGTAAACTTCCACCTGCTCTAGTTTTTGCCCTCCTACTTAAATGTTAAGCTTAGCCTAAAAAAAAAAAAATGTGGAACGTTTCACGATTTTGCGTGTCATCCTCATGTGGAAGTTCAAATATGTTTACAATTCTGCTGTTTTCCTTTTATTTTTTCAAAGTTATTTGTTCATCATCTAAAGCTGGTATGTTTTTTTAACAGTATTTTAGATGCATATTTGAATTTTTGGCTCTTAAAACATCAACAGCCACTGCATTCTTATTCTTCTTATCACCTTAAGTAAATGGTGGGTTGTTACATTTGCGCAAGAATTCCTTGTTTTGAATCTGAAATTTCCAAGTTTTTACTATTACTTCATTATATGCAGTGGCCTAACTAAAGCCCTTAATTTTGAATAAAACCTTAGGTAAGCTTTTTTTCAGCTCCATTCCTTTATAGATTAAAGTTGTTGACCTCTGCATGCTACAAATACCCTCTGGGAGTATTTCATTATTACTGATTCAGAACATAAAAATCTTTGTATTTACTAGAAATGTTACCAAGAACACCTTCCTCATTGATTGCTAAATTAATCTTTTCCAGACATAATATACTTAACAAGGCATAGTAATACTATCAGCAGATTTTATCCATGACTACCTCAAACCTTTGGAACTCATTCCCTCCAGATAAAAAACAATGCCTCTTCTTTGGGACTACACTTTCATGCTGCTGTCTTCATATAGTGTGTGAACCTTTAGTGGATTTTTTTTATTATTAGTGGTATATCCTGTTTCTATTTATACATAGAAATTATACCAATTCAATATCCTTTAGATGTGTAAATTAGTGAACAATTTAATTACTAAAGTATTGCTTTTTTGTTGTTTGTTTGCCATAATATTTTTGTTTTATTTTTATTCCGGGATTTTGTGCACTGGGTGATGCTCCATGGAAATGCTCATCCCAGAGCAAGATTAAGTATTCACTCATTCAAAAGCAATTGTTTCTGCCTACTTAATTGAGAATTATCTTTTAGGACTGGAATATCAATAAACTGGGCACAATATTGGATTATGTGAATGAAGATTATGGCATCAGTATTGATGGAGTGAACACTGCTTACCTATACTTTGGTATGTGGAAGACTACCTTTGCCTGGCACACCGAGGATATGGATCTCTACTCAATCAACTATCTTCATTTTGGAGCGCCAAAAACATGGTAATTGGTAGCACATTTTATTCATTCTATCATCCGGTCTGTTCAGGGATAATTAATAAAGACAGATTTTAATTATCTTTGATCATTAAAGAACACATTATGTAAATTCTCAGTAGTGAAACTGTAGCTTCAAATTTTAAGTATTTATTGGCTTGTTGAAAGATTTTCATAATGTTTGTTTCTTTTCACATTGGGTATGTATTCTAATATCATCTTCCTACCTGCAAAAATTGAACTACCAAATACAAAATCTTTCTCTCTTGTCTTTCATTTTAGTATCCTTTTTTCAGTGTGACCTAGTAATGGAAGCGATCTATACGTAATTGCAGTGAAATATGCATTTCTCAAAACTAAATGTGCTCTTTGATGAAATAGGGGAAAGTGGTTGCTTGATATATTAATGATAGTGGCAATAATTTTGTTTAAGGAAAAGAGTTCATATTTAATGGATATTTTCGGAAAGTAAGGGAAGGGCAAAAAACCAGAATTTCCATAATTAATTAAATGGTGTGCTCTTTTTGGAGACTGCTGCAAAAAAATTTTGTCAAAACAAATATGTATTCTATTGCTTTCATTGTCAGGCTCAAATTTATACAAATAATTATGCATGTAATCCTACCCAAAAACCTTTCCTTGCAGTAGCGATAATTGTTTGGATTGATGCTTATTTTTCTGGGGTTGTTGCAGTCATGTGGGAAAAATTGTTAAAAAGGTTTAGGGACTTGATGGAAAACACAAAATAAATGTTGGAAATAATATATCACATCATTTCAAAGTCATGAATTCTAAGCTTTTAATTGTAAAGTCTCTTCCAATCAAAATTGAACTGTGTAAATAGGAACATTACATGTTAAAATATTTTCCTAAGTGATCATTAGTTTGTACTGGAATTAATATTGGCATCTCTCTTTGTTTCTATCTGGTGACATCCTTTTCGCTTAACTGTTGAATATTCAATCATTATTAGTCTCTGTCAATAGTTCAGTAATGACCAATCACCTTGCCTTTTATTTATTAATATAAATAGAAAAAGTTTTAGCTACTTAAAATTATTAATATTTTAATAGCGTATAGGTCAATTTAAAAAAAAATTGCATAGCAGTGTGTGTCATGAATTTGTAAGATCCATTATACCATACCTGGGACAAATGGAATTTAACCAAGAAATTTTATTATTGTTTCGTATTAACTTGTCTAAAATGTTCTTCTGTTCATTCACTTCGATTTAGGTATGCCATTCCTCCAGAACATGGGAGAAGATTGGAACGGTTAGCTAATGGCTTTTTCCCTGGAAGTTACCAGTCATGTTCTGCATTTTTACGGCATAAGATGACTCTAATATCACCACCAATATTACGGCAGTATTCAATACCTTACAATAAGGTGAATTAATGCATAAATTAAAAATAGTTTTATTAAAACAATAGTGCCTAACATTAAATAGTAAATATATATATTTCCTATGTTGAGGCTCTTTGTTTTGCTCAAATCATTTTTGTAGTCCAGTGTCAGAATCACCATAGATATTGGTGTGTATTCCTTTGCAATTTTTCATGCATGTATGTTTTGTTGTTTGGTATATTTCATATGTACACATTTTGACTCATATTCTTAATACATGGGGTACATATGCAAATCATAATATTTTTGATGAAAGAAGACTTTACTTTTCCACTGAGAATTTTTTTATTACAACCTAGGTTTCTTTACAGCATAACATCTTCAGGTCTGCTGTCATGAAACCTAGGTCGTTGTAAAAAAATTCTCTGTGGAAAAGGAAAGTGTCTTCTTTCATCATGATAAATTTCTACCATGTAATGCCTGAAACTGTCTTACTTATCGTTCCCCTGCATTGGGAAGCTATCAGAACAATCTTTTCAGCTATACAGGCACATCTGTTTATTGAGATCAAATGATTGTCAGAATGGTATAGAACCTGTTCTTCTTGCTCAGTGTGGAGTCTCTCTCACAAATCATACATATTAGAAAGTGGTAGTATAGTTATCAGCATGCAAAGGCTAACATACTGGCTTCCCATTGAGAGGGCCCGGGTTCGAATCCTGGAGATGGCGGATACTTTTCAGTGGTATCCCAATCCCTCATTAAGGTGCTTTGTGGAGGGCACTATGTGTGAGTATGCCATCTGTTGGATGGTACGTTAAACTGCGGACTCTTTGGTGCCTCTGGTTAAGAGTAGGCTAATGCAGATGCTGGGTTTCTCTCCACCTTTACCATCCATCCCTAATTGTGACAAGACTTAAGCTGTCGGTTGCTTCCCCTAAAAACTACTACTACTCAATTAAAATGTATTTATCATCTTAATGTGTGACTTATCATGAATTGGGGATGTATTTTATCGTTTAGGCTATGTAAAGAATTTTTGATTGGAAAAAGTTATTTTGTCCTTGATGCAGTTAATATGGTAGAATTCTCTAAATGGCAAAGTCATATTGTTGCCAAACTGTTATAGTGATATTTTTGTATTTTGAAGAGTTATCATTCACCCTGCAATGCTCAGTGTTCAAAGTAAAAATTTTTGAAAATATGGGTCGATGTTGGATGCTCAGTGGGTGCAGATAAGCCCTCATGGATTATGTACAATTAAGGTGTCAAAAATTCGAGTTGTAGTTAAGGTTTTTATATATTTGCAACATATAATTTTTTATTTCAGATAACACAAGAACAGGGAGAAATCATGGTAACTTTTCCATATGGATACCATGCTGGTTTCAATCATGGTTTTAATTGTGCTGAATCGACAAATTTTGCCACCCCACGGTGGGTTGAGTATGGAAAAAGGGCCTCCCAATGTCAGTGCAGGTAAGTTAAACTTAAAAAGTTAACGGAGAAATGTGTAAAGTATATTGTTATTTGAATAAATTTGGACAACTAACTTTGAATGTTTTCTAAAGATGACTGTTAAAATCTTGCATTTAATACAATTTTTTTGCTGTAATCTTTGTTGCAAGTAATTTTCGTGTTGGAGTTGTGCCAATTTATCATTTTCACTGCAATTTTCATGAAAATATAGGGAAAATAGTATGGTGCCTCATCTCTAAACTGTGCTTTTATTGTGTCCAAATTTATTTTACCAGTGTAGAACTATTCATGTACACATTATTCATGTGTGCACATAGTGCCCCGGAGTTTTCGATAGGATTAAGATCCATGCCATAGGGTGAAAAATGCTTTGTGATAATTTTGGACTATGGGTAATTTTCTAAAATTTGCTTATTAATTGTATAGTTGTTGAGAACAAAAAAGATACTTTCATACTCTAAATCATTTTAATTAATATTTTGCTGCAGAGAAGTCCTTCAGGGATTGGCTTTATCTTTTGTCATTCGCATTTTAATACTTAATTATCAAACTGCGTTATACCTGCAGCCAAAAGTTAAAATGATGTTAGATCAGTATGACCTCCATTTACCTCATTCCAGTGACCATATCTGTTGTATATTCATATGCATTTATCGTAGAGTATAACATCATAATATGTAAATTTGATTAATGTCATTTTGCTGTTCAATCTGTTCTGTGAATATTGGGCATTTAATGATTAATTTCAGCTCAAAGATTTATTTGCAACCACTGACATTATCTAGGTTTAAGAGAGACAGTTCAGAGGAAGATGTTTAAAGAACATTACTGTTCAGTTGTATGGTCATTTTAAAGCTGATTCACACAATAATGGGTGGTTTTACTTGAAATTCTAGGAGGGATATGGTAAAGATCAGTATGGATACATTTGTGAAAAGATTCCAGCCGGACCGGTATGAGCTTTGGCTCCAAGGGAAAGATGTTGGACCACACCCAGAAGATCCCACCCGCTCATCAGCTGCACCACCTCCGACTCATACTGACATTCTCTGCAATAAAAAGTAAGTCTTGGACATCAGCCAGCTTGCATAAAATACCATATTTTATAATAGCTTATTGAGAAAGTTGATAATCCCTTGAGTCAAAGGTTGCTTTTTTCTAAAAATAATTGAGTGATTTAGTATTGGTTTTACTGTCCAGCTGCAAAATGTATTCTGAATGTATTTAATAGTACATTGGGCAAATAGGATTAGAATTTTGTGGGTATTATGGCTCAGAAACTATTAACATAATCAAAACAAAGTTAATCGTTATTCTATATTGTAAATGTGAGTAAAAGAATTAAGTATCTTTTGGCCAAATCGGTTATGTGGTTTTTGTGAAATGGGTGTTCATACAGTGTAAACTGTGCACATCTTCATAAAAATTACTCTTATGTTTTTGTCTAATCGGAAATGTTAGCCAAAACTGTTTTTCATGTGTCCAGGATTTTAGCACCCGAAATACTGTTAATGCCTCATGCCCAGAAGTGCCAACAGTTGCCACTTATACTCTTTTCTTCCTCTCATTGGACTCCTTTCTCAATGTACAATGATGTTGCCAAGATTTTATCAATGGCTGAAGTGCCTATGCAGCAGATCTCTTTGCTATCAAATTACTTACCAAGGTATCAAGTGTGGCAACAGTTCTTCTAACTCATACTGACTCAATGGGTGCACTGCAGTGCATTTTCAGTTTGTCCCCATTGCATTCTATTGCCCAGAAAATATATATATATATATATGTGTGTATATGTAAATATATATATATACATATATATATTTATATATATATATATATATATATATATATATATATATATATATATATATATATATATATGTGTGTGTGTGTGTGTGTGTGTATATGTATGTATATATATATATATATGTATATATATATATATATATATATATATATATATATATATATATATATATATATATGTGTGTGTGTGTGTGTGTGTGTATGTATGTATATATATATATATATATATATATATATATATATATATATATATATATATATATATATATATATATATATATATATATATACATACATATACACACACCTCCTCCATCTTACCATTGGGGTATTAAATTATCTTTTCTGTGGAACCCAATGGGCATAAGAATTGCCGGAAATGAGAAAGCTGATTCAGCAGGTAAGGAGGCCCTGGATGCTATTATCTAGGATCTTATGTGGGATTAACTTAGGATTTCTAATTGACATTGAAAAAGTATCCTGAAAGCAGTGAAATGCACATTTGGCAGATGATTACTGGGAACATGCTTTGCTGCATGAAACTAGTGGCTGCAGCATGGTAATCTTCTGTCAGAAGCACTTTGAGGGAGGAGGTCCTCATCACATTATAGGGCACTGCTCGACTCATTCTGCTCTTGACAGACTTACCTCTAAAGTGAAGAATCTACCTATCTTTGAGCCGTCAGATGTCTACTGATGGAATATGAGGCATATCGGGTGGTGTGTGGTAGGCTAAATATTGAGGGAGATCTAGTGCCTATGTTAGGTAGTAATCCAGATGTCTAGCCGAGTAATTACTTTTTTAAAGGAACATGATTTGTTATACCTCTTAAAATATGAATGATAAGTAACACAAATAACTCTTGGCTTTTATGTTCTTTTAATATTGATGATGCACTTAATACATTCCATTTTCATGCCATAAAAGTATTGAGAGGTGCTACATGACCTTAGTAGTTGGTGTACCCAAACTCATCTGTACTACTGCAATTAATATTTGAAGTCATTAATTATGTAAGAAAGCTTTCCTATACAATGTCTTCTATTTTTCATTCTGCTCTGTCTTTCGCTGCAATAGTTAAATTAAAATTTGGGATTACCAAAGGTTTACTCTTAAATCCTTTCTTTTTATTTCTAATTACAACATTGGCACTAAGTAATTATTCAGAGCCACTTCAGATTTAGTTGTTTGACATAAAATATAAGTAATATCATTTGCATTTTGTTTCCTTAGTAATGGGTACCTTATTGACCTTTTCAGCAACACCGAGATTCCTCTGTCATTTATTGAAATGCGAAAGAAAAAACCAAAACGACATCCAATTCACAAAAAGAAAGGAGGCGATGACAGTGAGCGCCAAGAGCTTGATGAATATGATGAGGATGGCCTCCCGTGCAATGAAAGAAAAGTTGTGCAAATTCCACCAGGGGTTCAAGAGGCCATCAAAGATATGGGAGTGGAAGATGATGGATGTGAATATCTTCCTGATGAGGAGCAGTTGGAGGTTTTTGAGGACATTTGGCTGAAAGCAGGAGAATTAGGTATGAAAACTAACAATGGCACTAAATACAGTAGTTGTAGCTTGTTTATATCTTCTGTCACCATTTGTGCTGTATTTACTTACCGCTATAATAACTACGTGTGCTTTTTTACCCAATTGGAATGCAAAGGTAGCCCCTCAGTGTGAGCAAGGTATATTCATCTGGCTCAAGATGCCAACCAATTAATTCATATTGCAAATTTTAGCACAAAAGTATTCTCAGTAAACTTAGTTTTCATGTACAAGTTGTACATTTATATTATTCCTTATGGTTTTATGAGCCTTAAGGAATCACTATTCAGTACTCAATAAAAGTTATTGCCAAACCTTGCAGTTCGCTAAAAAATCTTTACCAATGCAGATTTTTCTAAAATTGTGTAGCAATATGTGATTTGTCCTATATTTGTGCGAGTGTGAACGTACACCTATAATACAAATAAATGCATTTTTATTATTACTAAATATTAGGGACCTTCCAGTGGTAAACTCTGATTCCTGCCTTCCCCATAGCATGTGTACCAGGTCTGAACAAAGACCACGTCATGCACTTCACATTTATGTGATGAAATGTTATTAAAAATAAATTGGAAATATTCCCTTGTTTTGGACCATGCCTCACAGTGGTATAAAGCCATAAAAAGGTGGACTTTGTTGCATTTTTTGCAATTTTAAATTCGTGATTTGATGTTCACTTGCAGAAGATAACGGACTATCTCAGGAAAATCATTCCTTTCAAACCCCTAAACTGAGTAAAATTGTTTCATACAAGAAGTGGAATAGACGGATTGTGTATACACAAGGATGTGTACTATCAATTAGATGAATGTTGTTTCTAATGAACTGCAAATGCAGTAAATTTGACTAAAAAGGGCTTCCTATTGTGATGTGTGATAATTGGGTTGCCATCACTTTTCATTATTCTTGATCAAGAAATGAATGGTATGACACATAAAGAGTGCTACAAGTGGGTTTCTCCAGGTAATGCTATTGGCATCAACTGTGCTCTTTTAAGAAATGTTTTGATTCATCAAAAGGGGCCCGATTTGGACAGTGACTGCTTCACTGGGCTTTTTTAAAGTTGGCCCAACGCGTAGATTTATTGGAAATTGTTGGATATGACTATACAGTGCAACATTTGTGACATGAGGGCTGGGTGCAGTTTTCTCTACCTGACTAATAGTCATGGTGGGCAGCACGTTTCGGATTTCTGGGTGCTACAAATGGGAATAGTTGAATTACTATGTGCGGTTTTTAGTTTGAAAAAAAGCCTAAGAAGAGAAATAATTGTAATTTATTTTACTTTATGGTTTCAGGCTTCATTTTTTGGTAGTTGTACGTATTCATAGCAATGGAAGGAACACACTACTTTTCCTCAGAAAATTTATTGGTACTATTAATTTCACATTGGTACAGTATCAACAGGTTAATATTGTACCTGATGATGCCATATCAGAGTGAAACATGCACTGTACCAATGAAAATTCTGTGGAAAAGTGTATTGTTCCTTCCAATGTGATGTGTAATTTATTTACCTAAGTATTCTTATCTGCCAACAGATTTTCAAATATATATGTATTGAGGTCAGCAGAACACATTTTGACCATATTCCAGATGAAATCTGTGTATGTGTGTACTATTTGATTGGGGTTTTGAGAGCACACCTACTCAAAAATGAGGCTATAGTGACTTTGGACTCGGAATTAAAAAGTAGTCATACTTGCCAAGTCAGAAACCGTCATGCTAGAAGGGATGCGGAAGTTTAAGTGGACAGATGAAGTAAATAATGAATGAAGACATTTGTAGAAGAATAAAGAAAATACGATGTGGAGCAACTTAAGGAATATAATAACCAGATACATTAGACTCCCTGAAAGACAAGAAATTTTTAAGAAAAGGTTGACAAGAGGTACCAGGGCATAAGGGAATTAATATGGGATTAGGAAGAATGGAAGACGATGTAGTCCTCCAGCCTTGGAATTGAGGAACTGATAATGATGAAATTAGTCATCACCGCTCTAATCTGATCTCCAATTGCATAGCTGTTATAAGGAGCTGAAGAGAACTTTTACAGCCATATGTTTTGTTTCATCAATGTGCTAATGTTGACTTTGTTTTGAAAGAAATAGTCTAAAAAAGAAGATTCATTCATCTATAGAAGACAGTGAATTCATTTACAGTAAGCCAGTGTGTGATTTTGTGCTATCCACTTGCAATGATGAGTATGTTAGGCATATTTGTTTCCATTCTTGTCGTGCCAGTACCATCACAATGGTATTTGATTCAATGTATGAAAAGTTATAAGCAATGCATAGACAAATTCAGGTTGACTTCCAAACTCACGTTGGACTGTTATTGGGCATCTCAACCAGGGTGTGTGAGGGTCTAATGGATGGAAACATTGCTCCTAGTTCATTCATATCTTGTCAATGTGTTCATGTTGATCACTCATGTACATTATTAAAGCTAGCCTCCACCAAAGAATGTGTTAATTCTTAAATTAACATGAGGGACCTGTAAATTTTGATGAAGACACTTTTTCTATTGAAAGTGACTTCTGAGTTAACCTTTGGAATATAAGAAGCTGTTTAATTTGGTCCACTCTTGTCTTCAGCATTTTTATGTGGATATCTGGAAGATAATCCTAAGAAAGTTTTCAATGCAAACATATGCACCACTTAAAATGGCCAAAATTGAATTTCAAGGAATCCACATTGCCTTGTAACTATGAGTTTTGGATTTCTTGACCTCGTAGACCTTAAATAGGTGGTTTTTAAGGTATAAGAATAGTGTATGCTCCGTCTGCCTTTTTCAGTTTGTTTCCACTGTGCGTCAGTGTGATTTCTTCATTGCTGCAGTACTGAATGGAGTGACTATACCATTCGTCCATATTTTTTTTAATCAGGGAGACTGATTTTTAAATTGAAGCCTAGAGATAGTTCATTAATTGTGTGTGCTATTATTTTAACCAAATTCTTTATTCATCATACACATGTTGATAAAATAGTCTTATATGTTTATGCATTAGTAAGTATTACTCTAAGCTATCTTCTGTAAAATATGACAGAAGTACTTCTCTTTTGACACTGAATTTTATCTTTGCTGATACAGGTGACTCACCAGATTATGGGGAAAGTTATGGCATTAAAAAGAAGAAACCCAAGAGGAAAAAGTCTCTTGCTGCAGAGGATGGATCAGGAATTAAGAAAAAGAAGTCATTCAAAGTTGAGCAAAAAGGCTACCAAATTAAAATGGGCATGTTTAATCAAAGCTTTATGAAGACAGAAGGTGAATTGTCCCCTGCGGTCCTTCAGTCTAAAGTGGTGGCATATAATGTAAATAGTGGAAGTGAGCCCCAAAGCAATGAAGCTGTGGTTAGTGGCAGTAGTCAAAATAACGGTACCCAATTGGTGTTGGGTGGCAAAGGAATTGTGGTGCCTGGAGGTGGTAATCCTTTAGGAAGTTGCAGAGGTGGTGACTTGCCAAGTGGTTCTTTCATGACATTTGTGGGTCCAGGAAAAATTGGCAATGGGGATGTGAGGAAAGTAGGGCCACGCTTGAAGGCAGAGTTACGTGTCAATCAAGATTTGGATGAGTCAGTGTCCAAAACTTCTTCAGGTGAAGTAGAGAGCAGAGTTCCCGTTTTAGTGCCTAGTACTTCCCAGGCTAATTTCCCAAAACATCAGAAAATTGTGGTGAGACGGGACTTGGGAGGTCATGGGTGGACTACCAGCACATCTGCAGGTAACCAAGTACTAGTTGGCAAAGTCTTGCCACCAGGTGCGACTGTGACATGGCCAAAAATTGTTCAGCAGGCTAATTTTGGAATGATTAAAAACATTAAGCTTGCTGATAGCAATAAACCCGGTAAAATTATCATCACCAGTGATCCCAAGGGAGGTAAATTCAAAAGTGTTGCTTTAGCATCTTCAGGGACGCTGATCGGTGATAGCAAGCCTTCTACATCCACTCCTGTGGGGAGCACTACACCCAACCCAGATGTCAGGAATGCTATGCTACTCCTTAGTCTTGGAAAAGAAGTTGTCCGAACTGGTGAGTCTAGTCCTAGCTTCGTCAACATACAAGTGAATGAAAATGCATCCTCTGTTCAACTGGTTTCTTCAGAAGCCTTAACAAATCCAAAACCTCAGTCCCATGAGGTTGGAGACTCTCCTTTGAATTCATCATCGATTGTCCGTAAGCCATGTGTTGTCATTCTAGGGGGAAGAGGGCGAGGTCGTGGTGGTAGACCTGGGAGAGGGAGCTTGTCCATTAGGGGGCAGAGGGGGAGGGGAAGAGGTGGTGGTGTTCGAGTTGGTGCATCCAGTGTGTCCTTGACTTCACGTCCCAATCCTGTGAGTTCTTCAGTTTCCCCTGGCACTTCAAGAGGTCGTCCAGCATCTGCTGGAAGATGGAAGAATGAAAGTAGCAGTCAAAGTCTTCAGGCTGCTCTGGACAGTTTTGTGGAAGAAGTGGTTCTAGAGAGTAATATCCCAGAAGGTCAGGTTGATGAATTGGGTCTGGGTCTTGTTGGTAACTTTGGTTCTCATAAACTTGGTAAAAGTGGTAAAAGAATCACTTCTCAGGATCCATGGCAAGCATTTGAATCCCAAACTATAAAGGTAGAAAATAAAAACACAGTGGCACCCATCACCAAGGATAAAGACAAAGTTCCATTGGCCACAGTTCCTTCAAGTGTTACCACCTTAACACCCTTCCCAAAGACTGGATCTCAATTGAAAAATTCTACCCCAGTGCTCCCAAAGACAGTCTCTCCTTCACTTAAGACTTCTTTACCCACCAAACTCACTCAACAGATTCAGAAAGTTATTTTTAAAGAGAAGATTGAAGAGAGGCCAGCACCCCTATTGGAACCAGTAGCTAATGGTCGAGAGGCCAAGGATGGAGAAGCTGATTTCCCTCCACATCTTATCCCAGAAAACCACTGCAGCAATAATCAAGATGTGATTAGGTCTTGGTCACCTGCATTTAGAAGTGGTAAGTGATTTGCGGCAATATCTTATACATTCTAATATAAGGTGTCCACCAATTTTATTGTAACCCAGATTCTAGCTTTGAGCTTCTTACAGATTTAGGATGCTATTTAAAATTGATGAGAACTCATATTCTTCCTGATATGATTCGGTTGAAATTATTTTTAACCAATGAATCATAAATAATGCATGTACTTTTTTATGTATACATAATATACATTTTTTCTCCGAAAGTTAGTTGACATAATCATGGTATCCCTCCCCATGGAGGTGACAAGGTGGAAGGGCTTGTACATTCTGATGGCTTCTTAGAGCTATCTTGGTGAGAGCAATGATAATTTATCCTAGTAGGGGCACCCTTGCCAGATAGATCAAAGAGAAGTAGCGACATCTAAGGTAGTCCTCGCTGCATATACTCCTCAGTGACATAGATGCCAGGGTATCTTACACAAGTGGGGCTACAATTTGAGTGATGGTATCACATTTAAACCTCTATTGAGGAAGGCTATAGGAAATGATATCAATTTTTATCTCATGATGGACAAAACTGTTAGAATAAGTGGTGGTAACTATGGGACTCAGCCCAATTGGCTGTGTGCGAGGCTTTTAAGTGGGAGAGGCTAGGCTTCTGCAGTTCTGATCTCGCAAAATCCTTCAAAGTGAAATCTATTGCAGCCGTATTGAAGACATAGAAGAGAGTCAAACAAGAGAGAAAAGGGACTTGGAATGATGCTGAGTAGTAGTAGTATTTAGGGGAGGCAACCGAGAGCTGAGGTCACTTGTGCCATTAGGGATGGACAGGAAAGGATGAAGGGTGAAGAGAAACCCTGCATTGGCATTAGCCTACTCTTAGTGAAAGGCACCAAGGGGTTCGCAGCTCAATGTTCCATCTAATGGTTGGCGTATTCAGTCAAAGTGCTCTCTACAAGCATCTAAAGTAGGTATTGGGATACCACTGAAAAATATCTGCTGTCTCCAGGATTTGAATCCTTGCACTCACAATGGGAAACCAGTAAGCCACCACACCATCTCAATCCCCGCAGCGCTCATCCTCCACACTCCATCAGCCATATTTGAAGAGCTTGTGCCACTTAAAAACTGCAGTTGATGACATGCTTTCATCCTTGACACTTGGCGAATCATGCCCAGCATCTCCGTACCCGATTTCCCCTGTCCAGTACAAAATTTGATGGTGTACCGCTGTTCAATTGTTCACTGAATTTTGCACTTGCACCGAGTCACTTGACCAGGGTCCTCTAAATACATGCTCTAGCCAGAACAAACACTAACAGGTGATTGATGCTTGGTGTGTGCTATTTCCCCAAAGAAGTTACAAGTTACTTGTACAACTTTGAGGGAGATCTAATAAGTTCTTGGCCTAATGATGTAAATGGCAATTTATATTTATAATAAATTTAATATTTCCAACATAATCACCTTCAATATTAATACATTCATCTAGTGGTGTTCCATTGCCATTAACCCATCTCTGTAGTGCTTTGTCTGCAAGCGTTGCAAAGTACTTATCTACAGCCACAATCACTTCTTGATTGGCTGAAAAACACATGGCCAGTGAGGTTATTTTTTAGTTTTTGGAATAGTTGGATGTCTGAGTGAGCCAAATCTGGAGAATAAGGTGGATGTTCCAGCACTGCATAGTGCAAATCCCTCAATTACACTGTGACACTTTTGTGGGCAGGTGCATTTTCCTGATGTAAATTGTTTTTCTCTCTACAAGCCGGGTCTGCTTTCATGAATTTTTGAATCCAGTTTTCGTAGAATGTTAGAATAATGCTCCTAACCTAATGATTTACCATTTTCAAAATAGTCAATCAGCAGAAGTTCTTTCGCATCCCTCGGATGAATTTTGGCCAGCATTAAACCTTTTAGAAGAATTTTATCGCTGTAATGATACTAATTTTTTTCCATTTTTAATAACACAAACACTGCAACGGATTCAAATGACTGCCTACAACAAACTACTGGATGGAATGGCTTGCAACTTCAAACAATGAGCTTTGCCACCAATGCCACCATCTATGCCTTCTTTGAAGCTGAAGGACCAGCTGCCATCCATGTTTCATCCATTATCACATATTGATTCTGAAAATCACTCTTTTTTATTTTTTGGAAAGTATCACAAGCACTGTTTGGAAAGCGTTGTTGTAGTGAGTTTTTGATCCACGGTGAGCACTGGCATCACCCATCTTGTACAAAGCTTTGTCATGTCCTATTTCTCATGCAAAATGCAACCGATGTGATCTTTTGATATCCATACGGTATTAATAATTTCATGCACACTCATATGCCAATCTTCCAAAATCATATCGTACACTTTTTCAATGATATCCATTGTGGTTCCACTTTTTGACGTCCTTTACATCATCTTGGAGGGTTTTATGGCCAAGTTTAAACTCAGCTGCCGATTCCTTCACCATGAAAATTGAAGGATAAGAGTCCCATACATAATTACAATCTTAAGATCAATGTCATTCAGTATTAAACCATGTGCAAAGAATTTTTTCACTGCATGATACTCAATGTTTTCCATTTATAATATGTGCACCACAGCTGATTAAAATGACTGCCTACAACAAAATGCTGGATGGAATGGCTTGTAATTTCATACGTTGTGCACAGCTGTGATAGCATGAGTGAAAAAATATTGCAGGTAGTGATGCCATCTTTGGGTGACAACAAAAACTTTTCAGACCAACCTTTTATTTAATTTAGGTGTCAGTAATTCACTAACAAAGAAATAGAAATTGCTAGCATTTGTAAACCTTAATAATGTCCTAATCCATCTTTTTTAGCTTTTTGGTTGGTTACATTTTCTATCATTTAATCTGTATGGGGGAAACAAAATGAAAGAAAGAATACTGTTAAACTTAACCTTAATGCTATTTATTTTTATAATTTGCTGATTATTTATTAAAATATACTTACAGGAGGTGCAGGTACAGGAGGAATTCTACCATTTCTCAAAGGTTTGAAAAGAGACTCTGATTCTGATAGAGCTTTAGAAAAGAGCTTTAATTCTTATTGGAGTCAATCAGAACCATACTGTTCCCTCTGCACTGTCTTTTCCCTTCACAAGGTAACTTGGTTACTTCATTTGTATTTTTAATTGGTAAATAGAATATGGGTTGGTCTGTGTGTACCATTTCTTTCAAAGGAAATGCTTATCCAGTCATATTATGTAGCTATAATTTTTGTAGTCATTGTTTATACATCTTAGGATTGAGGGCATTCATGTTTTAATCCACCTCCTTCAAATATTAATTTTCAATTTTAATTAAAAATGTGATTTTTAAGTGTATGACTTGACAAATTATGTAGCTCATTTAGAGGTAAAAATAATGATGAACTTAGTTAGCAGGGATATGTACTTTATATTTAAACTAAAGTCTTGTGTAAATCATAATTTTAGAATTGCATACCTGAGCCCATGCCCCCTGGTTGGAGGAACTCCACAAATGGAACAAATTCAAAGCCTGTGAAAAGTCAAACCTGGCTTACTGCAGCATGTTTTGCGAAAAGGAAACCGTGCAAGGTTTGTGTGATTATGAGTACTTAGGTTATAGTTACATGGTGGCTCAGTAAGTCATTTGTATAAAATAAAAAAACGTCATTTTGGGTTTATTTTATTTTTTTATATTTTTCGATATAGTCTTTTTTTAGCTTTTCCCAAGGTTTATCCAATTTTTTAAGCCACTCAAAAAGTAGCCTTTTGGGTCATCAAAATAAGTTTCTTAGTTGGCAATGACCTCGTTTCATGTTAATTTTTTCATGCTTGGAAATAAAAAAAGTCATTTGGGGAAAATCTGGTGAACATGGTAGATGTTGTAATAATTCAAACTTCAGTTCCATAATTTTCGGGATCAAAACTGCGCAAGTGCGACTATAAATGGTGAAGAGAATTTTTTTTCTTGCAAATGAGGATGTTTTTTCTTAATTTCTTTCCTCAACCAGTGAAATAACTATCCCTAAAACTTTCCATTGTCATTTTTCCTTTTTGCAAGTAATCGATGTAGAAGAATCCATGTGATTCCCAAAAAAACCTTGGCCAGGCCTTGACCCTGTGAGCCAATTTTTCTATCTTCACTTTCTTTGGATCCAGATTGCCTTTAGAAGCCAACTGATTCGACTGTTCCTTCCTTTGTCTCTGAGGTGTATTAGTGTGACAATGTTTCATTCATAGTTATATATCATTGGAGAAACTCGTCAGGATTGCCTTAGAAAAGCAATAAACCAGCCTCCAAATTGACCACATCATTGCGTTTATTCTACACTGAGAGCAAACACAGCACCTATTTTGCCAAGATCTTTCTGCACCCAATTTTTTTTGCAACATTGAAAATACTGTGCCTTGTGAAATGCCTGTGGCCTCACCTATTTTGCAAACTTTGATTCATCGATCACTCAAAATCATATTGTGGATTTTATCAATCATTTCTTAGGAAGTCACTTACACTGGACATCTCGAAGGATGTTCATCATTTGTGGAAGTATGGCCTCGTTTGAACTCATCCAATTGTAAACAGTCCCAAACTCATTGAGCCGGTGTGCGATGAACTTCATCCAACTTGGCTTTAATCTCTTTTTGGTGTTAAGCCTTTTAAATAGAAATGTTCAATTATGGCACGACTCATTTTTTTTCATTTTTCTAAATAATAGTTTGCTGCCTCAATCGGCAATGAAAATGAAACCATGTGATGGATATAGCTGTATTTTAAACAGCAGTCTAGTGAGAGAGAAAGATTACTGAAAGCAAATCTTTTCTGGTATTACAAATGCCATCTCTTGAAATTTCTATCGAGTTATTGAATGACCCACGTAATATATATTGAAGGAAACTGCAATGGCCATCTTAGCCATAGTACTTCAGTAAGAAGTCAGGTAATAAATAATGCTTCTGGATGGTCACACATTAATAACAAGGAATTAACTTATAATAATAAATTGTTAGTTTGTTTGGTTAAGATTTGATAGGTTGGAGGTTGCTTAGTTCAAGCCCTATTTAGTACACTATCTAGTAAAATGCTCTTACTAACTCTAATACATCACTCAAGTTGGACTCCAATTCCTTTGCTACTTGGAGTTGCTTTCATTCAGAGTGTTGAATGTTTTCTCACTATGGTAGTCCATCCTGACTTTCAAAGTCTCCCTCCAGTAGGAAAAATATTTCACTCATTTCAGTGTTATGACACTCATTTAGCTGTCATCGCCACCTTAAATGGGAGTCTGACCAGATAAGTTTTTATGCTGTTTTTCAATGCTGAAAACGGCCTTTTTTTAAACTGAAAAGAAATACGTATATGCATCGCAATGTTTGCTGTGCGTAGCTGCATCAACATGTACCCTGCAGCTACATCATACAGCTGATGTGTTTCATTGCAACTAAAGTCAGGTTTCATCATTTTGAAGTCAGTTTTGCTGTGTCGTAGCAGAGGATAACATGTTGAAAGTTATTAGAGAACACAATAAAGGTGATTTTCAATACCTTAGAAAACGAATGTGCAACTCAAGTGAATAGACAGTTTCAGATGATGTTAAATGTGTGCTCTTCGCCTTAAAATATTGACATAATTTTATGACTTCATTTTTATGCAGATGATGTATCACTCATCTCAATAGACCATTGTAGGTCCAATAAATAGTCATCACTATCACCTATTAACGTCACAATTCTTATTATAATAGGATACCTCTGATATAATAGGGTAATCTGAGTGTTCAAGGATTAATTGACAATGAGATATAAAGAAATAAAAACTTTTCCCCTTGCAAAACATAATTGCCAGCTTCTTAATATACTTGTGCATGTATATTTTCTGGGTGCAGAATACTACACTCTGATTCCAATGGGAACCTAAATGGTTTTTTCTTGTCAATGATTTTCTAAGGATTTACTCTTAAAGTATGGCCCAAGGATTGATCTCAAGGTGTGTCAGGGTAATAATTTAGCTAAAGGTATTAAAGTTTTTACTAACTTTCAATTGATAAATTTGGTGACTGAAAACAAGTATTTTTTCTTAATTTTGGGATGAAAATACATTAATAAAATTTTTCTGCAGTGCCTCTTCTGTTGGCTGTACTTTGTGACACTTGCAAATATCTTGAATGTTTTGACCATGAAAATAATTTTCAAAGACCCGGGGCATTTAAATGTTAGTGGAGTAGAATTTAATTCTATAGAGGTACATGCTGAATATATCATTGCACTCCTCAGATGGAGCCACAAGGAGATAATGCAGGCAGCACTGCTGATTTAAGTGCTGGTATGTCCTCAATCCTAACCTGTTGTGACTGTGGTGTTTGCATTCATGCTTCATGCTATGGAGTCACCCTTCTACCCCCTGAGCTTCAGGACTGGAGGTGTGACAAATGCAGAGCTGGCATGTATCAGGCAGTAAGTATAAATGAAAAATGTAATTCTCTGCTTTTTTATTCCTTGATTTTTCCTTCGAGTTCTGTAAAAATTCATCATCAAAAAACATTATTGTTCCTATCCTATGTTACCTATCCAATATCGGAAAAGTTAGTCATAATTTTTAGGACCAGAATATTTGTATGCATATGTAATCGAGTCATAAACATCTTAGTATGCAATTGGCAATATTGTCTTATAATTTTGACCTGCAATTCTGGTCCACTGAAGAGGGAAATCTCTTAAGCCATAGTCAACTTAAGGAATATACTTGTGATTAAATTCTTTGCCTGATTTAGTCACGGAAAAGTGATCTTTTGGTTTTCTATTTTGTGTTTAACTTTATGCTTATCCTACATCATGGCCTATTACATTAAAGTTAGGACTTTCAAGATTAGTTATGAACAAAAATTTTTCTTTAGTTGAAATGACCATTTTAGTTTTGATAACAAAGAATTTAAAGAATCCTGAAACACCTTTGTTTTGCTGAAATGAAAATTCAAAATGTCCAAAAGATGAGATTGGCATTTATTTACAATGTTTAATGCAATCTTACAGGGCACAATTTTGCACCAATAAACCATGATCATTGTTGTGATATTTTAACATTATCATAGATAAAATCTGAGCAGTGGAATTCCTCTTATGTAGTCCAGTGTGAAAAAGGCATTTTATTTTTATGATTTATAAAAGTATATAATAATAAATTGTGCAAGTGTAGAATACCATAAATCAATTAAGAAATTTTTTTATTGGTTGCATAATATTATTCAAACCTGGTTGTGGCATAGTTGTGTTATTGAATTGAATGAACTGTTTCTAAATTATATTCCTTATTTCCAGTGTATTTTGTTGTCATTTTCCATGCCCATGTCTCTTTCTAGTCAATGTAAAGAGTCAAATGATCCTCGTTACACTGTAATAGGATCAAACATATAACCTATTTTCCATATCTAGTGAGGGATACAATAAATAAATTAATTGATGATATTCCTCATTTGTAGTGGTGTTGCCTCTGCCTGTGGAGGGGTGGTGCATTGAAAAGAACGAGTGACGGACGATGGGCTCACTTATTGTGTTCTCTCCTCTCACCTGGTGTTTCCTTCCGAGATGTGCGTTGCAAGGAACCAATTCATGTTCCAATTGGACTGGATAGACCATCCCCACAGCCTCATCAGCCAATGCTTCAGCTTCAGTCTACACAGTTAACCTCCACTCCTCCTCAAACAGAATCAGCATTGGCTGCACAGCCTTCTTCTCCAACGCATGTGAGAAAATTTTATGTCAGCATTTAGAGTATGTGTGTGTGTATGTGTGTTTTGATTAAATGCCCGTAGACCAGATTGGATGTCATCTTATTTTAATACTTTTCAACCCTACATTACTGTCAAACTGGTTTTCCTGCATAGATGTTGAACAGGCAGTGAAATTGTGGTTTATGTTCCTTCTCCATATTCATTGAAGTTTCCCAAATCCTAATCCATTGCATTTAAATAAGTAATGATATTTCATGAATACTATTAAATATTTTATTTTTTGCCTCATCTCTCTATTTTCAAGTAGGATTAATATGTATGTTCCTAAGTAGTCAAGGAGAACTTAACACATGGGAATCTGAGCTACCTCATTGTTTGACTAGTGCAAACAGTTGCCTTTTCAGATTCAACCTTTGCAGAAATTTTTTTAAAGAAAATAAAATTAGTTCTGATGCAATAAAGCAAGTTTCAATACTTTCTATTATTCAGGGGCTCGTCACATTTTATCTATTGCGTGGGTGCAGTACAAATGATTCCAGTTGTCAGCATTCAGTTCTTGTGTTTTTCATGCTTTATTATGTTTGTTTATATAAAAAAAATTTTATTGTGGCTGATCTACATGAGTAATTGTTTTAGAATGTGTTCAACAGATTCAGGCTTGAGGTCCTGTCTTGTACCTGATGATGACTCTGTGAGTTGAAACGCGTCGTACGTTAAATAAACTGTGGAAAAGTGCAAATTGTCCTTATTTCGTTTTAGAATATGAAATGTTTTAAAATCCAGGGCATAATTGTACAAAGAGTGAGAAAATTGAAAATAAAACTGTGTAAATATGGGCTTCCACATAAGGTGGAAGAGTAGGAAATTGTATGGAACATGATAAAAAAGTTGTAAATTGTTGGAAAATGTAAATTCTGATACTGCGTACGTAGAATTTTACTATTTTGCTTAGTTACAAAAATATCCATGTTGATACTTATCTAGCATTCTTAAATAAAATAAGGCAATGGACATTAAAGTGCCAAAGTGAAGTATTAATTCCAAAAAAAAATTATAATATTCCTTAAAAGAATTTCAAATTTGGGCCTGGGCTAATCATAACTATGGTTGATAGAGTGCCTTAGCTCAGCCCACCCTGAATTTGGGTGCTTATTTTCTGTCATTTACCCCATATTACATTGGAAAAGTGAGATGAAAAAAGACATTTTCTCTTGAGGAGATTATTAAAGAAATGAGTGATATAATATGGTCTTTCTAGGTTTTGCTCTGTAAGCTTGGTTCTTATTTTTCTTTTCTATTTGCACATTTTTCTGAGGCCCCTAGAAAAGTACAGTACATTTTGTTGTGAGTGCATTTAGGAAGATTATAAGGCTGTGTTACTCTTATATTGCAATACATATATGCCTAAAGTGTATGAACATTTCAAAGTGAATTTTATTTAAATGCTCTTGGCTTGGTGTTCTTTCAAAATTATTGAAATATTACAGATTTCAAGGTAGTTGTAGCATGTTATGTAGCGAATGTGTAGATAAAACATGGTAATTTTACCATGGAATCAAGATATCTTTAATTCTTATAGGATTAAATTTATTTTTGCCCTGATACTTATTTTATTTTTTGGTCACACTTCCTTGAAATTTTAATGATTTCTTGTATATTCTCATATGTAAGTATGATTGAAAGTTGTTTTCATTTTAATGTGCTTTATTTTTGGTTTTCATACTTATGTAACAGAGTATGACTATTGGAGTTCTATAATAGCATAAGAATATTTGGTTCAGGTTATTAACCATACCACTCTTGTGTTTACCTATTATATTTGATTGACTCAAAAAATCATCCATTTTATGATATTTTCTATGGCCTCTCCTAATGATATATGAATGAAACCATTCATGTTGCAATAGTACTTGAGGAAAACTGATTTTTTATTTTCCTGTATTTCAGACCTGTGAGCTTTGTAAGTCTGTTGAAGGATCCTGTATCCCATGTAACTACTCACGTAAATGCTGCTCCTATTTCCATCCAATGTGTGCTCTGATTTCTGGAGCTCGTTTTACCATGGTAGAAGAGGATGAGAGCAGCAACAGACATGCAGAATTTCACATCACTTGTTCGAGACATTTGCCAAGTCGGGTAAGATGATTACTTATTTCCTATTGTTTTTGAAAACTGATGCTCTGGCTATCTCATGTTTATTTTACAAATATATATTTTTATCATGTGTAATTTCTTACATTGTAAGACTAAAATATTTGTGTGGTGGAGATCAAATCAAAGTTTGTATCATGTTGCCGACAAATATGAACTCATTACCAAACTTTTGTTTTTCATCTTTGATTTTTAGGAAGACATTCCAAGTATCATATCTCCTGGCACATGAGACATACCCTCTTTTTTTGTTGCAGAATTATAAAAATACTTGGATCAGGCAGAAAAGGATCAAAGTATTTTACACTTGTAGGAAAAAAATTAAATTGTTACATTAAAAAATAAGCAGCTACACATATGCCAATGTTAATTCAACATAGAATCCCAGGAATTTGGCATCACTGGGCCAAAATACCTTTCAGCTACTTTGTTTCATGTTCTGAAGCATAATTCATGAATTCGTAGACTCCCAAGTTTATTGGGAAAGCAACAATGTATGTTTGTATTAGCAGAGAGGCAACATCCCTGTTAGCAGAAAGTGTATTAAGTTTTTCTGTAGCCCAGCCTATATGAATAAATGTGCTAAATTATATAAATTTACGATTTATTTGGAAAATTTTTTGGGAAGAACTGTCATCAAAGTATTAAAATTTTATTGCTTACTACTAACTCAAAATAGTGATGTTACCAAAATTTGTAATCAAAGCAACCATTTGCTATGCCTGTTGTGGGGAAAATTACTTAATAGTTAGTATGTTTCCAGCAAATCAGCTTGCACTTATAGGTTGAAGTTATACCCGCTACCCATAAGACACAGTGACCCATGCCACACACATTATAAGTGGCATATAGCACATTTTTGCTGTGAGCCCTCTGCTGTCAAAATGTTTGTTATTACTTTTCAATCTCGATTCATTTTTTTTCAATCAATTATTACCATAGCATGTAGTGTCTTTCTGTCTCTTGTCAGATGAGATTCAGTTCGCAGTATTGGTTAAATCGTTGAAGAATCCAAACAATAGTCCATCAAAGTCCATAATCCACTTACTGGTAAACATCCATTTAATTGACCAATTCCATGGCCCTGAGAAATGAAACAATTTTTCTAATGATGGAGTTTAAACTAAAGGGTGATTTTTTTGTCATTAAGATTGCAAAACAAGTCAGATTTTAATTGGACAAACGGTCTTAAAATTAAGGAAAGACTGAGGTATTAAAATTAAAGTTTCGAAATTCAAATATGTGCATATATAAAAAGGAGACAATGCTGCAGATAAGGTGAACATTGGAGTTAAGTTTCATCTTAGATTGGTTGAGTGTCCTATGGTAGGGCGCTTAAATCTGGGTAAATTTCAATTTGAATTTCCCGCCATATCCACTTCACAAGAGGTCACAATTGGCGTTTCTAAAAGCTATAGGCATCTAGTAAGCAGTCATAACCTTTAAATGGCCGAGATGTTACGTACAAGTGTGGAGAACAATCAAAGAGCCTCTATTATCGGAAGTGTTCTCGCTGGGCGTTATATTTCGAAATGGTTCAATACTTCTGGTACCATCAGATCAACTGTTAGTGATATTATTGCTAAGTATAATGCTGCGGAGAAGGCCTGGGAAGGTTTTGCTACCCCAGCGAGCAAATTTCAATGGGAAATGCGTGCTTGTCTAGATTTCAGCGCCGCACCCTGCACAAGTTCAAAGGAGTTTATTTGAGCGTACAAGTTAAATAAATATTTGTGTAAAAATTGCTGTTCCTCTCAAAGTTAATCTCAAACTCTTTCTCAGGAGCAAGTACATCCCTTATCCGAGGGTGAGCGTGTTTGGGGTAGGAAGAGCAATGATCGTTTGTATCCTGGTCGTGTATCATGGGATTGGGTTGTGCCTGCCCTCTGCTGTTGGGTATCATACAGTGATGGATCTCTTGGCCCTAACCTCCCTCCAAGCTCTATTCAGGTATGCATACAGAAGTAACTCTTAAATGAATGGAAATGGATCATGAATTTCTTTCAATCATATACTAGCAAACCACATGATCTTTTGATGTCTCTGGCGTAACTTTATGGAATTTGCATAACATATGGAAGTGAAATGAAATAATTGACTTTGTTATTCCACACACTTAATTTTAAAAAGACACGACCCTGGTTTCGACGTTGAGCGTCATCATCAGGTCTGATGGTCCTGATGATGGCGTTCAACGTCGAAACCTGGGATGTGTTTTTTAAAATAAAGTGTGTGGAATTACAAAGTCAATTATTTCATTTCATTTCAACACATGATCTTGTTTATGATATTTATTTATATTCTATTTCCCATTTTTTATAAATATTTTCCGACTTTTTATAGGCTAAGTGATCAGCTTATTAAAATTATTAGAATTTTGGAAATAATTTTACTTTAAGCAATTTTGCAAGGGTTTTTCTAGTTAATTGATGCTATGGGACATGTGAAGTATAGAGGGGATGGTACTTGGCATATAACACTATGGGAAATGCCAGTGTTTTTTTTGCTTCTCAAGTACATTAATACAGGGTGGAGCAAGATTACCTCCTTTTTTAAAAGCATTCACCGCACCCTCTATATGTAAATAATCTTAATTTAAAGTTTTTTAAATAGACTTCATAGAATTTTTATGTGATCAAGCTTCTTTCATTTGGTAATTTGCTCCCTGTAAATGTATCCATGCTGTTGAAATTGCTCTGCTGAAATGAAAATATTAAATTCCAAAAATTATTTTTGAAGTGTTGCAAAATTATAATTTTAGTTTTTTAGGTTTCATCCATCATAAATGTCCTGTTATTTTGGTGTGTATTGAATTTTAATATTGTTAACAATGATTATAATTATTTTCTAAATTTATCTGTAGGGCTTAGATTGGGAAAAAAATAAATTACCAAAACCTGGAAGAGAAGTTCTTGTTGGTAATGAAAATGATAGTTCAACTGTTCCAGCTACGTTTTTAGGCTCTACAGTGAAAAATATGTACATGGTATGTACTGATATAATATACATGATGTATCATCTGATATAGTCTATGCACCTCCGATGACAAATGATATAGTTGTAAATTACTGTGGTTTTGTTCAAAGCATTTGAAAATTATTGGTATCTAATAATGAAAATCACTTGCAGGTATGTTTTGATGATGGCACTAGACAACCACTGTGTCGTGAAGATATCTTCAATATACCAGAAGACATACCAAATATGGTCCATGGGACTCTTAAAGGTAAAGATCTCAAGATTAAAGGCTCATCATTACTGCGTTCTCAGGAATCAGTGATACAAATTAAAGAAGAGCCATTGGATTGACAACAGGTGGAATTGGAAGAACTGATTGTGACTAATACAGTGTTTTAGTGAACACTTAGAAGCAAGATTTGAAAAGTCAAAGTGCAATGTGATTTTAAACTTATTCACAGTGGAAGCTTCTTGATCTATCAAAGTGCATGTTCTTGTAGACTGTAGTCAATCTGTCATATTATAGTAGCCATCATTGGCTTTATCTGAAGACCCCTCCAGAGACTTTCTGTAGAAAGAAATGGGAATTACCTTTTATATAAATTCAAGAGTGCATTACAGTAAATGTTTTCATCAGCTTTATTAACCTAATTTTAGCCTTGGTATTATTATTGTGAGATGGTGAAGGCTCATTTTGAAAACAAGACATCTTTAAATCATTTTTGTGTACATCAAGTATAAATGCTGTATGTTACTGTTAGTTGATACAGTTGAACTAATGAGAATTAGTTGGCTCCACTTTCCATGTGTATGCTCACTTTTCTTTAGGAATTCTTTTGTGAATTTTGTTTATTGGCTTCAGAATTGAGCTTTGCTGTGCAACAGTGATGTAAATGATTATTAAGAGTACAAATGTATATTTCCTTCTAAGCTCTATCCTGGAAACTTTGATAATGCTATGTGGGAAAATTTTTATATACCGAAACCGTATATGAATCAGATACAATAGTTGTCGTGCTAGTGACTATTGAAAGAACTTTTAAAAGACCTCTTTAAGATTTGTTATGGAAATGCAGTAATTGTAAAACCAGCTATTTATCATTCATGAAATTATTTAGTCAGATGATTTTATTGCATAGATACCTTGTAAATAAGCACAAAGAGAGTTTATTTATAGTGTAGTGAAATGTTTTGTCAGTGCTAGTTTGATGTAAAATTAATTAAATCTTTAATTGTTATGCTGTGGTTAAAGTATAAATTGAAGCTGTGGTCACAAATCAAGACAAGAGTGTAATGAAATACAATATTGGTAGCATTAGTCAAATTATTATATGTGGTCCTGTATTTTACTGAAGTTTTACCAACCACTTACATGATTGTGTAATATTTTGTCAAATCAAGAAATAAACTATGCTTAACCTTCCTTTTTTTGTATATTTATGCATGGGAGTTTCCTTAATCTTCAATATATAAATGATATACATATTGCATAAGCCAATTAGCAAGCCTTAGTGTTGGAAAGGAAAAAAACCCTGCTCTAAACACTCGACAATGAATCAAGTCCTAGCATATGATAGATGAGGCATCAGTCTCATGTGGCAAAAATGTTGCTGTTCTTATTAATGACACTATTGCTACTAGTTAGAATATTAAATTGGAGTGTTAGGACAACGTCGAGGACAGGTAAATTAGGGAATGTTAGGCTAGAGATGGATAGAGGAAGTATAGATATTTTAGTTCTATGCAAGGTGAGATGGAAGGATAGCAGGGATTGCTAGAGTGATAGAGTAATATACAGCGGTGTGACAAGAGCCAGGGAGGAGTTGCCATAATATTGAATAAAAAGGTAGGGAGAAACTCAGCTTAGAGCAAGCAATGGATAGAATATTATTAATACAAGTAAGAGCAGAACTGATGAACTTTGTCATTCTTCAGGTAAACATGCAATCAGACAATCATAAGGAGGAAGAAGTCAATATGGTATACGATATAGGAGGACATAATCGCCTGTGTTCCTACAGGGAAACATTCAATGGTGATGGGGGATTAGAATGCAACAGTAGACAAGGGACGAAATGGTGATGAGGGGTTTAGGCATGAGGAATGACCATGGGGAGAAAGCATTGAGGTTATTCATAACCAACACATGGTATAGACACCACTAAAGTCTTAGGTTAACATTGAAAATGCCAGGTGACTTAAAATGGTATCAGTTAGATTATACGTAAGATGGTTAGGCACAGATTTAGGAGAAGTGTGATCATAGGCACACCTTCCCAGGAGCGGATGCGGACTCGGATCACAATTTAGTTATAATGAAGTGTAGCATCTGATTCAAAAAGATAAGGTAGGGGAGGCAGGTTAGGAAATGCAATGTAGAAACATTAACTGGATTGATAAGGAACGAGTATCAGCAGGCTGTAGAGAAAATCATGAGTGAGGGTAAAGAGCCGAGTACTTCCGAGGAAAAATGGAATATATCAAAATAAGGATTTTGGAAGCTGCATAAGAAACTAAAGGAACCGTTAATGGGAAGAGGACTAGGAAACCATGGATCATGGATGAGATGATTAGAAAGATAGATGAGAGAAGAAAATAGAAGAATGAAAACACAGAGTTAAATAATAAATTGAGGCAGGCAAAAGAAGCAGTGCGGGGATATGGAAAGTTTGCTGAGGAGGAGGAAAATTGGCATACTATATAGCCCGGTTAAATCACTATCAGGAAGTCAGAAGGTAAGATCTGTGATAACAGTTAGAGATAACTTGGGTAAGATAATAGTTGATATAGAAAAGATCCAAGAGAGATGGAAGGAAAATATAGAAGAACTGTATGGTAAAGAACTTAGGCCAACAAGGTTAGACATGGAAAAGGAACTTGACGTAGAGGAAGATAGCTTAGGTCCAGGCATTCTGGACGATTAGATAGAAAGGGCATTGAGGGAGATCAAATGATATAAGGCCATCGGGGTAGACAGCATTCCTTTGGAAATGCTAAAAGTTTTAGGAAATTGTAGGAGGAAGAGTGTATATGGACTGATTCGTAGTATCTATGAGGAAGGAATCTGGCCAGAAGACTTGGTGAGATCAGTGTTGGTATTGATTGGCAGTGTGATGTTGAAGACTGTGATAGAGGAGAAAATGGTAAGCAAGCCAGGAAGGGCAGAAAGAGGAAAGGGAAGAAGGAATTATGAAGTTTATTGCAGTGTAAGGTGTTGCATTGTGTTTTGTTATGAGAAACATTATATTTATTTGGTTGTTGTGCCCATTCAAAACCCACCTCAATGGGTAGTTAACCAAACAATAATTATGCATATCAGATGTGGGTTAAACAAAATTGTGCTTTAAAGGTGTAAAGATGTTCATGGAAGCACCTGGCCATGAACCACTTGTATAATTGTTGCATAACTCAAATAAGGAACAATCAATAGTCCAACATTTTCATGATATGGGAATAATAATGCACCAAAAATATTTTCATAATTAATATTTCCAAACAAAACAATAATAAGTAATTATCAATAAACCATTTGTGATTTTAAATACTGAAAAGACTGGCCCACAACCCATTCCTACCATGACCACTAAGTACCCAATTAATGATGAAGAATTGGATTTCTAGTATTAGGTGAAACTTCTGAAACTGACATGTACACACATTATAAAAATACCCAAGTATCTCAGATTGTGCATTTACTGATTAACATTGAAGTGAGTTGTTTAATAATTTTTTAAGAGATCAATTTCTTTGTCAATACGATTATAATTTTGTTTCTAAGAAATTAAATGGATTGAATGCTGTAAAGAAAATTTTGTTCCTGCTATATGCATGATGCCTGGAATGGCAAAAGTAGGTGGTAAATTTTTTAGGCTGGACTATATCAAGACTTGATTGGGAATGAAATGCATCATGAATTATATGCACCATCAGGAAGCATCACAGTGACTAAAATTTCATGACTGTATCATGACAGTACACTGCTTTAGTATATATTTTGGTAAAATGTACAGGTACTCTTCACGAAGGAATAATAATGGAATAATCCCAGGCAAGACCTTCAGCTCATGTTATTGATGAAATGTGTGGGTCGTCATATTCTGACATCAAGTATATCTCTGACCGCAAGAGGGAGGCAGATGCACGTCCATAAGCCCCCTTGGGTCTCACCTGTACTGAAGTCATAGTGTATAGTGTCAATCCAAGTACAAAACTTAACACTTGCCCAAGGCTGATGATTTTACTAAAGGTAAACACTAATGTTAGTTTTGCATACTGATCGAAATAAGGTTAATCACAAATATTTTTAAGCTCTTTTCGTACTAAATCGAGTAGCAAAACTTCCCGAGAAAAGTGGGTGCTCACTAAATGGGAAGCTGCTGCGACAAAATTTTGAGCATGACGGAATGAATAAGCACATTTATGGGACTATTTACAACCCAGCTGTTACATTAAGAGGTAGTTACCAAAAATATTGAAGCATTTCAACGCAATTCAAAGGCAGAACATATTCCGGAATTGTTTTGATGCATGTGATATATGTCAAGATTTACTAATGATGGTTAAAATACTGTGAGTGTAAGAGAATTTTACATCCAATAATAATGAGTATAGCTTTTGTAAATTATCGATCTCATTACTGCAGTAAGTGTGACTGTTCTTCTTTGGGTATGGAATATCAGTATGTTGTTGACTATCCGACTTCCAAAGATAATAAAGATCAGTTCTGGAGCGAACTTCTAATGCACATTCTTGGCAGAGGAATAGTGTAACTTCAACTATTGAATTAACCCTATAGTAACTAGACGCTGAGCATAACATTAATTACAAACAAATTGTCACTCAATAATTTTACACGTCCTGTCTATATTCTAATTGAAGTGCTGACAAAAATTAATTCGTACGTGCTGTGTGGCTATCAAGCAATGGTTTCCCATAGTCCATAATGGAAATAACCATTTTCCAAGATTACATGCCGTTTCCGAACTGTGTGATGTTATAATCAATAGGGTTGTACTTTGTTAAGATGTTGTTTTCTTTTCCATAATCATACTGTGCCCGCTGCCCAGGAGGTGCATCATTAAATGCCATTAAAGTTTTTTTTCTGGCTACTTATCTATCGTCCGGAAAATGAGCTAAAAAGCAGCATATCTTAACGTATAAAGTATATAATGAAAACGACGTGAACATAGAATACAAAAACCTACACACGTTGACAGATGCAGTTATTTCAACTGTTTATTTATCTTGTTTAAGAACGCTTGACGTCAGATGGAGGTGGAGGGAAAAGGATGAGTAGCGTAGGTAGCGTGGCGTTACAAGATAGGGTAGATATTAGCAGAAAGAAGACGGGGACAAAGTTTGTTTTGTGAGCCCATTTTAGTCGGAGTAGTTAGCACCTTGTGTATTATTGTGCATGCCCTGAAGACGCACTTTTTAAGAGCACTGGCAAATTTTCCTTCGCGGAGTGTATTTAGTCTAAGATATTGTGAGACACTTGTTGTGTTTGTGTACGTGGACTTACAAAGTTTTATCAGTGACGAATAATACTGAGTGTGCAGTATGATTATGAAATGATTTAACGTGGCTGATTATCGACTGGATGCACAAGTGCAGACTAAATGATCTCTTTAAGTCGTATTGAGGTTTACTGATATAAAAATAATATTTCTTTGGAACTTACGCCTATTTATGTTAATGCTGCACCTTAATAGTTAACACATGCCTGTTGTTAATGACATTTCAAGTAAAACAATCGGAATGAAGGCCCTTATATTAGTCGGGGGGTATGGTACCCGGCTGAGGCCGCTTACCCTTAGTCGACCGAAGCCATTAGTTGAATTTGCCAATAAACCAATGTTGATGCATCAAGTAGAGGCCTTAGTAGAAGCTGGTGTCACAACTGTAATTCTTGCAGTTTCCTATAGAGCCCAGCAAATGGAGGAGGAGTTGGGAAAAGAAGCAAAGAAATTAGGTGTATGTGTTCGATGCTAAGTTACCTAAACAGTATCCATCCTAACTTGGTAAACTCTATTGTTGAATATCTGTACGACATCGAATTACTTTTACAGGTCAATCTAATTTTTTCGTGTGAAAGAGAGCCGTTGGGAACCGCTGGGCCACTAGCATTGGCTCGTGAACATTTAGTTGGAAGTGCAGAAAATGAGGATGAGCCTTTCTTTGTTCTCAACTCCGATATAATATGTGATTTTCCTTTCAAAGAAATGATGGCTTTCCACAGGAAACATGGCGGGGAAGGTAACAATTATGTTTTCTACTGAGTTATCTTGTGGAATAATAGCAAATTATTCAAGAGGTAAAATATCTATTAGATAATATTGACTGACAGCGCATTTGTGATAACGTAATATGCCACGATCTCAAAACCATGAAATAGCCCTTAGTTTTCTAGTAGGCGGAGTAAATATGACTTCCCTAAATTTATAGATCACATAATTTCAAATTCAATTTTTCAGGAACAATATCTGTCACCAAAGTGGAGGAACCGTCAAAATATGGTGTTGTCGTTTATGACAGTGTCAGTGGACGGGTTAGGGAGTTTATAGAGAAGCCCCGTGAATTTGTGTCAAATCGCATCAATGCTGGAATGTATGTCTTAAGTCCACGAATCCTTCGTCGCATCCAGCTCAAACCAACTTCAATTGAAAAAGAAGTGTTCCCAGGTGTGGCAGCTGATGGTGCCCTTTATGCACTCGAACTTCCTGCTGGTGGATTCTGGATGGATGTGGGACAGCCGAAAGACTTTCTCACAGGAATGTGCATGTATTTAGGTAAATGTAAAAGAAACACTATTATTAGCAGTGGTGTACCTGTTTAGAGTAGGTTTTTTGTGGACACTGACACCACACACTACTCCACCACTTCAAGTTTTAACTAACAAGACGCGAAAATACCTTGATCCCCTACTACTTACTCATTATTTAGCTCTTTTTACGTCTACCTTCTTTTATTTCTTCTAATATGCAATTTTTTCTCCATCTACATTACTTTCATATCGTTCTTTACTATATTACTGCTTTCATTATCAGTTTGCCTCTGTTCTACTGCATCTACGTCATCTTGCCTTCTTCGCTTGTCTCCCATTGAGGAAGAAAGAGGCAAAGAGAGTGACACCCTTAAATTCTGGACAGGAGTACCCTTTCTCATTTATATGTCCTTGGCAACAGTATTACTTGTATCGCCAGTTGGTTTTTTGCCTCCTTTGAGGTGAATGAGTCCAGGGAAATGGACTGTTTTGAAAATATTGTGGGCTTGGGATGAGGAGCATAGGTTGGAAGAGTGAGGGATAGAGATACAGAAATTAGGCAAAGGAAAATATATGGAATCATTTTGAAAAAGGAAAAACCTGTTGGTGAGGGTGAGGTGAAATGTATGAAATCTTTAGTTATTGTAGCACTCAAAGGTTTTCAATTCAATTGAATATCTGATCAAAGTTGTTGATTCCACCCATTAACTGATTGGACTTGGATTGATTGCACTGATTGTCTCCCTGACAACCCTGTTTCCTCTTTGAGATGGCATGTCAATCATGTTGTTCCTGAAACTGGAGATGATCATCAGAGCATCCCTTTCATCCTTCAATTTGAAGATACCAACCCGTTCATTAGAATGGACACCAGCACATCTCCCCATCTCAATATAGCCCTTGCCACATGGGAGATAGTTCCTTTCTGGTTTATGAAATAGTTCCTGTGTGATATCTTCTCCTCTCAAGCAATGTGTGGATCAATTGGACACTTGTATGATAGTTGTCGAAGCAGAAGCTTACTAATTTGTCAATACAATTTTTAGCATGAGTGCATAAATCATTTGGTTTTAGTAGTAAAATAAGTAAATATGATAATGTTCATTGCTTCAACAGGGCATTTGCGACAGAAAGAGCCAAGTAAATTGTATTCTGGAGAGGGGGTTGTTGGAAATGTGCTTGTCCACCCTACAGCTAAAATTGGAGAAGACTGCAGAATTGGGCCTAATGTAACCCTAGGTCCAGAGGTATGTAGAAGCATAAAAGATATTTCAGCAAATACCATGCCATTATAACTAAATTAAAAAGTATGATACTGCTGTCGTAAAGACATGGGAAGGACGACCCGACTTTGGGTAAGAGTGAAGCCAGCAAGACACTCTGCGATCCTCAGCCGTTTATTAGAGGGGTCAGATTGGTAATGTTGACTCGATCAAGCACCGGAACGGGTAAGGCAGGGAACTTACAGGGGAAAGGAAGTATTCGGGCGGGAATCATCCGCAGACGTGCTGGCAGCCGACTGATGAACGCGGGGCTTCGTCGATGGCGGTGGCCTAGCGGGGAGTCCGATGTCGGTGGTCTAGCGGGGAGTCCCTCGGATACTCCGATGCGGCGGCGACCAACGGGTGAACACAGGGTCTCGGCAGCAGGTTATATCAGTAGACTCACCCTCTATCGCGTCGGTCCGGATCGCCTCCCTGGTCCTCTCTTTCTCCGCCCCCGCACCACACTCCGACCCAAGCTGGTCCGCGCGCGGCGGCACCCCTCCCTAGGGCCTTCCCCGTGACGTTGGTCACTGGCCCGGTAGCCCCTCCTCCCACCTGGGATTCCCTCCCTGGAGGCGTAGGAAGGATCATTGCCCCCGAGGCCCTTTGGCGGTGCCCAAGAAACCGCTAGGGTTATAGAAACCCTTCCTACGACCTCGCCGAGGCTTTCCCGCTTTAGGTCTTCCGGGCCTTTCCCGTGACGTCAAAGAGTCCGTCGCCTATCACAGGCATTGTCTGGTCATGCCCCAAAAGCTTACAACGGCGAGAACAGAGCCCTCACCACACTGCAATGGCTCAAAATTTGACCATCAAAAAAGGTTTTCCTAAAAACTAGCTTTCTCCAAACCCAACTACTATTAATAATATACAGAAACATTGTTGGGCCACTGCAAAGAAAATGTATTGATGTTAGTATGCCTCTCAAGGAATACTTAATAATATAATTTGTTAATTATTTTGTTTTTTATCCTCCATAAGCATATCTACTGGGTGCAGCAATGTAACTTCCTTTTTTCAAATGCCAAATGCTTTCAAAAGAGGAAGTTATGTTGCCATACTGTGTATTATCATCAAGGCTGGAAATACAAAGATGATACAATTAAATACCCCAATCTGGTACGGGGATACTTTTAGTATCTTTATGGATATCTTCTACCAATAGAGTGGAACTCCCAAGTCATTGCCAAATTTTTACGTGTCACCCATATCTGCAGAATTTTTCCAGTAAGATAGATTAGGGACCAGGGGTTTTAAATGTGTATTATGCTAGAGTGCATCATAGTTTTTCCATGCAAAGCACCTTCCTTTGCTTTTAGTCTTATTTTATCAAATTTTTGTCAATGAGTATTCTTTTTTGCATTTTCTAATGCCCAATAGGTGATTGCCTCATAGCAGTAGCCTGTTCATTATAAAAGTTACTTTGATTTATCATATTTCTATATTGTAGTATGATATAGCGACACTTTATTATTAGGTGTTTTTAATTTTTTTACCATGCAGAAATGGAGCAGGTGTCAGGGAATCTTTTATGCTAAGTAATTGACTAAGAATAAACGAAGATGGCCCTAGTGTAAATTAATGAATCATGTAACATACTTGGAGAATTGCTTTATCAAATAGTAATATTGAGGTCATGACAATGTATCTTAGATCATAGGCTTCTGCAGTGATTAGGTAATGCAGATAGGTTTTTTTCATGTTGCTTTGTGGGAAGCATTTAGTGGCTCCTCCATTTACAACTGAATTTGAATATAGTTGTATAAGAATTAAGTCTTTTTGCTCATCTTATGTTATATTATTGAATAAAAAGGTATGAAGAAGAAGTATACATAGCTATCATAGAGCATGCTGCAGATGGCAGAACCAGTGAACTTGGTTGTTATTCATATTGTTGGTATACATGCATGAAGCAATCATAAGCGGAAGAAAATCAATGGGGTATACAATCAGTGAGATGATATTGTGTTGGAGATAGTAATGAGGTGGGGTGTGGTTTAAGTATGACGGATGACCATGGGGAGAAAGCATGTGAGTTCTGCAGGAGACAGAGGTTACCCATCACCAACACTTGGTATAGACACCACTAAAGTCTTAGATATACATTGAAAATGCTAGGTGACTTAGAAAGGAAAGCATGGCTAAGCATATAGAGTATTCAGTGCAATAGATAGGGGATGAGATTAAATATAAATAAAACAAAGGTTATCTGGCTTTCCAGAAAGAGAAAGGCTAAGCTTTACATGAATGCAGAAAGGAGAAATCTAGAGCAGGTAGAACAGTTGTATCTCGGAAGTATTTTGGACAAAAACAGTCAAAGTAGTAGGGACACGTAAGGAGAAGAATTGTGAGAAAAGGCTTAGTGAAAACTTTGATTTGGAGCATAGTTATATGTGACATGGAAACGTGGTCATTGATGGAGAAGGTTACCTGGACAGAAAGGAAGACAAATGAGGAAGTGCTAGGTAAGGGAGACAGAGCTAGGTGGAGGAGAGGGAATTGATAGAGGAGAAAATGGTAAGCAAGCAAAGAAGGGCAGAAATAGGAAAGGGAAGAAGGAAGTATGAAGAGATTATTGCAGTGTAAGGTGTTGCATTGTGTTTTTTTTATGAGAAACAATATATTTATTTGGTAGTTGTGCCCATCCAAAACCTACCTCAATGGGTAGTTAACCAAACAATAATTACGATTATGCATATCAGATGTGGGTTAAACAAATTTGTGCTCTAAAGGTGTAAAGATGTTCATGGAATCACCTGGCCGTCAACCATCTGTATAATCGTTGCATAACTCATATAACGAACTCTCAATAGTCCAACATTTTCATAATTAATATTTCCAAGCGAAATTTTGTAGTTGTGTCCATCCAAATGCCTGTGTTAACCGGTAGAATAGCTATAATTCATGCTTCATTAATTGGCAATCTGAAGTACAATTTGAATAAATTTTTACCATTGTATTAATTTAGCTCACAGTTGTGTTGATTTGGCGTATTGCGCTGAGTGTCAAAACAATTGAATGAATTAGGCAGTATCAAAAAATTCTTTTCTTCATCCTATTAAAGAGCAATATATTAGGGTATATATGTTTCATAAATATTAGATTTATAAGTTTTACTGATGCATTATAGATTCAATAATTGATATTTTGTTTCTTTATAACATTCAGTAGAATGTTTAACTCAATAAAAGCAGCAATTAGGTGCTTTGTTTCAAAATAGTCAGTTGAAACTTAACCCAACCCAGGTAGATAAGTAACTGCTTACCACCTGATTTAGGGTTAGTCGGCTGCCCACATCTGAAATTACCCTTTAGATTTGGGTACCCTATCCATGTATGAAGTGATTGGCAAAAAAGAAGATAAGCAAAGCATCAAAATGACTCATAATACATTGACATATAGCTGTATCAGTCTGTTTATTGTTTAATTTTGTTGTGTTCAATTCTATTTTCTTCTTTCCAGGTAGTGGTAGAAAATGGCGTGCGAATCTCACGATGCACAATACTGCGTGGAGCAAGAGTGAGATCTCATTCATGGCTTGAAGGCAGTATAGTTGGTTGGGGATCAAGTGTTGGTCAATGGGTGCGATTGGAAGGTGCAGCTGTTCTTGGTGAGGATGTCATAGTGGGTGATGAGCTCTATGTAAATGGTGGTCAAGTTTTACCTCACAAAAACATCTCATCATCAGTACCTGAGCCTACCATCATAATGTGAAAATACTTGCTTGAAGGAAAGTTAAGGTAATTTATTGTTTATTGATAGTCATATTGGATGAAGGTGATAACCATAAAGTTTACATTGCAAAGAAGATTGCAGGAAAGATTTGAATTTCACTATTTTACAGATTGTGACTCCGTCTTGCATACAAAAACGTTGGTGATCGATCTGATCATAACCCAATATGATGTATCCCCACATTCCTGGGTAAATCTGCTGTAATGAAGCAGAGCTTGTTATTGATTACTGGGTAAATGTATTAAACATGTTACTTCTTAAACTCCAAGCCAAAAATCAGAAGTGCATTTTTCAAGTCAAAGGTTTTGTAATATTTTCATTGTTAATAGACTTTATATGGAAGCTTTTGTAGAAAGCTGCTCAATATTTCACATTATATATAACTTAAACTTATATAATATTCACTAGGAATGGTTGTAATGATTTTAATTTTTAAAATACAGACATTATATTCCACCAAGTTGTTTGCTTTTACTCAACTTTAACATTTAATAAAACAAAAAACCTATATTATCCCTTCTGTTGCCTATACAGAAAGTATAAATGAATAAACATTTCTGAAGGCATTCATTGCCATACTGTGCATTTATTAAGTAAATGTATAAGCACCTGCTCACATAAGCAATACTATGATTGCCTGAGTACCAAATAACTTATAATGTAGATTTTCAGTAGTACAAGTTCAGGAAAATCTACTTATGCATTTGCGAGTGTAGAATGTAGGTACAATATAATTAGGATTTCGCATTTTGATGAAAAAAAATTAATTTATTTTAACTGAACAATATCTGAATACTGTGTTTCCTGGGTACAAGCCTAAGCAATTTCCATTGTAAATGAACATCGCAAAGCCTCTCACATATAACCTGATCTTATATATATATATACCTTTCACTTTTAATGTCAATGAATAATAACAGTCCCTGAAATGAGTTACAGCTGAACTATTAATTAGGCTTTCACTACACCACTGCTTTTATTTTGGGCTATTATGAGATACATGGTGACATCTGGTTTTCTGGGCCATGTCAAGATGTCTGCTCCTTTTACTGATAAGGAGCTGTCCCAAGTTTGCAGCATGGCATAGGGATATTGAACTATTTAACTACAATTGACTTCATGTATAGAAAGGCAACCTGAAGCTGGTATTTAGCTAGAAGCTGATATTTTATCATTAAGTGTACCTTGTCATTTGATATGATGCGAAAAAAAGTTGCATCAGCATCTTGGATATCTGCACAACATTTCTGATGTAGGAATGATATTCCTGGATTACCAGTATGTAATTAAAACGTTTTCACTTTTTCATCAGGTGCCTATTTCATATTCTGACTCATCCCTACGTGTATATTAAGTCAACTATCTATCAGTAGATTTATTTATGATTATGATCCTATTTTTGGTCTAACTTCATTTTTTAGAATCAAGGCATCTCTAGTTTTGGCTTTACCATATCATAGGCTTTGGTTTGTTTATACATTACATAAAACCAGGCTTTGAAACATGTATAGTCCGCATTCACTGGGATAGCTGGAAAAGCCATTGATTTAGGATATCCTCAAAATCCTTTACCTGGAGGAGTATCGAAATATTGTATTTGGATAAGTCCCAAGTAATGGTAATAACTCTGGGTAGAAAATGGTCTTTTACTTTGTGTAGCATGTCAATTATTTTAACTAGTGTCAGATTTTCTGTGCAGTTGTGATTATTTCCCATTAAAAACAATTTTTCTGCCTATAGCATCCTAGACCTTTCCACTTCCAGAGTTAACATATGCAAAGTGTGATTGCTAACATCTTGACTGAAATCAGAACTTGGGGAATTTGCCTTTAGGTTACAATAGAAAGATAGGTTTGTGGTGAGTCATACTCATGCCATTAGAAGAGAGAGAGGGCTAACATGGAAGGAAAGAAAAACCAGGCTTCTGTCATCTGCCAATTACTGAGTTCCATATTTCTATAGGGAGATACTCATGGGAAGTTGAAGTAGATTACACAAAAAAAACCTTGCTATACAAGGTCTGTTCAAAAAGTATCATGACTTGGTGTTTTTTTCAAAAATTATTTACTTTTATTTCGACCGAACTTGGCGTGCTTTTTTTGGTCTTGGCTCGGGCTGCAGCTGCCATTGGGATGATTGAGCTTTAAGTTTCCATTTCATAACCATAAACCTGTGATTCGTCTCAGTTATGAGCCCCTGGGGCAAATGTGGGTCGTCGAGGACAGAGTCCAACACCTCATTAGCAATGTTAATGCGTTGATGTTTTTGGTCAAAATTGAGCAATTTTGGTAAGTATTTTGCGGTGATACGTGCCATGCCTAAATCATTGGTAAAAATCAAATGGCACAAGCCAGCCGATATGTTTAGGTTCTCAGCAACTTCTCTAACAGTGATTCGATGAATGGCCAACACTATGTACTTCACTTCATCAATGGTTTTGTCTGTCATTTATGTGCTCTGAAGTTTGATACTGAAATCTTTGATCCATTTTTTGGAACAGGCAAAATTCAAAGACAAGCCAAAACACGTCCAAGCAAAACAGCAGTCAACAATTAACTGAACATTCAAAATGGCCAAACTTTTTGGCATAATAGAGACGTGAGTACCAACATAACACCACAAAAAAATCAAAAATCAAATATACGTAACCTGTGAAAATTCAAAATTTGGGATACATTTTGAACAGTCCTTGTGTGAAATAAATTTTTTGTTTGTCCCCGGGAGATATCTATAGTATGTATTGCAGTCACTTGAGTCATGTGCCATCACGTATTGTATGAAGTAATTAGTTTTTAAACAAGGTTCTGAAAAATGGTTGATACATCTTGTTGTCTACAAGGTTCGTTCCAAAAGAAATCAAATGAATTTTTCGCACTGCTCCTATTGGTTGGAGTGGGATATAACTACTTGGATTAGGTGAAGGGGGCACTAAGCTTTGCCGCAAAACCAGTCTCAGTGCGCTCCAAGCCGTGGAAGCGATGGGACATCAGTTATTGTAAACCTTTGTGCGCAGACCGTGTCACAAAAGACCGAGTGGAAATTTCAACTGAAAATTGTGCAACGTATAGAAAATGAACCTGATTATTTGGACAATGTTATCACTGGTGATACCTGGTTTTGTGAGTACGACCCAGAAACAAATGCCGAAGCACACAAGTGGCACACCGACCGGTACCCCAAGCCCAAAAAGGCAAGAATGGGCAAACCAAAAGTGAAAACAATGCTCATTGTCTTTTTTGACATTAAAGGAGTGGTCCATAAGGAGTTTGTTCCGCAAGGACAGACAGTTTTAATGCTGCCTACTAAATGGCTGTGCTGGAAAGACTCCGAAAAAGGGCCGACAGGACGACAAAAGACATCTCCGCTCCCCGGCAACTCCATTGCGAAAATGCACCTTGCCAAAACCTGCGAGTTCCTGGGCAAACACCAGGTGCCAATATGAATAGCATATCAAATTATTTTTCCTTTATTTTTGAATACAAGATAAATACACTTGATTTTACTAGGATCTTATATTGAGGTCTATTTGGTTCTAGTCTGTGACTTAGGCAAAGCTGAACGAATTTGAGTGTATGATTAATCTTAGTTTCTGGGCAATACAAGAATTTTTCCATAATTATTGCTCTAACAATAGTGCATTATTTTAATGTTTTGTTTAATGTAAAATGTAGCTTTGTAAAGCCACAAATTACCCTAACATATAATTTTCATTTTTTAATATTTTACACAATACCGTGGGAATATTTCTAAAATAAAAATTCCTATGAATTGTCAATTTTTATTTTTTTAAATATTATAACCAAAAATGGTTACTCCAAAAAGCTCTAATTACTTTATAATAAATGTATAACCAACCCTAACTCAATGTATGAAGCCCTTATTCAGCCATTTCATGCCAGTCAGTTATAGCAGGCCAACACACATTTCAAGTTATTCAAACAAAATTAGTTTACATGTAATTAAGTAGTACTGAGGACAAAAACAAGTTGCATTACTCATGTGGCATCTTATACTTAAGTGCTTGCTCTAATTAGACCAACCTAAATGCAGTTGTCATCTGTCTTCACGAGACTTGCTTTCATTATTAATTACTGGACTTTGTAATAGCACACTTGCCCCTAGGTCAAAATTGGGTTCAAGGAAGTGACCTTTCATGTATGATGTCTCGGTAGGCAGACAATAACTGTCATGCTCATCTGTTTCAGATTTTCCCAAGTAACCATCCAACTTTTCCAAGTTTATATTTCCCAGTTGTTCACAAAGAATCTTCACATCCTCTCCATGGCACTTCATCTCCACTTTATCACCTTCTTCAAGATTACACTTGAATCTTGAATGTTTCGAGGTGATAATGTTATCCAGTTCATCGCTGGAAAAACTCTTTGATGATTCCTCTGATAATGTCCAAGATGATATTTTTAGATTGTCAAGCTGCTGTTCTAAAGCCTTACCAAACTCTTTTTTATCTTCAATTCCCTCATTCTTGCCCAAAGAACCAGTATTTCCTTCAACGATACCATTTATAATCACTGACAATTCTGACGGATCAAAATCATCATCTGAGTTGGGGAAGGATTCATCAGCTGAGGAAGAATGTGGATCTTCAACAGAAACAGATTCCAATAAGTTAGAAGTACTGTTCACTGCATTAGACAGCTTGTCACAGTTGGGAACTTCAGCTTTCTCCTGAACATTATATTTGCTAATTACAAATTGGCAAATATGGCCATCCTTGATGCTCCCTGAACAACTGCAAACCTTGCTAATTTTATTCTGAAGTTTTCCCTTTTTGTTAACACCTGGAATGAAATAATATTTGTGGTCATAAATACACGGTTTTTTGCTGCGGGGTCATATTTGTAAAATTGGTTATGGAAATTCCTAACTCACTGGAGAGGTTCATAAGAGCTTCCCAAACATAAATAATCGAGTGTGAAGGGGGATCGAGATGGTGCGGGGGCTAACGTACTGGCTTCCCACCCTGAGGGCGCGGGTTCAAATCCCGGCGGTGTCGAATATTTTTCAGAGGTATCTCGATCCCTACTTGAGGTGCTTTGTGGAGGGCACTTTGAGTGAGTACGCCGTCCGTCGGATGGGACGTTAAGCCGCGGACCCCTTGGCGCCTTTCGTAAAGAGTAGGCTAATGCCGACGCTGGGTTTCTCTCCACCCTTCATCCTTTCCTGTCCTTCCCCTATGGCGCAAATGACTTTAGCTGTCGGTCGCCTCCCCTCAAAACTACTACTACTCGAGTGTGAATGATGATAAAACCAAGGATTCTTATTTTTACCACCAGTTTTACAGGAGAAAAATTCTAGTAATTAAAGCTTCAAAAGGGAAACTTAATTAAGTATAAATGGATATATCTTTGTTTCCTTGTTTTCCTCATCATCTAATATGAACGGATGACAGCGCAATACCTGTATATCACAAACCTTTGGGACAACTGAAAATAGTAACAAATAGTTAATAATAGTTTCACTTAATGGAGCCACAATCCAGTTGAATAATATGCATGCATTCAGAATTGCATTTAATTCTTTGAACTGAAATTGAAGGAAACCTTCATGCCTACAGACAAAAGGAGAATGCTCCATCACAATAATACCTAATTTTTCCTTAACCTAGGAAAGATTCGATGAATTAAGATACCTTCTTCATCCACAGCCAATGACTAAGCCCCAAGTGGCACTCTCATGGTTACGCCACTAAAAACTCACTTTGACAACAACATTGATGATGAGTGAAGAGAATATTGAATGCAAGGTGTGACTGTGGCTGAAACAGCAATCCAAAGACTAAAGCACTCAATTAAGGGGTGCATGTAAAGTGGTGGGATTGAAGTAACGTGTAATGTTCTTAGATATTACTTTGAAAAAGAATTCAGACAAATTTCTCATTTAATATTCTTTTAACATCTATCTTTGACCTGATTTCCCTCAGTAATATGATTGACTTCACTTTACCCTTTTATATCTTGTTTCATTTCTCATGAAAGAAGCAGAATGCAGAGAGTACAACTTTAATGGACTATACTGTCTATTATTTATATATCCTACTGCAATCAAGGTAAAAAGGTACAAATAATCACTAACTGTCCAAAATGAATTTGGCTTAAAAGGTAAATCTATAAAGAAAGGCCACACAGACAGGGTAGGTCTTAGGCAATTATTTTTTCAGAACTTTCCCAGAAAACTTTGTCCAGAATTTTCAGAATTAGTTCCCTTTGCAAGTCCCAATCTTAGGGAACAGAGGAGAGAATATAAAGGCCAGAAAACATAGTCAAGTAGTAAACATAAGTTTCCAAGTAACTATCAAATGTTTGTCCTCTTACTTGCCCAGTTTGGGGGGTATCGTTAAGTTTTAACAATTGCTAAAAAATAATTGAGGTAGAGAACTTAAATTTTATTTGTTATTCCTAAGACTTCTCTACATAATCACCATCCGGAGTTATGCATTTCTCCCAGCATGTCTTGACCTTTCAAACATTGTCACTGTAGAACTCAGCAGATTATGTCAAGAACTATTGTTCTACCTCTTGAATAACATCACTCAGGTTGTCAAATCTCTAACCCTGCAATAGTTTTTTGAGCTCTGGGAATAAGAAAAAGTAGCAAGGGGCGAGATTAGAGTGGATGTGGCAAAACTTTGATTCTTCAATAGTGTCTTGAGTTCAGTAAGCAGGTGTACTGTCATCAAGAAGATGGATGCGTTTGGTTATCATACTGCGCTGTTCCTTTTTAAGAGCATCACACAATTTGTTCAGCATTGTGCAGTAATAGGCATCAACGATGGTCTGACCCTACTTCAGGTACAGTCAAATCTCGTTACTATGCCACCTCGCTACTATGCCACTCTTGCTATTATACCACTTTTGCTCGGTCCCGACAAAATTTAATATGAATTAAATTTACTTTGCCATCCCCAACTCTCACTAATATGCCACTCTTATGGAGAGCTTTTCGAGGAGATATTGCATGCATGGGATGGACGACTCGGCCAGCAGGGAAGCAGAGTGCTGGTCAGTCTCGATAACTTCTCTGGGCACCCTCCCGAGTTCCAGCTGAACAACATCCAACTGGTCTTCTTCCCACCCAACATGGTAGCCAATTTGCAACTAATGGATCAAGGAATCATAGAGGACCTCAAGTTCACGTTGCTCTACACGTCGCCCGGCATACTTGGGAGTAGGTTGGCAAGTCGACGATCAGGAATTGTTTTGCAAAGACCAAGTTCATCGAAGAAGAGATCCAAACTGAGGCACAGGAGCAGAGGCGGAGCTGCTCAAGATTTGGGAAGCTCTGCCTGCTGATGAAAAGATGCACGAGAATGGGGAGATCGAGCTGTCTGGCTTTCCTGAAGCCCACAAGTGCCTCATGACTGGCAGGTTGTTCAAGCTGGCAGAGACTGCGGAGGAGATGCTATGCAGTGCAGGGCCAGTGGAAAGCGAAGATGATGAGATAACTGTCGAGGAGGAAATCGTTCTGCTCATGCAACAGAGAAGCGGGAAGCCAGTGTGATACAAGCATGCGATCGGCTAGACAACGAGATCCACCGAAAGAAGATGTCTCAACCGACAATTCTTGAGAGCTTTGGACTGATGGGATACTTGAGAAAAAAAAGCCATTTTTACAAACCCTCATTACTATGCCACTCTTGCTTGGTCCTGATGGGTGGCATAGTAACAAGATTAAACTGTAATTGGTTAAGATGACTCCAATACAGTTGCAAAAAGCAGCATGACCTTCCCTACAGACTTCTGCACCTTAGTCTTCTTGGGGTAAGGTTGAGTCGCTGTGCTTCCACTCTTAGGTCACCAGGTCATAATGATAAATCCAGGATTCATCCATTGTTACCGGGCAACCAAATAAGCCATCTTTGTCTGGGTCCAAAAGATTCAACATCTCCCTAAACAGGAAAGTCAGTGGTTGTGGAACACAGCATGCTGACACCTTTGAAATGTGCAGTTCTTCGTGAATAATTTTCCCAAACAGCTGAAACTAAGATCTGCCTCATTTGCGATCATTTGGATAGTTACTCTTTGGTCTAATAGAATTAGGTCGTCTCCCCTAAAAACTACTACCAATAAAATGCTTAAACAACACTTTTATCTTTAAGTGGTGTGCATGGAGGTTTTCTAAATTGACATCAGCATTGCATGTTATGGAAAAAATATATTCTGGAGATGTTTAAATGATATTCTATTTTTTACTGTAGCCAACATGTACAAGACATAAAAATTAAGAAATATTGCTCCAGAAAATAACATAATCAACACTTACCAATTTTTGGTTTAGAATTGACTTTGCCTTTTTTATTTAAGAATTCTTTTGATAAAGAAGAATAGGCTTTTTCAAACAGAAGTATAGGCTCCAAGGTGTAAAATACACTCGTATCCAATACTGGAGGAATGAGATTCCACTCCACCTGTAAATAAATAATTAATCAGCGGCAATATGTAAAAACAACCAGAAGCATTTCCTACTTCTAGCATGAACAGAATCAGGGTAGAATAACATAGTAATTAACATTTGTGAAATAAAAGAATTGACATTTGTCAAACAATTACGGAATTATGGCAGCTTAAAAGATGAATTTTAAAGAGAAACAATAAGGTAACATTTCCTTCTACCACATATACTCAGTTGGCTTTATTCTAAATAAAATGGAACTAATCTAGCCATGTTGATACATAAAGGTAGTTAAGCATGAATGCAATGGTAAACTGACTGGACTTAATTCCCCCAACTTGATTCAGCATGAATGATTTTAAAACTATTAAAGTAGAACTTACTTCAAAAACTTCTTGCCATGTATTTAGCACATACATGAAGCTTTCAGAAGTTGTGTAATCATCTTCCCCATGACAAATAAGACCAAAGTAATACACTTTTAAAGTTTACAGTTCTATAATTTTGAATTTAATAATGGTAAGGGTTATCAGAACACAAGTCTTTCCACTGTTTCAAGACTGTAGTGCAAGATTTCAAAAATGATACTTGAAATTTTAACAAAGTGAAATATTGCTATTTCAAAATTCAAGGCACCAAAAATTTCAGGGCATCTAAATATCTAGACGAGTGAACTAACTTCAGCATATTCTTGTGAATCAGTCTTTTTTTTCCAGTGAAATCATAATACAATTTTATCGGGCTATTAAAATATTAGGGAGAGAATAAAATACTTGCACTTCGCATTGAGTCAGACAATTGATAGAATAATGCACCATAAGGTAAGCAACAATCTAAAACAGGTCTAGTGAGTCAAGACTGAGGTGCTGTTTCATTTCATGCCCAGTATTATTTGACTTACAAGATCTGTACAAAAAAAGATGAGACTAGTCTTTTTACGCCAGAACTGCTTGACATATCACAATCAGGGAGATGTTGCCTTATAGTGGCATATATGAGAAGTGAAATGGCGCCTTGCTTGTGGCCTTATTTCAACTTGTCTCCGCACAACAGTGATTCTTGTCTGAGCTTGCAAACGCTCGGGAAAAGTGCAAATAAACCTTACGCAATGACTCAGGAGGCATTTGGCAATTAATCTAGGAGTCAGACACAGTGTTTTCATTGGCACAACCATTTCCAGGTGTGACAAACCTTGACCGATGAAGAACCGAGATGGAGAGTGGATGACCATCGACATCAACTATCTATGCCCGCATCAACAAAGTGAATGATTTAGTTTGGGCAAATCATAGGTTAACTTCCAGGAAGATGTCTTGACATCAGCCAAGAACTGCTCAATTGTTCAAAATAATGACCAAAACTTCCTAAAAACAATCGTCACATACAACAAAACATGGGCTCATGGTTATGATGTAGAAACTGAACTCTAGTCTTCAACGTGAAGGAGGCTATCTTCCCCACGACCCAAAAAAATCTGTGATGTCATGATTCAATGTGAAGGTGATGTTTGATCGTTTTCTTAGATTGGGAAGGGATTATTCATTATGAATTTGTCTCTATATGACAAACAGTGAATAGGCAGCACTACATAGAGGTTATGAGCTGGTTAAGATGTTATAAACATTTTGTAGAAGAGACCACAAATGTGGAAAACAAGTTTGGTGAGTTCATCACGACAATGCACTGGTGCACACATCATTGATTGTTACTAAGTTTTTGGCCAAAATCAGCACATCGGTGATCCCCCTACCTACTTTCCAGATCTTGCTACAGCCGACTTTCCTATTTCCTAAGTTGAAATCCAACTTGAAAGGATGACAAATTTAAACTATTGAAGACATCCAACATATATATAGGGTGACTAACAAAATCAAGAATTCATTCAAACAGTCTCATCTTTTTTTGAACATACCTTGTATTGGCTAAGCAAAGAAATATTGTGTTTTTTAGGGTAGTTGAGTTTTCCACCAAGATTAACGGGGAACAGATATGAGTTGCCTTTGTAATGCACAAAGGGAATTTCAGAATACCTAAACCTTTAATGATATTATATTTTGGGGAAAGATTTTTAAAGAAATGATATGTTGCCAGTCAGGGAAAAGATTGTTGCTTCATATTTCATGCGTCCATACTAAAAACCACACAAAATCCAAGCTTAAAGGGACTATTCGAAAATGGAATTAAACAATTCTTGAAATTAAGTGGTATGGGAAAATTTGGGCTTTACTGTACACTCTAATTCAAAAAGTAACAAGATAAGGTTAAAATCTATAAATTTAAGAAAACACAAAAACATAAATACCTCGAAACATTTAACCCCTTTAGAAACCCTTGTCTTCTTGATTGATACTGGTATAGCATCGTTGGGATGCATGGCCTTTGCAGCGCCACTGCCCTGCATGACCTTCCACCTTGTTAAGAGGGGAAGGAACTTGGCCAAGGAATATTCTCGTCGCCATCCAAGGTAATTCTCAGCTATATCCTTCAAGTATTAACAAATTTGTGAATTATTATTTTTGATATAATTTGTCTTGTTTCCCCCTAATCAATTATTAATGATAAATATGGCTGAATGTAAAACTTTGTCAAACATGATAATATAATGAGCGATTGCCTGAAACATATAGGCTGATAATTCTTCAAATGGGGTGATCCAATATCTTAGTAAATATCAGTGTTTCAAAATTTAAGAAGAAAGTAAGAAGTTGGTTTACTTGTTTGCACACATATGAGGGTAAGGTGAAAATTTCTAGGCCTGATACAGAATTGGCATTCCAGTCAGCAAAAATGAATGATTCCTCCCTGGGTGCACATGTTCATAAGACAAGTTCCAACTTGTTCAATTACGTAGTTAGTTTAGACGTAGTGTTGCAGTAGACGTCTTTCAAGTTTTTCGTTAAATTGGAAAAACTTAAATTTCATGCGGTCATAAAATTCTTCATCTTGAATGGATTAACACCCAAGGAAATTCATTCGAAGTTGACAAAAGTATACGAGGACTCTGCTTTTTCAATGTCAAACGTTAAAAAGTGGGCAGCTGGATTTTAATGTGGTCACACATCCCACAGATGACCCATATGAAAGATGGCCGGAAACTGCAACCACAACGGAAACCATCGAAAAAGTGCACGAAACTGTGTTGGACGATAGGGGAGTGAGATAGTTATGGCTGTGGGGGTATCGGAAGAAAGGGTGCAAAACATCTTGCACAAAGAATCAGGGGCACGAAAGCTTTGCGCATGGTGGGTGCTGCATTTGCTGAATGCCGATTAACAGCAAATGCGCAAATAATTTTCACAGCAATGCTTGGACCGATTCAAGAAGGAAATTACTGAATTAGTGCAGTGATTTGTCACCACTGATGAAACATGGTCCATCACCACATGCCAGAAACAAAACAGCAGTCGAAGCAGCGGGTGGAAGCTGGTGGTTCAGCACCAAAGAAAGCTAGGTCGATCACATCTGCCGGGAAAGTCACAGCCAGTGTGTTTTGGGATGTGAAAGGGATGCCGTTAAAAGAGAAAAGGCAGAACAATTACAGTCAGATTTTACTATAACCTTCTTGACCAGCTGGGTGCCAAAATTTACGAGAAGGGCCTGCCTGGAAGAAGAAAAATATCATCCTCCACAGGGACGGCTGTAACCTACTCACAAAGATGCGTTGGTGATGGGATAACTATGGGATTTGAGGTACGATTTGACCAGTCATCCCCCCTAATGATTTAGCACCCTCAGAATTCTATCTGTTTGCAAACTTGAAGAAATTTGTCCAGGAAGTGCTTAGTGTCCAATGAAGAAGTTGAGCAGGCCATACAAGGATATTTTCCCAGCCTTCCCGACTCTCACTTCCAGGAAGAAATACTGATGTTGGAGAAATACTGGACCAAGTGTTTAGAAGTCATGGATTATGTAGAAATATGAATTTTTTAACCAAAAATCACAGTCTATTGTCAGGCCGAGAAACTTTCACCTTACCCTGAGAGAGTTTAAAGTTTGCCTGAGTCACTCAGAAATGGCTCGGTGCTAATATTTATGCAGTGATTAGTTTTTCAAAACAATTCGTTGTTGCATATTAGAGTTCACTTCAAATAAATTTTTCTAAAATTAAAAATTACTTAAATTAAAACCTAGACTTATGAAAGTGTTTTGAACAACAATTTTGCAGCACAGAAATGTCAAAGAAATGATTTTTCCAACTCTTTTAAAAAGGGATGAGGTAATACAGAAGGAATATATTAAATGACTGCATGGCAACAGTTTTAAACTCTATGCTTTATTAACTTATTCAGATAACAGTTTAGTATCTTCAAATTCCTAGCTTTAAAAATGCATATTGTTAAACCTTTGGCCTCTAATAAACTCTATTAACACCTCATGATGACTGCATTATTATGATACAAGACTTAAATACAACACAATTGGATGTGAGAGATGACTATAAGTGTGCATTCCATTAAGTTTAAGTCACTTAGTTTTACCATGAAGTCTGTACCATATTTCAATTACGACTTCATTTAGAATATAGAAATGTATACATACCAAGAAAGAAGAAAGGTTTGGTCGATCCCAGGAAATATCACTCTTCCTCAACTTAATGGGATCAGAGACAGGGGCTAAAAACTCATCAATAATTGACTGAGAGGGGAAACCTGCACATGCTACTGCCTTCGCACGAACTTTCAGTTCCAACATCAATAACTTTCGCTCTTCTCTGTTAAAATGAAAGAAATCACATGAGTCATCAACAAATTTAAGGTTAGACTATGCAACCATCCATGCTGTATAATTTATAGAGATAAAGTGAAGTCTGGAGTTAAACAGACCTTTTGCAGACATAAGATTTGGGTGGCAAAATCCCGGTTGAATACTCAGTGAAAGCAAAATATTTAACAATTGTCCAGGTTTGTTTGCTGCTTCCTCCACTTATTCACGCAAATGTGATATATTTGGTCTGTTCTCGTGACCATCAGCAGCAAATATTTTCACATGAGCATTTTTGGAAAAGTAAAGCTCTTATTAGTCATTTAATTGGGTAATAATTGATTTAAATGGATGACCTTTCCCACTCAGTATTCCAATGACTCCAGAAAAGTTGAATGGATACACATTAATACATGACACCCTAAAATAACCATAAGTTTAAAAATTCATGATTAGAACTAAATAGCATAACTATTCCAAAGATTAATGATGTACAACTGGTTTTGTTGAGGGATATCCAAAGAGACAAAACCACTTGTACAATAAATAACCAAATCAATAAATAATTGTGAAAATATTGAATAATTTTGTTATTCAGTGATCATGAATAATTCGAATACTCTGTCTGGCATTATCAAATTCATATAAATGAGACTTTAAAATACTTACTTAGGCATTTTAAGAAGAGAATTTTCACTGGGAAGACAGGATTTAACAACACAACCTTCCTTGCTATTACAGCTCTTGCAACCAACTCGATCATGTTGTCCCAAATTACCTCGGTGACTGCACTGGATGCACACTGACCCACTGTTAACTGCAACAGCTTCTTTCTCAAGTTTATCATAATTTGGGTCACTCCTCCATGACTGAAGCCTTGAGCACAGAGGTTAATAAAATGTCCTCCCATAAGGTTACTGATGCAAATTTTGTTAAGGAAATATATTAGCATATGCTCATTCATTTCAAAATGCATAAACCAAAGGAACACAGTCACTACTTTACACTACTGTGTTATTAAGAGTGGATAGAAAAACAAATCTTCAATTGAAAAACTAATGAAATTGATGAAAATTAATGAAAAACAAAATTTAAAATCTCAAATGGTAGGGGTGAATCAAAATGGAAGCTATATAGTCTACAAACAATACTCCATTACCATATTGTCACATACAATAAGAAAAAAATGGCAGAGGTATCATAATAAAGCAAATAAAGATTTATAAATGGCCAGATGAATTAATAATCGCTCTCAGTATTCTTTAGGCCCCAATTTGGACAATAAGATGTTTACAATATAAAGTAAGTTCTATGTGATATTATATGAAAGCAGGATATAAAGCATAAGACGCTTCTCTTAGCTGAGCTCACATCCAAGATGTTAAAGACATCACTGGTATGTAAGTGGTTGACTCTTAGGATTCAATTAGGACATTCATTTAGAGAGACAATGCAGTGTTCTTCCCCCTGTCCAGAAGTAATTTTCTCTACAAATGAAGAATCTACAAAATACTGAAGGTTATTTTATACTAAAGTTAAACATTTCAGAAAAGGGCAAACACAGCCATGGTTTTGCTCTATTGCACTTATATTCAGTAATAAAAATAAAACTATTTCTGTTGAGAAAAAGTTAAGTTATTTGCATCCCGGCGTTTATGCCTTATATTGTATTAAATTGGGTGTGAAATGTTTTAGATCATTTAAATCAACATGCTTCAGAGACAGCATCATTGATCAGAATTTGGGGATGGAAATTAAACTTGTTGTTGGCCTTGTTTGGTAACCAGGGGATAATTTCAAAGTTCTCGCAGAACTTTCATCATTAGGTTGTTGTTTTGTCTAATATAATCCATTTCTACAAATAACCACAAAGCATTCTGTATTACAGCCAGCCTCTTAGAGCAATCGCTAAACTTTAATTTTTACTGAATTATTTGATTTGCTAATGGGGCCTTAGCTATAAATTTTTGTTTTGTAGCTTCTTAGTTTAGAAAATTTGTCTGTTAATGTGAAAAATTTCAAAAGGTTACAACAACATAAAACTAGACACCAGTGTGATTTTCACAGGCCATTGACACACACATGATAACTTCAACGAGACTAAATCTCAAGGGGTTAGTTCTTTTCAACGAAACAATGATTAAGCAAAAGCAATGGATAAGATTTGGCTATTAAAAACAACCTCATTACATTCTGCGCAGGAGTTCTTGGAAAGTGATAACAATTTCTAATGTTTTTGCATGATTTTCATGCAGTTTTATCCTTACCCATAAATTTCAGTTTTTGAACTTTTTCACCCTTCACTTGTCATATATCAGCATATATGAATTTTATGCATATAATATCTGGACAAATAAGTTTTATTTTATCAAATTTCTTTTTAAGTAGTATATTTAACAAATTGATATGAAGTTAATTCAGCATTCGTATAAGTACGAAAATTGTATTAAAATATAAATAATTAATAAAATGTTTGAATTTAATTGATTAAAAAAAACATTACTACATATGAAGGCAAGCATATTAAAAGGACAATCACAGATGTGAAAAATTAGCACAAAATGTTATCAACCACTTAACTCAATATCTATAATAGTGATCACTCACCTGGAAAGCACACTGGAACACATTCGGGAAAGACCACGGATAAGTTGGCTAGCCGTTTCAATTCCAATTCCGGCAACACCTCTTGACCCATTACTTGAATTTTCCTGATAATCACAACCGCAAAGTAAAGCTAGAGCCACCAATCCCTCGCGGTCCAAGCCAAGAAGTTCTTGAATTCGAACCTTGTCATATGAATCCACAGCAAAACTAGCTACAGAATTGAAAAAACAGCTATATTTAATATTGGATCAATATGATACATCCATTTAAAATCTAATAGCAGCTTTAGTTTATTTTAAATACTACTATACACGCGGTTTTAAAAATGTATGAAATGTGCTCACCATTACCCTTACAGCCAGCAGAGAAGTTTCGGTACACAACGTTTGCGCCATATAGAAAGCAGTCACTATCTTGCGATATACAACCATCGACGACCTGTTATAACATGATATAGGACAATTTACTAAATCTGAAAACAAAGAATGAATTACATGCCTAAAATGTACGGGAAGGCTGCGGCACGAAACTCACCAGGGCATCATTCAGACGGGCACACATTGCTTCTGCCTCTCCAGGGCTTTTCAACGAGTGAACACCTAGAGCCTCTAACAACTTTTGGCACTGAAAGTGGTTGAATTTTGCTTATGACAAAGAAGAGAGCCCACCTCCATATTTTGTAGGAAATGGAATGAAAGTATAAATTGAACGTCAAACCCAAGAACAGACATAAACAAAGAACTTATTTAGTACGTAAAATATGTATCTATTTGGTATGACGATTTTGAAAACTATTGACTTTTCCAGAAAACTTGGCACGACAGTTTATACATCTTAATTTAATTAAGATACAATTGTCGCTATTAAAATTATTATGGTCATAAACTTACCTGTGAAATAATTCCATTTAGCCTGGACCTCTTTATTTTTTTATTAGTACCATCCCCATCACATAGTCCATTGATTCTTCTTTTAATTTCTATTTGCTTTATATCAGGCGCATCCCCTTCGAGGACAAATACGGGTCGAATATCCAGCATTAAGAGACATGACGTACGAAAAAAAAGATTTCTATTTACACATTGATGGACAATACTTTCGACATAATGCAGCGGAAAATACAATTGATAATTGCTCTACTTGCCGCATGTAAGGTCTTATAACAGGAAGACTTAGCTTCTGACTATCACATATCCAGCAACTTAAATCTATAGCAATAGTCAGGCCCTGCAGTTCCCACAAGGACTTCTTTTCACACACAGGAGACAGGTACATCCACAAGTCCTTAACGCCCATTATGCGTGACCCGTAGGTACAGGAGAAACAGAAAACAAATACCTATGCTACCATTATTCCCGTAGACACTACCTACTTTGATGTACACTAGGGCGAGAGCCAACAATTAATTACGTAAACATTGCCCTGTCAAAGTTAGGTATTGTGGCGCCAAATTATCACAAACAATAATGACGTATGTTGAGCCCATTGGGCAATTTTCAGGTGAAGGTTACGGTGACGCCAACGGGACTTGGTGCTACTACAACTTTTTGTCAAATTTGAATTCCCTCGTTGGAAAAGAAAAAGTTTCTATGTCTGGTCGACTTTATGATTCATTATTATCTTAAGATATATCCGCGTTCCCTCTCCTGTTACCCGTTTGAATATATCTTGAGTGCATATTTTAATCAAATTAAGCTTGTCATTGTTGGCGTCGCTATTTTTATTTTTTCCAACTTTAACAGTAAAAATTTATGCTATGTGCTGAAAGCTAATAACCGTTCCTACTACCCCGCACAACTTGGAAGCTTCTTCATTAACTTATTCAACTGTTAAAAATTTTGTTCTAATTCATTTACGGTAAAAAGTCGAATAAATTTCTCTTATTCCATTGGTAATTAAAGGAATTTAAATCCCAATCAGAAAGGTGCAATTGTTAAATGCATAATATTACGTTTCTCTCTTGAAGAACTTATCTGTTTCCAGAATTCTAAGCCAACTTGATGTTGGTAAGATTTAAGGTATATTAGAACAGAATGTTTAATGGTAACATACTTTTTACATGAGGTGTTAAGAAAATAGCAAATACATGCACCGTTTGTAGTTCAGTGGAGTCCTCATTTCTTTACTTTTAATAAATTCTTAAAAACTAGGCATGCATTATAAATCTGACAGGAACAAATGACAAGGCTAAGGGTACTCTGACTTCTTAATTAGTGGGTGGTGCTTACAGTTATCAGAACTTTGGATGGTTACAATCCGTATCAAAGTTAATGTTTTTTGATTGTTTATTTTAGATTCTTTTGAGCATTTGAGGCAAAGACATTAATGACACCTAATCTCAATTGATCCTCAAACATCATCTGGAACTCCACTTTTGTATTGAATGGGAATGGCGAAAAAGAGCTTGGAAGATAGTATGACAAAGAAGAAAATAATGAGGGCACTAGAAGAAGAGGAAAATTGATTAGACATCCGGAGATACACTATTTTACTGATCATAATTGAAGAATATATTAGGGGATGACTTATAGAGGAAGGCCTTAGGTGAACTATGAGAAGCAGGTAATAGAAGATATAGGTGCAGGGATGAAATGATTAGCAGCAAACAGAATAGTCTGGAGAACTGCCAAAAACCAATCCTTGATTTTGAACATACACTGCAAATTGGCAGTTATTATCCAAAATTCTGCAAGAAATTAACAAAAAATAATTACCAAATCTCTTTTAAACTTACATGTGAGCAAGCAGCCTCATCTTTCTCCACCAGTGAAAAGTAATTTTACAAACAACATTTATAATTTTATCTTTAATGGTTTCACTATGTTACTAGCAGCCTTCATAAACCTGTATGTAAAATTTTTTTATAATTGTGGAACTAATCTATTTTTTCACCTTTCTTTTCATAAAAGGGTTATTCCCATCAATAAATATCTAAACCTTTCCTTCTATAGAAAACCCTATAGTAGAATGGTTGCCTGGAGAGTGGATATCAAACCTCCTTGGCATGATTGCCATAAAATTTGCTTTGGCTTATCCCAATCTTTTCAAATTGCCAGGTGTCAATTTCCTTTATAACAGTCATCCAGAATTTTAAATGGAGCTCATCTCTCCTTCCTTTGTTGGAATCTCATTCCCGCAGCACCAGGAGCCTTAGCTGCTCTAACTTTGAAGCTGTCAAAAAGACACATTGTGAGTAGTGTTGAGGGCTGCTGTCAATAGAACACCTCAAACAAAAGTTTGTTTCAAGAGGACTCAAGCATAGCAAACAATTTACTGGCATTTAAATGAATGAAAAAGAGTACCAACTAAAAGTGTGCTTGAAGCTGCTACTAAACAGCCAAGGGCTTGTGCGGCATTGCAGGATGAAGATACCCTCAGGTAACTCACAGGATTTAAAGCTCCTGTACTAATTTGACTTGGAGGGAGTACAATGGTTGTAATCTTTTCCAGTTATAATCGTCAATATTATGCCATCATTTAACCATACCATGAACGAACAACCTGATGACCAATACTCATGGATGCATTAACATTGTTTATGAAAATCAGTACGTTGCAGACCCATCAGTTAATGCAGAGGGTCATTAATGATTAGTATAGTACTCCCATTGAAAAAAAACTACGTTATCATTCTTATTTACAACAAATGAAATAAGTTACTCCTTACCATTTACCTTACTTGCTATACTTGAGATGTGGTTAGGATTGCTGGTTGTTCGCAGTCACCCACAGAATAATCGTTTCCAGCAGCAATACCTGCTATTGTGTGACATCTAGATTCCATTATATATGTGATCAATTTTACTTGCTAACTTATCAACATTCACATGCTGGGGAGATTGGATGATCGTTTCTGGGCCTTTGTCACACATGATAATGATGAAAGATCGGAAGGAAAAAGTGAGTTCTGGTGTTTTGGAAGTTACTGTTTTTAGTAATGATAAGACATATATGGAGTGTACAAGAAGTGTACTCATAAGCTTGAATCATGATGGGGTTAGTGCAGGCGTTGATGCTAAAAATGTTCTCTATGTTCCTGACTTGGGCATCAATCTTCTTTCTGACAGTGAGATAGTGGAGAATAGGCATGTTGTTACATTTCCAAAGGATGGGTGTAAAGTGTATTATGAAGGCAGCGGCAACATTTAAGGTAAATTGCAGCTTACAGATACAAATGCCGGAGGAATATATATTGAGAACTATTTCCTGAGGAAAAGGTGAATACAGCATCAATATTTCAGAGCAATAAGAGAATGTGGTGAAAATTGGGACATGCTTGTCAAAAATTCATGAAACTTTTAACAATTGATCTGTCCAGTGGAGTTAAAGTTACTGGAAGGGTCGACCACCAATGTATTTCGTGCTTGAAGGGAAAGTATTCAAGATTCGTTTTTCAGTCCAGCCTTCCTGTAAGCTAGAATTAATGCACTCAAATATTTGTGGCTCCAAAAGTGACAGGAGATGAGGAGGGGCAAAATATGTTTGCCTTAACAGATTATTTCACCAAGAAGCAGGTCTTGGCTTCTATACCATATTACATTTACCAAAAGCACAATATAGCAGAACACTTATAATAATGTAATGTGCATTAGTAATGATGAATGAAACTTTGGTGGCAAAATAATGTTCCTGCCCTTTCCTCCAGCCATTATATCCTTGAAGGGATCATCTCTCAACCTTGGAGAGTATGCTCAAGTATGTTCTTTGAAAACTACTATAGTTGTGTACTTTTGGGTATATCTTCCTATCGAATGGGATTTTAGAGGCACATTTTCTTCTCTGCACCAATGCTCTTACGATGCCCTTGATATTGGGCAATAGCTTTGCATATTTCTGTTACTGTACTGGAAATTGATCACTTCAAGAAACATTTTGTGATTATCAAAAAAACATGCATTTCTCATACTTTCTTTTTCTCAACAGTGAGCATTATTGACAAGCCTAAGCCCTATTACAACCATGTTTCTCTGGGTCAATTCCTTTTCACTTTATGAACTTATCTCTCTTGCCATTGTGGGCAGGGAAGTCTAAAAAACTCCTCCCTAACTTTAATTTGCATGATGTCCAAGTAGCACAAGTCAATGGACATATCTTTAGTAATATATCATCTGTCTCCACCAGTATACTGGAAGCATATGCCTCATTCACCCTTTCTATTATATCATATTTGCTAGCAGACCTTTGTACATTTATATTTACATTCTGAATTGGACATTAGATATAAGGGTATGTTGCATTTTCAACCATTTAACTAATCAAACTGATAATTTAGTTCTTGGAAGTGACATTAATGAAGCAATGGCCCATGCCTTCAAATACACTATTTATTTATTCAGTATTAGTCCAAAAACAGCACATTTTGGCCTTTACATCGAACTATTAACAACGATAACAATGGACACATTTACAAACACCCAAGCCCTAGATGGAGGGAAACTCACCCAGGCGGGAATCGAACCCGCGACCCTTGGAATGGCAGACGAGGACGTTACCCCACCGCCACCGGGGCCGGCACACTATGAAGACCTTTTACCATAATACCCAAATTTTGTGGACCACAACACATTATTACCAAGATAATCAACACAAGACATACTTTTCTTTATGTATCTAGAGATGAACTGTTTCAGTACCTCTTTGATCAGGAGTGGAAAAAATTCCTATAATTTTCTAAAAACTCTAGCTCATTGACTAACCAACAATACAGCTCCAAAAATACACATAATGACAAAATATTATCCTTATTGGGCAAACACGAATTCCTGAACTTGAAGTCTCATATGTTTCATAAGATGTCAATTTATCAAATTTCTTCGGATTATGTACAATCCCAATATTGTAAGCTTTTAAGAATTTAGCTGATTTATACTCTAACTTACTGCTTCTTTAACTCAATATCAGAATCTGTTGGAAGCGCCTACTATGTACTCATACCTAAATACTGCCACAATGTACTTATCACCACCTACAATTTTCACACTGCCTCTTTTCTATCACCTCCCTTAATGAAAGGGACGTGTACTTATTTTGACTTCCGAGAAAAAAAATCTTTGAGCCTTCATATTTCCTTCATTAAAACTCTTATTACCCATTTGAGATAACTAGAAAGTTATAAAATGAAATAGATTCAGGAAAGGTAGAAATAGTAGTTCTTCACTGCAAAGGCCATAGCAGTGACTGAAGAACATCACAGAGGCATTTGTTTACCCATTGCCAGACAATGACAGCCAACCATAGAGGCCATGGTAGATTTGTTAACATCCAATTTATTATTACTGTCATAGGCAATATAACTGTGAGGATTTCCCATTGCTTCCCTTAATAATTGCTTAAGGACACCATTACCTTATTTGCTACACTTCAGGCTTCTGAGGATTTTACGGTTGCCTCACTGAGGAACATACACTGCATTATCATAACACGGAAGTCTTTGTCAACCACGTCAAGGTTGCAGTTTGTAAGTTAAGTTTGTTTGTTGAGTATAATGTAAATGAAAAAGTCCTCAAGTGGGGAGAACGGGGGCTGCAACCATTACACCAATGTAAATTTCAATTAGGAACCAATAAACATCATTATCATGCCACTACTTGCATTCACAGGGATGCAACCATTATACTAAAAATAGTTTATTGATGAGAGCACCACTAAGTGCAGTCTTCATTTACCATGAGTGTGATATAACTATTTTAGAGACATTAAATTATTTTTTCGTTTTTTTTTCAATATATTTCCCATATTAACAATTAATTAACCACATTCACAAAGCATTTTAAACCCAGAAAATGCAATAACGGAATAAACAATAGTATACTATCTTGGGAATGTATCACGTAGACTTGATGGCTGACACATCAACTTGTTTAAGAGATGGATGAAACCAGATTTGAAATAATATACCAACTTTATTTACATCATCTTACCACCAATTTACAAACATATTATCTTAAAAATTACTGCGAACAATTCTTAACCAAAGACGCAAATATAATACAAGAACGTAAAATATTAAGATAAGAAGGTAAAGATAACAAACGATCAATTGGTCATATAGCCACCATTACCACTCATTAGTAATAATGTATACCTCTCTTGAAAAACATAAACAAATCTTCACCATTCACTCGAGTTCCTCATTTATGATGTAACAATTGTTTTGTAAATGGCAGCAGTAACGCTGTCAGCTTTTTGGATGAAGCACTGCCTGAAAAATAAACTCAAAAAGTTACTTGAGCTGGCTGCATATTCATCGTACACATTTCACTTACACTAAATATACATGTACTATACTTTGTTTCGCTTTCCAGTAACACCACAGGTGGTTTGGAGTTAGGTTCTAATTTGGCGGCTTGATCAGCAATCGCTGTGATGATTCCCGCACTTTCATTACTGGCATGACCTTTAGCTGAAATATGCCATTAAAAACAAATCAGCCCACATCTTGGACTAAAATGTGTACATTTTGCTGAGACTTAAACAAATAATTACCTCCTAAACATAAACCTTGCCTATCAGCGTACATAACTCCGATGACATTTGGAAGTTGATTTCTGCAAGTTAAATTGAAAAGGCAAGTGTTCACAAGTAAACTTAATTACTATTTTAAAAAGCTCTAATGCAAGCAAATACTGGCTTACATTTCCTCCAAACACTTGTCAAGATTTTCTTCCATTGTAATTATTTCTTAGGAATGCCCTCACTGCGCTGTCAACAACGGCTGTAATCTTGGTCAAAATATTCGCACGTTGGATTTGCTTACTAAGTATCCAAGGAAGTGATGACCAAATGGTTGAGTCACACGGTCTCATGTGATTTTCCTGCAGCACACATGCTTACCACCACTGACAATATATTTGATATTAAAAATATTTGCGCGAATTTTTCCACAAACATAAGAATAGGCCATAAATAACGAGCATTAATTTTAACACAATTTTAAAAATACCTTTTGATGGGATTTTGTACATAAATGTAGCGATATGAAATTCCAAAATGTATGAAATAATTTGCGCGGGTGGTTAACTCGAGCAACCTATTCACTTTTTGTTAATTTTCAAATTCGTGACCTGGCATCGCTCCGAGTTGGACAAGGAAAGAAGCTTCCGTTATAATTCTATTTATTCAGCCGAAGATGTCTAAAGAAAGGGAGTGAAATTCGTTCAGGCATTTCCTTATGACAACCGAGGTTTTTTATCCTACTACATAGGCTTTCCGTGAGAGTATCTATTATCATTGGATTCGATTTTTCGCTTCAACATTCAGTTACTTTTTTGTTTTCGTGTTGGCGGAGGTGAAATTTGGAATTATCTGGTTTAAGTGTCTATTTCTAGTTAATTCGTGTATGTCATCACCGGAAAATGCCTCATTTTTCTAGATGTATTCATGATTGCTCTTACATTTAATCGACATCTTCGTTTTACGGATATATTACTCGTGATGGACAATATTTCGGTTAAAGTGTACGAAAGAATTAACTTCGGTCCGCTCGATAGTTAAGAATTGGAGTTTTTCTTGTTTAAAAAAATAGTATTCAGTTTGGACAGCTATCATAATACCATGACAAAAAATTTGCTTAAGAGCAGCATAAAAAATGCAACCTTTAACATTATCTTTCAGGTTAGTTTTTTGAGAATTCAGAATATTTGTGATAAATGACGTGATCATTTCATGAGTTTGATTCGGATTACTATTCCTGACATTGTGTTGTCTCATATAAATTGTTTGTTATTCTAGATTTTTTTTCGTATTATCACGTTCATTACAAATGCAATTGTATTAAGACACATAAGTCACGATGTTGTGGGAATCATGAATGTGAGGTTACTGCTGTTGGAATCGACCCTGCTCTTTTTGTGTCGAGAGCCATTTCGTAGAGCATGCCTTTCAGATACATCTCACCACGTTTGGCCTCGTGTAATCAATCTCATTTGGATTTCGTAAGTAAAATCATGTGCATTTGAAACTGCGAAATATGCGTGGTTCCTATTTCAATTAATCGTGGTAGAGAATATGGCGAAATAATTGTGATAAGGCTTGTAGTATGACAACTCAAGGGTCTTTAATGAGATAATCATCTCAGGCGGCAACTTTTATTTTCAGGTTTCCAATCTGTTTATCACTGTCTGTGTGCTTTGGATATGTTTGGTTGTATGTACTGGAGGTGCCAGGTGATGATTATGCAAACGGATATGTGATAGGTGTTTGGGCAATCATTCTCAGTTGCCTATGTGAAATTATATGCGAACCAGTATATCTTGCTGCCCAGGCACTTTTATATGTAAGATTAAAGGTAAGAACATGAAATCAATGTGATTCGTTTTAACTGCCTAATTTATTGATAGTTATAGAATATCAAAGTATAAACTCTAATCGTTCAACTGGGTTAGACAGTAATGAGTTAAAACTCTTAATACCGACAGGTTTTGATGACAAGATAGTCATACAGCCTAACATCTAACATTATTTTTAACTATACTTAAACTTGGAAGGCATGCTATGTGACCTGGCACTTTCTAAGCTTAACCTTCGTATAAAATATATTTGAATGACTTTCCATGTTCTTTGGGTTGGCAAATAAGTGGCATGGAATTGTTCATAATGTGGTGATGTTTATTGGTTCCTAAAAGACATGTTTTGGATATTTAATTGTAATTGATAATGCCTAATTCGTTTTGATTAATGGTACAACCATATTAAAGGTCGTTAATATAGATATTACTTAATATACAAGCATGAATTCTCAAATGTGATGAAGATTGTCACAAACGAGTTCATCAATTGATTAAAGTGGGTTAGCAAGTAATGAGGTGTATACCCTATCCTAATAATCCAGGATACAGTCCAATTTCAACAGAGTAGGCAGTCAGTATATATTCGAATGTTCATATTATGAAATAAGTTGTTGGTTGAGGGCAGTCTACAATAAGTAGTATTTAGATCCGCTGAACCCCCATGGTGTAGTTATGGATGTGAAATTTTAGTTGGTAAGTTTCTGCATTAACTTTCATATGAATCAGAGCCCTAAAGAAAAATAAACTAAGTACAGTCATGATTCCATTGATTGTGAAAAAGGCAGGAATCACGGTGATATATTAGAAAGAGAGTGAGTAGCTCTTTTTTGTAATAGTAAGAATTTTTTAACATGTGGGAATGACCCCATAACTCAACATCATAATTCAAATGGCATTGAAAGAAGGTGTGGTAAATTGTTAAATGATACTCATTTGAAATGAGAAAGTTGAGCTTTCTTAACATATAAACAGCCCTACTCAGTTAATTACAGATCTGACTGATGTGGGTCACCCAGGTAAGTTTTGTATCAATATATATTCCTAGTATTTTAGCAGTTTCAATTTCCATTATTTTTCATTTAAGAATGCGTGCATTATGCTGGGTTTCTTAGTATTTAAATGTAAGTGATTAATATCAAACCATTCCTTTTCTTGTCTTGTGGCAGCGCTAGACCTTTGTATCTTCTAGATGTTGACATTTTTGTGCAAAAGTGGCATCATTGGCTTATAAAACAAACTTAGATTTCTTATTAAGGGGCAAATCATTAATAATGATGATGAAAAGTACTGATCCAATCGCAGAGCCCTGTGGGATACCACAATTTACTTTCCATTATTGAAATAGAAAGAAAGACTCGTACTTTTCCACAGATTTTACTATACGGCACGACGCGTTTCACCGACTTGCGGCATCATCAGGTACATACCTGATGATGCCGCAAGTTGGTGAAACGCGTCGTGCCGTATAATAAAATCTGTGGAAAAGTACGAGTCTTTCTTTCTGTTTCAATAATGGATATCAATTACTTCCACGAAGTGAAGCCTGAAACAATAGAACAATTTACTTTGCTTACTCTTTCTCTTCTGGTGCTGGATTCATTTGCCATGGTATGGAGGGGTAAAAATTTCCCACTTTCACTTCAACTGGCCAAATTTCATCTTTAAGAAAATGCTCTTTTAGGCTAATTGGTGCAATGAGTTTAAATTAGCTGTATATGTTACCAACTCTCATACTTTCACATTTGAAATCTCTCCCGGGAAATATTCAAAATAGATGCTTCACAGTGTCATTGGGTGTTGCATTGGACTGGACACGACCAACGTAGAAGAGAGTCATATGAGGAACTCCCACAAAGTTAACATGCTACAGTAGGCTGCTTACAACTCCCAAACACCATGTTTCATTTACGTTTGTTTCTCTTATAACCCACTATTTGGAAACCTTCCTATTCAGTAGCAGTGAATTTGGAACTCATGGTATGAAATCCTGGGTTTACACAGTTGAGGCACGAATCTGAGTTTTCACTTTTGTGGCCCAATTTTGTTTTGTCCTCGTACTTCAATACTTATTTGAAAATGATACAGCTTTCTTTGTAATAGGCTGCAAGGTAATAGTTTCAGTAGATTTGGAGAGCCCGTAACTCCATTTTCAATATCAACTATGGAACACGTCACATTAATTGTTAAGATGGCAGACGAACAATTCATAGCAATCAGAGTTTGAATGCAAATATGCTGCTACCAATAAGAAAACAATAAACAGGGGCAGTAACAGCATTTATAGGAATAAAATTATTTATCTGCAGACAGAGACATGAATTAATCCACTGTATAGCATTGATTTTTGCAAAGTAACTGGTAAAGTTTAAACTTAAATTGCAACCCATTTTCTATTTCCATAAGTATTATAGGTAATTATTTCAGGAATTTCGCACCAGGACAACAAGGGTCCTTACAAACATAGCTGAGTTATGAGCAGTTATTCTTACTCACAATTCCATTCCCATACCTATTGCATTGACTGTTCAATGTTCTCAGCAGAGTTTGCAATCCCACAGCTGACTGACAAACTAAAGCTTGATGGTCAGCAAACCTAACTGATTTTATGTATTCGCCACCACCTTTCATATTCACCTCTAGTTCTTGCCAAGCCTGTTTAACCATTTCCTCCGCATATATGATGGGGGACCCAAAAATAACAGGAATGTTGTTATAGATTCTTTAGTTCTCAATATATTTACATCAAATTTTGTTTACCTTCAAAGTATTCCCCATTGACCACAATGCACTTCTCCAAACGATGCTTCCATTGTTCGAAACATTTCTGAAATTCATTTATCGGGATGTGCTTGAGGCCTTCTAGCGATTTTTGTTTTACCTCCTTGACAGTGTCAAAACGCTCTCCTATAATGTCCCTTTAGAGTCTGGGGAACATAAAGAAATCACAGGGAGCTATATCCGGTAAGTAGGAGGGGTGGACAATCTTTTTTGTCAAAAACTGCGTCACGGAGAGGGCGCTATGAGCCGGCGTGTTGCCATGAAGAACCAGTTGCTTGTGTACCAAAGATCTGTTCTAGAATCCTTTGAATTGAACTCCATGGCACTCCAGACATCTCACAAAGTATATCAATGGTTCTGTGACAGTCTTCACAAATGAGGACATTGATTTTGTCGACGTTTATATCAGTTCTTGATGTTTAAGGGCGGTCTGAATGGGGTTGGTCTTCAATTGACAGCCAATTTCCCCAACAGGAAACAAAATTTCACTGCAGCATATTGCTCCTGATAATCCGCCATCATGTTTTTTGCCGAAATGAAAAAAGTTGTTTCACTGAAACAGCTCTCATGGATGGACCGATCCAGTCACAGCAACCCAATGAGCCATCTATAGTATACTTGGTGGATTGTCGAGTTGTGCGTATGGTGTCAGTTATGTTAGTTTCTGTTGTCCTTGTTTTTACTGTTTTTCGAAAATGGAAATTGACGAAATCACGAACCAACAAATAAGCATCAAGTTTTTTGGTGAAGTGCTGTAAAAGTTATCAAGAAATGTTGACAGTTGTTTACGGTGACAATGCTCTGAAGAAAACCTCCGTTTTCAAGTGGATTAAGAATTTGAAGATGGCGGACAAGAGGCCATGGATGATGCAAGGCAGGGATGACCTTCAGCCACCTGTGTTGACAACAGCATTGATTGTATGCGGTCGCTTTCTCTTACCGATCGTTGAAAAACTCTGAATGAAAGCTGATGAATGGAATTTAGGAAAGTCAACAATGCACATTATTTTAACCGAACATGATGGATGGTTCCTTCGCCATGACAATGCTCCTGCACATTCAGCATTGATTGATCGCCAGTTTCTGGCAAAAAATTAAAACTCCGTCTTTGATCATCCTTCTTATTGGTCAGGTCTCGCGCCCTGCAGCTTATTGCTACTCCCAAAATATAAAAATGTGATGACAGGACATCACTGGGAAGATATAAACGCAATAAAGGAAGAAACCACGAGAAAACTAAGAAGCCTAACTGCCAAGGACTGTCAAGGGTGCTTCAAACAGTGGAAAAGATGGAACAAGTGCATAACAACAAATGGAGAGTACTTCGAAAAGGACAAAATCATAGTGGATTAAATTTTGCAAAATAAAGTTTTTATGGCCTCAGTGCCCATATTTATTGGACAGTGTAATATGTTGACATCCACCCCATCAAACAGCCTAGGTTTGAATTCTCACTGTGATAGATTTTTTAATGGTATCCTGTCCCAAAACTTTGATATTTTGAAGAGATTATTTCATATTTAACCCTCCATTCATTATCTAAGATATTATAACGCCAAGTTCATGGTGCCCTTTTTCATATGTTTGTGTGCTGCCAACTCGATTTCCTGTCACCATTCTGCTTCGTAAAAATCCCATCTTCCCATAGTATCATAATGGTGCAGATACCCTGCGTAAATGGTGCAAAATTCATAAAGATTGTAGTAATAGGTACCCTATCAATTCCTTTATCTGTATGTGGAAGAAATAATTTCTCCCCTAAGATCTCTGAGAGGAAAAATAGTTAGCAGTACATATGAAAGTTTCAAAGAACACAGTTTCAAAAAGATTATAATTTTATGTTCACGCACTAATGCCTAATAAGGGCCATATTTGAGTAGAATTGGACAATGTATAGGTAGGAGTGTGTGACATCCCAGATAGCAATGCAAGGTAGATTCGAAATGGATTCCTGAAAGCTTTTTATGTTGAAAAAGATAATATCCTGCTGTATTTCAGCTTAGCTTTATTCATGAGTATAGGCTCACTTCCATATTTTCATAGCCATCCTGAATTCCCACGTGTAATCACTTTGATAATTGGAATCCTACGGGAATTATATCAATTGTCTTCAATCTCATGCGTCTGGGTTAAAATCCAGCTATATTCAAATTAGCTAAATATTCCTTTGACAAATTCCAAAGAAACTGCGGGAGATGCCGCAACAGTAACTTTTAACGGAGTCATCCGCTAATGTGCATTTCAATGCAACAATTTCAGAGTGTAAAAATCATTTGCCTTGACTGGGATTCGAACCCAGATCCCTCAATATCCGGTCGAGTGCTTTAGCCACTTAAGCTACCGAGGCGTCCTCTTAAACTCTGAAATTTTGGGGCTTTTAAAGGAACTAGATGTTGTGACGACGGATATTGAGGGATCTGGGTTCGAATCCCAGTAAAGGCGAATGATTTTTACACTCTGAAATTGTTGCATCGAAATGAACATAAGCTAAATATTGTTGGCCATATCATAGTCCTATCTATTTTAATTGGCCAATTAAATCCCATGAATTGCATTTTTAATAGGTTGTGAGATTACTTTAAAGAGGCCGGTTAGTGGGAAAAGATTTTCTTCTGTAAAAGTTTTAATATCTTCAAATTGTGTTTCTATACTTGTTTGAACATTGCTTCACTCAGAAAAAATTAAAAGATAATGTAATACTGATTGTACCAGCGGACATAGAATGCCAGTAAAATTTTATATTTTGAATAAGGGAAGATAATTAAATCAATTGCACATTATAATATGATCAAAATATTGTATTTTCATAATAATGAGCATCTCTGGTGATAACATTTTGTTTTTATGTAATAAATGAATAATTTATTCGATGATTTTTTTTATTTAGCAGATTTTAACTTTCCTCATATTTTAACAGGACTGCTATCTACAGGTCATCAATTTCACTATCCTCATATTCATTCTCATTCCTTCATACTGGGTATGCCCTATATAATGTACAATTGACCTCTTGTATATTGAATCCTGATTACCTCGTGAGAATAAATTATCATTATTATGCCAGGTGCCATTAAAGATGTTTCTCCGTTCTCAGTTCTGTAACTATATTCCTATGATTGATATCTGAATTGTTTTGACTTTTAATATTTTAATTTTTTCTCTGAATTTCTTTTGTACTAAATTGTAGGTTTTTTTTCTTAATAGGAATGGTCATGATAGAATGATTTCTTTACATATGGTGTGGTCTGTCATTTGACCGAATATTTTGTCATCCTTTTTGATCCATTTCAATGCTTGAACATTTTTTATGTCTGGTATTGTTCCGTGTTGATTAATATTTCTATGTGAGAGTTCATCTGTGCAATGGAAATAAGTTTAACTTTTGAGAGGAATCTTTTTTAAATGTCTGGTAATTCCTTTGAAAAATTAATGTTTTGTTTGATGATGTAAATAAAAGAATGCAATTATATGTTTTTATAAAGACTTGAAATATGCCAAGTGCTGTCTGTGATGCGCAATGCCTTGAAGGAGAGAGGGGCAGCATTAGATGAATAAATTATAAAAAGCAGCATTTAGTTAACAATGTTCAAGATTTTTATAATGTCAGAGTTGTATAAAAAATATAGAAATATTTCGATTAGTATTATATCAAACAAATAATGCTATGATTCCATCAAATCCAGAGGAAATTTCAGCTTAGTGAATAGCTTTATTGACATTGAAAGAAATTATCCAGTAAGAGAGACAACTTACTGTGTAATCACTTTAAATATAATAGTGAATGACAACACATCCACATTCCACATCCTAATTGAGCCAAGGACATCATCTAGCAAGCAAAATATGAGTGTATGATAAAGAACCTTTTACACTTTACCATAACCAAGTATGATTTGGAATTGTAAGAGTAAAACATTAAAATATAGTATTTGTAGAGCATGTTTGTAAATCATGAATAAGCAAATGTGCCAAAAAAGGCTCTATTTACCTTGTAAATTTATTGGAGTTCTTTTTCTAGTTTTGCGAAACAAAAGTGTATTAAACAGCTTTAATTTTGGTCAGATAATATTGTCCTTCACACCTCACTGCCCTTTCTCCTCCCTGCTCATATTAAATCCTACGGACACACGTGTATTTTAAAAAAAATTTTGGGTGTTACCCCTGCATATAACCATATAATTGAGCCATTATTCTCATGTCTTTATGATAACAGGGAGGAGACATTTGATGTTCATTGTCTTTAGGTGTTTATTTTCATGGTAAGATTTCTTATTAACGTTTTATCTCATGACTTACCTTCCCCGAAAAGTTAATTATTTGAATTAATATGTTGATATAATTTCTTTTTGTGGATAATCCTGTTTTGGGGTGGACACATCCTGAACAACAGTTGACGCTACGTACCTAACTTGTGAAAAAATACCTTATTCACGCCTTCAGCCAAAATATTGCAAACAAATTTCCAAATTCAAAGGCCTTAGTTTCCTTGGCCAGCTGCCATTAAGTTTAAAAATCAAAATGGCCTAGTCTTAACAGCATAGTATTCTATATTATATATGTAATCAGTAAGCCATGTCTTTTATATTTTTATCTCTTTTCTAATTTTTTGTGGAGAATTTTGATGCTTCTTAAGAATAGAAAGATCTTAATTGTTGGGTCTTAGTCATTTGAATAAGTATGCCAGATTATTATTTTAATTGAGACATCAAACATGTTTACACTTTTTTAAGAATATTCTTTGAATTGAAATGCATTCATTTTTCAATTTATAGGTCATGATGGATACAGTTCATGTGATGGTGAGGACTTTTATTTTTTCCTTTATGGTGCTGAAGAATCCTGAAAATGCTCTGCTAGCCTTTTCTTTAGCCCAGATGTCATCCACGCTAATCTATTGCTTGGGGTATTATGCTTTCTTTGGCTGGAAGATACATTGTCAGAATTGTAAAGCCAAGAATTCAGATAGTGTCTCCAGTTCTGTCCACAAAGATGACTTTCCTTTTGAAAATCTGCTTGACTTCTTGCCACATAAACTAGAGGAAGAGGTAGGTTTATTTTCTATAAAGCGTAGTCAAAGTTGTAAATTTATGGTTTAATATTGTGCAGTTTTGAGCTTAACTTAGTGTAAATCCATTGTTATTTAAACCCAAAATAAATTAATTTTCACAATGTTTATGTACCAAAAATCAGTTTCATCATGGAGGCGACATCATCAGGTGCTAAATGTTTCTAATCCATAATATGTACATCCTTATAGGTGAGAGAGATGGTAAAAGTGGGGAAGTGAAAGGGGAAATGGGAGGGGAAGAATGTTTGAGTGGTGTACAGGTTAAGGTAAGAATAAAGGTAGGGGATTCTTTTAGCTGGTTAACTCATGGCCGAAGGCCAGGATGGGAAGGGGTTTTCCACAAAAAGGTTAGTTTTGGAGGGTTATTAGTCCAGGACCCTGTGACCTCAAACAAAGGGGAATAATAAAATGAAATGTAAAAATCACCTGTAAGGATATATGAATATACTCTAGATTTTAAACATTTTTTTTACCTGATGATGTCACCTCAGAAACTAAAGCGGTCATTCATAAATAAACCAGCAGTTTCTTTTGTGAGTTTCAATACAATACATAAAGTTGTACAATATTTGTAGTTTTAATTTTTATTTGTGATGAATAATAGTTCTTGAAATTATTGTTCAATTTTGGGAAAGCTAATGTACATATGTATTATGTTTCATGGCTTACATTAAGGTTTTTCGTAGAAAATGGAATTGGTAACATTGTAAATATATTGAGATGATAGTTAACCCTGCTAGAATAGAACTAGATACAGAAAATCATTAATTAAATTTAATAACTAAGGGGAAGATCTTGGTGTATGCATGAAAGTGATAGATAATTCATATAAATAGACTGCATTTCCTGAATGTTCCAGTCAACCGATTGTTTAGGAATGATGGGGAGTCATTAGGGAAGGGAGTGTGTTAATTATGAGGGTAAGAAGAAACTTAGCATATCTACCAAAAGGATTTAATATTTCACAACCATGGTTTCAATGCATCACCATCAGGATGCGCATCATCGAAACCATGGTCGTGAAATATTAAATCCTCTTGGTGGAAATGTTAAGATTCTTTTAACCCTCATAATGAAGGAATTCCACAAAGTTAAACCTGAAACTGTTATGTTTATCAAGTGTGTCAAAAATAGGAAATAATGAGAATTCAACTTATTGCACACATTTGTGACTTTTTCGACTACCTCAGTGTCTCTTAGTTGACTCTGTGTCTCTTTTCCCTGCTGAGGGAAGAAAATTGCATATATACTTGGCCACCTTGCATAGGGGTAGCTGTGGTAAGCTTAGACCATCCATAACACATGGAATATGGCACAGGAAAATCTATTTTCTTGGCACAGAAACATCTATTTATTAATTAAATGAAAAAATGTTACAATATTTTACTTCATGGAGATAACTCGAAAGTGTGAAGAAATATTCCAAAAAAATTGAAACAGAAAAGATTGTTTATCTTCACCATCTCAACAACAGCTACACTGCAAGCTGTTTGTTGATTCCTAGAATGCTGGTCACACTCTGCACAAATGTGTGGCCATTTTCAACATGACTGAACCACTTTGTATTTGTAATTTTCATATGGCATCTCTTGAAGCCTACTGAATCGTATGCGTTACTTTGGCTTCGGAATCACAAAGCTCTTTGACAATACTTGAAGCAGTATCTTTTCCCTACATGATGCCATGTCAAGCAAAATGGAATTCTGATGGATGCATAGTACAGAAGCTCTCATAATGGCTAAGAAGCATCAACTGATGTGTACAGCAACGACAAAAAAATTGAGCCATACCCGTAAAGGCATCCATCGCCATTGTGGAAAGTAGTGCCATCCTACCCTCAGTACATTGTGCATGAATATTAAATGTCCATTCTTATTAGACCAGCCTCTGGTGCTTTTGGTAAAGACCAGTGATTTGGCTTTGGAGAATAATTTGTTTTAAAGGTTGAGTTTATTCTGCAACTTGGGAATGATACTAGTTCTGGTCAAAACAGAAATACAAGGTCTGTCCCAAAAGTAGGACTGAGTTTATTAAAAAATATTAATTGCCAGAATTGATACATTCACTCAAACGTTTTCCAAGTGATATCCTGGTGCGTCCACACACTGCTGCCATTGGGTTATCCACACCTCATGCCTTCTGGATGGCAGCACCCAGAATGCTGCAAAGCTCCCTCATCATGGCCTGTTGTAACACTTCCACCAAGCCCTGGTGATGTTCTTTCTGCACAGATTTGAGGCAGGGGAAGAGGAAGAAGTCTGTGGTCGGGCATTGTCAAAATTTGGATCCTCACTCACATGGTTAAGAAGCTCTTGGCAGATCCGTGAGTTTCCTTTTTTTTTGTCCAAGAGCACTCGTGGCACTAACTTCGCACACATCTTTCTCATGACTATGTTTTTTTCACAAGTCGATGCACATCACTTGTAAGGATGCCAAGTTCATCAGAAACTATGTGAACTCTTAATCTGCGATCCTGGTCCAACAAAGCCATCACTCTTGCAAGATTTTCATCACTTTTTGAGGTCGAAGGGCATCCTGAATGTCCAATGTCTTCAATATATTCTCTACCCTCTGGAAACAAGTTTTACCTCTCAAAAACACCCTATCTACCTACGACGTTATTACCATAAGCTGCCTTGAGTATGTCATGAGTCTCTCTCGCAGTTTTGCCCAGTTTTATGCAAAATTTGATGGTGTAGCACTGTTCCAATAACTGGTTTATGACAGAGTATAATGAGGTCATGTTATGGAGGTTTCGAAAATGAACGATCTGTACTCTGCAAAGACTGGGAGCCAACTGCTACCAGCCTCCAGCCTTTCCCGAGACTTACTTTCCGTCGAACCCAGCCAGTGAAGCTGCTGCCTATCTATCCGGGAAAAAATAAGTCATAATACTTTTGGGACACCTTGGTTAATGTAGCAAATTACAATGCTTAATTTCAGTATGCTTTATACCTTTAATAGTTGTATTTAAATGACAGAATACAGTTATGACTGAATAAAACATCTTGTATTGCAGTGGAGACCAACATTTTTACCACAACCAAATTTTTCTTCATCAAAAACAGCCTCAGGTGGATAAGCACTTGAAAGAATTGGCCTGGAGTTTTAGCAAGCAAGGAATCTGGAAGCAGCTTTTGACTGAAGGGGAGCGATACCTTGCAACGGTGGTTTCTCTCTTGCCTTTTTCTCATCAAGGAGCTTTGGATGTGGTGTCATCTCTGGCTGCTTTACCAGCCCGGCTAATACTCCGACCGCTTGAGGATGCCGCTTATTTCTACTTCTCACAGGTTAGAAAATTGGGCACTCCTTTATTCATCCTTGTCTTAACCAGCACATCACAAAAGCTGAATGAAAGATACATTTATTTTTTAATCAACTGGAAACAAAACTGGGATATGGTAATGAGCATAGTATGCACAATTAGAGCTCAGTTTAACGAGCAGGGTAGTAGTTGACCGTAAACCATATTATAGTCTTGTCAATCATCGTTCATCCTCTTTCTCCCTAGATGAATCTGCCTGAGGCTCCAACCGTTCCCTATTATCATCTGATGTCAATGGGAATGCTATTCAATGCTGTTTCAGTAATTTTATTGCATAAATTGAAGAATACAAGTGTTTTCTCATCATAAATCCCTCAGGAATATTTATGCAACATTACTATATTTGCCTCAAGAATTACTATAGTTGTTAAGATGGAACTGAATCCTTTTACTATTAAGTAAATGTAATGTATTCATCATTTTAGGTTATTACAGTAGGTATTAATTATCTTATCTGTGGTAAATGAGTGAAAGGTGCTGGCAAATACATAATTGAAAATGACATAAGTGGATATTTATAAATTATGTGCTCTTATGGCTGTATTTTCTGGGGTGCATAATATGCCTTGCATGTGTCCATTAGCAAAGTGTGTATTTGGTTTTATTTCTTTTTCAATTAATTATTCTAATCATTCATTCCATTCACTGTCCATAAAATTTTGTATGGTTAAATTTACTGCCAGTTAATTAGGTATCTGCAGTTTTTAATTTTAACCTTTATGCAGGATACACAACAAATAAAGTTTAATATGAAAATAATATCATCAATTGCAAAAGTTATGCCGATTCTGATTTCTACGCTCTTGAGTCATGTGGTGGGTATTTTAAATGATTTATCATAGATTACTGTTTGTGCACAAAGCTGATTTAATTTGGAAAAACAACCCCACTCATTTAGATTAACATCCTCACTAAGTACAATTATAAGCTCAGAGTGCTCTCCCAAAGCAGATCTGTAATAATCTGGAGAAATGGAATAGAAGAGGAGGAAGCTCAAGTAAAGGGAGTCCTCTGATTTTCACTGACAGTGGCTAATAGCCTACTTATGAGAGCTCTCAGTAGTCCCGGGAGCCTAATCATCCCTCCTTACCACATCCCTTTCACCTCCAGCATAAATGACCAATCAAGGTTACCGACCTCCGCATCTCCCAATTACTCAACACAGATAACTTCTCTGTGTGCCACCATACAATGATTCACATTTCGACAATCAGCAATTAGTGAATGTTTTTGAAGTAGTTTTTACAGCTAAATTACATAAATTTAAAAATCTTTTTTGAAGGAAAAAAAATATTGTAGGTTGAAGAAGCTTACACAGTACCTCCTTTGGGTCACAATAACACAGTGCAACATTATAGAGGACTCATTTATAGTGCAATTGTATGATTATCAGTTATGTCAGTAAATTACTTGATTGTGGAAGGAAAAACTTTTCCACTGAATTAACCCTTGCACTGCTGTGAAGGTCCCTTTTCATCCTCACTGTGGTGTGCTGAGGATGAACTTTTCTCTTTTTCATTTTTCCAGACTCACGCTTCTTTCCCTAGAAATAAGCATGTTATGCTGTGTTATTTTCCGTTTGTTAGTCATAATTTTCCCCTGTACTCTCTTGAGGTATGAATCTTATTCACAGAGGCCACAATCTTTCATACTAAACCCTAAGGAAAAAAACTTGCAACTTTGCTAATTCTACGTAATTTACTATTCATATCGGATTAACCCTGGTGAAAAACCTCCTATGAGGAATTTTGTAGAAGAAGTAGTAAGGCAACTCTTAGAAAAATATGGTGTCAGGGAAAAACGCGGATCATGTGACCGGACGGGTTTGAATTATGTAGAAAATAATCCCTAAAGGCCAAGTACATGACATTTCAAGAAGCTGCAGGAGATGTAGCGACAGTAAATTTTAACGGAGTCATCTGCTAATTTGCATTGAAATACATGACATTTCATTGAAAGAATTCCAGGAATAGAAAGGAAAATCCCAAGACCATGCTTTTTGTGTATAAACAGTAAGCATAGGAAAAGTATACAAAAATGTATAAGATACTGGTGTTGTGAGTGTGACAAGGCATTTATTGTGTTTTGATGAATAATATCACTATCACTATGACTATCATACTTTGAAATTTTTTAAAAATTATGCTAGCCTAAATGAATTAATAAAACTTTACCATTTAATAAACAGTGAATATAGATTATTTTTAAATTATTTCCATTAGTTTTAAATCAGAAATAATAATGCTTATTGATACATGATACCCTCCCTCTTTGCCGCAAGTGAGGAGTACATTTCCTGAGTGTGAGCCGCAGCGAAAGGGTCTTCAGCCAATAAAAAATGTCATTAGCCAATAACATTGAAACAAGAGTAGGAGAAATCTTGGTGTGTAATAGGGTGGGGAATGCTTCATGATGTCGCCAATGGGCAGTCCACCCATCAGATAAAGAGGTTTGTAGGGAAAACTTGAATTAACACAACTCATATTTACATGAGCCACAAAATTATGTTATATATTTAATGGGCCAATTTGGTCTCATTTAAATCAGTGCAGTGATAGCCTCAAATAGCCATTCATAAACCTTGAATTTATATAAAATGTTACTTTTTACATGTATGACAATCCTATTGTGTATTTTTCTAATTGTAATACCTTTTGAGTATTTGCTTATAAAATGCACATTGGTCCATAACAATTTGTTTTGGCTAACAAATAGGTATAGAAGTATGGTAGTCAGCAAGCATGTATGTGTCTCTGACTACACAAATGTGGGTAGCACTGAAGTGACATTATTTAGTGATTTACCAAAAATCAGTGGCATAAAATGAACCAATTTCAAAGTACTGAGATGAAGAACTGAGGAGTGGACTACCATTAATGTCTACAAACGATGCTCATGACAACATTGTGAATGATTTATTGTGAGGAAACCATAGATTAACTTCAGGAGGATTCCCAATGAAGTTGACAATAGTGTTGGATCGCGTTTCACCATTTACGCAGAAACTTTGGGCATGCAGCTTGTCACGTCCAAATTTGTACCATGAGTGTTAATGGATGAACAGAGGTTAAAAGTCTTGTTATCAGCCAAGAACTGCTCGATTGTTCAAACAATGACCAAAACTTCTTAAAAATAATTGTCACAGGTGATGAAACCTGGGTTGTTGGTTATGATGTAGAAACCAAACCCCAGCCTTCACAGTGAAAGGGGCTATCTTCCCGACCCAAAAACCTCCAATGTCATGATTCAACGTGAAGGTGATGTTGATCGTTTTCTTTGATTGGGAAGGGATTATTCATTATGAATATGTTCCTCAAGGATAAGCAGTGAATGGGCAGCACTGTATATAGGTTATGAAAAGGTTAAGATGCACCATGTTGTGGAAGAGACCACAAATCTGGGAAAACAAGTCTTGGTACTTTCGTCAGGACAACACACCAGCGCACTCATCATTTATTGTTACTGAGTTTTTGGCCAAAAACAGTGCACCGGTGTTCCCCCAGCACCCTTACTCTCCAGATTTTGATCCAACGGACTTTTTCCTACTTATTGAGTTGAAATCAACTTTGAAAAGAAGCCGATTTGAAGCTATTGAAGACATGCTACAAAATTGTACCGCTGACTTAAAGGCTATCCCTATTAGGGTAACTAATGAAATTAAGTATTTATTCAAACAATCTCATCTTGTTTTGAACAGTCCTTGTATTTGTTCTTGTCTGCTGTGTTCCATATTAATGTCTTATTATTGCATGCAATAAGAGAAAAATATAATATTGTTATCCATAATATAGCATTAATTGACTGGGCATACCTAATCTTGATTCTCATATTCTGTAGTACGTTTGACTTGTCAGGGAGTGAGGGTTCGAGGACTTCCTGCCTATCTCAGTAGAGTGTGGGTTTTGCATTTCTGGGTTTTGAATATAATCTGAATCCAAAATTGTGCCTCTTTTACATAATATTCCCTTCGGTATTATGGCTTAAAATTTGGAAATGTTCTTCATTTTGTGTGAAAAATATAATCATTGCAAAGTATTGTTTTAGGTTGTCAAGAGGGGAGCAGATGCCAGAAGAAGGTCACAGCTGGAGAGAGACTGGACAGTTGCAGAGGAGGAAGCTGCACGAGAAGCAGCAGAAGTCTTATCTTTGCTGCTGACTCTGACCTCTTCAATGGGACTGCTGGCCCTGGCTCTAGGCCCCCCAAATGCCTCACTCGTCCTCTATGTTTATGGAGGGAAAAGCCTCTCTGAGTCAGAGCTTGCCCCAAGCCTTCTGCGTGCTCACTGCTTGTACCTGCCCTTATTAGCAATAAATGGGGTATCTGAAGCCTTTTCATTTGCTGCAATGAGTCCTCCACAAATTGATGAGTATGTCCTCTCCTATGCACCATCTCTTTGATATTGTTGAATGAATCCAGAGGTGGGGAAGGAAACTGTAAAGCTTAACTAGTTAAATTCAATCTAATTTATTTCACAAATTGATGAGTGTGTCCTCTCCTATTCACCATCTCTTTGATATTGTTAGATCAATCAAGAGGTGGGGAAGGAAATTGTAAAGCTTAAATAGTCAAACTCAATCTAATTTATTTTTAATGGAGTAAGTTAAAACTTTAAGCCAAATACAATGAATTTAATTCAATTCAAAATTGACTATAAAATTAATAATTACTTAATTGAATTAATCCTCAATTTAATACAAATTTTAATCCCATGGGAAATCATGTCAAAAAATGTGTCCACTTTCAATGGAAAAAATGATTTGGCAACTTCTTTTGGTTAATCTGGCACTGTGCATCATAATATCTAGGGACATATCTTTAATGGCAGGTGACTGTTGTCTCTATCTTGCAAATACTTAATTAGAAAAGTGAAGGTGTGGGAAACAGCAACTGAGGGTAGACTTTCACAGGAGCTATTATACAAGCCTTAAATTGTTACAGCAAAATCACTGGTACTAAAAGAGACCAACCAGCAACCAAAAAATACATATGATAGACAGTATTCAAATCCAGTAATTGTTTTTATCTGAAATATGACTTCACCTTAGAATCTCCTTGTGCTATTAGGGGTGCAACTAATGTTGGGAATATGGAATTGAAAGTCGTAAGATTTATCCATGAAATCTATGAGAATGATTTGGCTCTCCCAAGTCATATATGATCTGTAATAAAGCAATATGGCTCATGTATCTACTTAGGTTTTCAGCCTGGTAAGAAACTCTATTTGTGCTGATGTTTCGATGTCTAACTGGGGTTGTCAGATTGTTCAAACTCAAAGTCACAGGAAGAGTTTGATTGTTGTTTAAGTCACTCACAATTGCAATTATTCATGACCCTTTTTACTAACGTTAGATTTGAATGACATAGATTTTGTGACATGGTTTAGGTTGAACAAATTAGAATGTGTAATAAATCAGATAAGTAGCACTCGGTCCAGGACATACATATACTTTGCTTTAAAGTATATGAATGTCCTGATAATCTGGTGTCATGTGATTTAGTAGAATGAATGGATGGATATGAATATAAATATACTTAAAATACCAAGTACAGGGAAAACTTGAACATAAACCATCTCATCATCCTCATACAAATCACTGAGGCCAATAGAAGCCCAATCATTACTTTAGTCTATGGCTATGCATCCATATGTCTTTGCTCCCATTAATTCATGTGTATATAAAAACAAATCATTACTTTCTTGACCTTTCCCCAAAGCAATATTTCTATGACAAAACTGAACATTTTCCCCGCATGAATAATCATTATAATTACTTTTAATTTGGGACAATCATTTTTCCGGTTTCCCCAACTGAGTGCCTAGCTATTTAATTTGGTTTCTGAGGCAATAATAAGTAATTCAGCTGAAGTTTTGTTCTTTATTGGCTTGTAAGGCCAGGAAAAAAGGGAAACTCGTGGTGTTTGACTCTGTCCCTCCAACTCTTCCACATACAATCCACCATAACATATCTCCCTCCCCGAAATATGATGGCATGATTATATGAGCATGAATGAAAATACTAGGGAAGATCAATGAGGTTATTCCTTCTAGCAATATCACTTTTAGATTTATGTAATTGAATGTAGTGCTATATGAGGGTATTGCATAGATCACTGTAGTAATCCTGGTTGGTGGGTTTTTAAATTATGAGCTCTACTGTGGGTTGTATGGTACACATGGCCAACATAGTTACATTCCCATGTTATTAAATTATTCCCATGTTCAGAGTTTTGGATAAGTTATCCGCTAATTTACATGTGAATCAAGTTTCGTTTAAGGTGAAATGGTAATGATTTCTTATCTGATTGATCTATGTACTTGCATATGTAACTAATAACACTCAGACTCACTTTCTATTAAACTGACAACTCAAGAGTCTTATTTGCTTGTAACAGCACTGGGGAAACAAATGAGATCTTCTCAGAGCATTATTATTGTAATTGTTGGTCCACCATTTTTGTTAGTTTACTGAATATTTTAGGTTACAAAAACTATTGTGAATGTGTCATTTCAATATCAGTACATGCAAACCCTTAGTTTTTCCTCAAAATTCAATACACACAATAATTTTTTATTCAGTAATTCTGCTATAAAGGTGTGGCACTTTTATTTTCCTACTCCACATCACATTTCTCTGAACATGATTGATTTAATAAGAATATTATTATATTTCTCTGCCAATAAGATGCACATTTTTCAATTCAAAATGGGCAGTAAAACCAACCTGTGTATTATGGGCTGGGGATACTAGGGTATAATTTCAACCTACAAGCGTGAGGAATTTCACCGGGAAAATACTGTCTAGAATTTTTTCTTGCGCCAGGCATAGAAAATGGATGTCATTATTACAAATGTTGACAATATCACTGTTTTGAGTCAGTAGTAAGCAGCAAGAGTTTTAAAATTTTGTTGAAAGTACTTCCTCAATAAATTCCCACGGAAAGAAGGCAGTTGAAAGGCATATTGGCAAAGTGATAATGAATTTTCAGGATTCTGTGATGAATAAACGTTGATAAATGTGTAGCTGCTAATTTTATTTAGAACACTGCAAGCCACCACTAAAGTGTGTGGCAAAGATTGATGAAAAACCAGACTAACATTATTTTATTCTGATCTCTTATCATTCTAGGGAAAAAATGACTTCTTAAATCAATCCATTCTGTACTTAAATCTCTTGAATTTTATTGGCATGATCTCTCATACCATAATGCAATGGGGCTAATAAAACATTTGAAAAAGACATGCTAAAAGAAATCCTTCCAATTGATGCAAGATATTTAATCTGTAATTTAGCCTTCACTGCTTGAGTGATTCCCAACCTACATCCTCTAATAGTTTTGATAAGGTACTCAATTTGTCATAGCAATGTTTCAGAAATCTAGCTCCTCTATGCTGTATAAGATTCAATTCGGCAACTATTTCATCTTCATTAGGATCCCATATACCAGCAGGATATTCTAGATGAGGTCGAACCTGTGAAAAAAACACATCTCTTTGACCATTTCATCACATTTCCCCAAAATTCTTCAAATAAATCCTAATTTTTTGTTGGCTTGTCAACATATTCCCCATATGTGTTTCACCCAGGAGAGATAGTGAGTGAGGGTAACGCCTAGGTATTTAATTGAGTCTAAACAATCCATTTTGGCATTCCCAATGCAGTAGGCATTTGGGTGGGCATTGCTCTTTTTCCAAAAATTTATGACTACACTCTTTGTTAAGTTTTATTCTAATTGCCTAGTGTCACAGTGCGTTGTATAGAATTTAGGTCATCTGATAAAGCAGCTGTGTCCTCAGGATTATGGATATCTGAGTAAACCACTACATAATCGGCAAATAAATATATCTAACCGGTGACGGCAGAGTCAATGTCATTAACATAAAATAGGAATGAAAGCGGTCCTATAACACTTTCCGTGGGAACACCTGAAGTAACTTCTACTGAATAAGAGCGAGCACACCATCTACTCTTTATACCTGATCATTCAAAAAGTCATTAATCCAGCCCAGGATACTTTTATCTACACTATATGCTTCTAGTTTTTTGAGTAGTGTTTCTATGTGGTACTTTGTCAAAAGCCTTTTTAAAATCTAGGAAAACCATGTGTACTGGAACATTGCTCTCTCCTGAAATAAATCTATCATGAACAAAGAGTGCAAGTTGTGTCTTGCAATTATTTTATGTAGCAATTCAATTTTCTGCATATCAATTGTTAAGCATCAAAGTAATGTGATCTTTTCGGTCTGATGAATATATTTTTCATAAATTTGGAACAAAAAAATCAGGGTGCATCTTTTGCACTGGGTGTGTCTTATGGGCTGGGGAAATATGACAATACGGTGAAACCCCATATTTGCTTTATTGGAATTCTCATTTTCCAGCAATGTACAGCATTATAATCACATCCTAAATAATTTCCTACTTTTCCAACTTATATGGAACCCTGTATTTACATGAATTCATTGTCAATTTTCCTGCTATATGCATCACTATGCACTGTATTAAAAAATTTCACATTTCTATAGAAATTGCATTTAGGCAGGAATAATACACGATTACTCATGTACATCAGTATTAATAAAAAAGTTTTTTACTTTGTATCATATGTATTTGCCTAAAAAAGATGGGAGAAAGCAGTAATCTGAATGATTTTAGCGGATAATTTTATTACGTTTGGGCGTACAGAAGGCCACTAGTGATGGGGATGTGAATTACTTAAACTCATAAAGTCTGCCTAGAAAAGATTTTTTCTATGAAATGAATAAATTGTAAGATTAGGAGTTAGTTACGTAATTTATGCATTATAAGAACTCCTGAGAGACTTAATATCTTTTGTAAGTTGAAATCACAAGGAATAAAAATTGCGATAACCCAAACATGTTTAATCGAGAAAATGCAGGAACTGGTGACCGACACAGGTATCATTTGTACTGCCTCAATGCTACAGATATAACATTAATGTGCTCTGAATATCTTAAAGTATTGCAACTTGATTTATCATATCAAAACTATGCAGATTCAAAAATAATTTTATTTTCATCAAACAATTTTTAGATAGGACAACTGTTTCCACTAGTCGCCTGGCAAGTTAGCTCAGATTCAGAGATCTAACTGCTTTGGGAAGGCAGGATTTTATGTTGATTTTAAAGCATAATGATTGAAATCCCACGTGAAGTTATTCGTGATAATGATAATATGGGCAATGACTCCATTAATTAAGCATGTAAAAGTGAATTTTTTCCTTTTCCTGCTCTTTGAATTTTCTCGCATTTTACCCTTTTTTCTGGGATCCCTAGAAAGGGCAAATAATAGGTTATACTGTATATTTTTTTATTCCTGAAATATATTGTAATGTACAAATATAGGACATTTACCAAATACTTTCCAAGCATTTGCTAAAATATTAACTATTGAAATATATATTGTAATTGTAAAGGGAATATGTAGTGAAATCCTGAAATTCTTATTTAAATCCTAATGCATTAAGGAAATCATTCAAGTATGCACTTCTTCACCTTGGAAAAGATTATTTTTTATCCAATCACCCAAGATCATTTATATCACCCAAAAGTTGTGGGAGCACATCATGAGTCTACCCAAACTGTTTGACACGTACGTACAGTCTCCATCACCCTATTGCCTATCAAAATGCTTTGAATCCATATTTCCTACCTCCTTTTGATTTCTCCCAACCATTCTCTCTGCTCCCCCATCATACCTTGCACTTTCTTGTTTGATTTCCTTTATGTCCATCTCACCCTTTCAATCCTTCTCGTTTTGAAAGCCTCAAATATATGCCTATCATCTTGCATCAATGGCCATGTTTCCATTCTATCTACTCCATAAAATCTTGCTCCATATCGAAGTTCTTAATGTAAACTTTTTAATTTCAGGTATAATCATGTTATGGCCTTAATGTCTGCTGTGTTCTTGGGAGTTTCCTATGGTCTCACTTATTACCTTGGTGCTGTTGGTTTAGTGTTTGCCAATTGTGGCAACATGCTGGCTCGAATAACACACAGGTATATAGAACATTTTACCCATGATTACATTAGTATATCAGTGCCGTTGAGGTATTTTTTGAGTGAGTCTTTTTCTTGCAGCATAGTCTTCATACAGTCCCGCTATTCAAGCAGTAAAATGAATCCTCTTGGTAGCCTAATTCCAAGAAGAAAATTCCTTACATCTTTGGTGGTATCATCATTTCTCTGTTTTATGTCCGAGGTGAGTAATTTACAGACCTTAATCCCGCAGTTTTTTTATATTTTAATGGTTTTTGTAATAATTAATTAGATGAAGAGTCATTGTTGGCTGTTAATTAAGATTTTTTTTCTTTTACTGAATCAAAAACTGGTAAATTTAAGATTAAAACCTTCTTTCTGGAAATCTCATTGAACTCATTTCATTGATCTCTTCAAATGAATTGAACATCCATTAATACAGAAATTATTGGGGCTTGTTAATGTAAATGTTTGTATACATACACAGGAAACAGGTAAAAGGACATTCACATTTCAGAAAGTTTAAGCTTTAGGCCTTCTCTGAGCCCTTCCTCAGTCACTCCGCCCGAAACCTTTCATTATGAGGGTAAAAAGAAACTTTACACTTCCACAATAAAGATTTATTATTTCACGACCATGGTTTTGATGGTGCGCAGCATCGAAACCAGGGTCGTGAAATAATAAATCTTTATTGTGGAAGTGTAAAGTTTCTTTTTACCCTCTCATAATGAAGGAATTCCACAAAGTTAAACCTTAAACTATTTTGTTTACCAAACTTTCAGTCTGATCTAATTTATCTATTTTATTTTGTGATCTATTGTGTATTCCAAATGTTATTTAATATATGTAGACATGAAGAATAATTTTCTACATTCCAGTTGGCCCACCTTCAATATAAAAGTATTATATTGTGATTTAGTCAGTTATTTACGTAAGAAGGTTAAATATTCTTGCATGGGGATTTATTTTAATTTTGTAGTTGCTAATCTGATGTATATCTGATGTATCCGATGTGACTTCTGTGAAGTAAGAGAATTTCCCAGGATAAGTTAAGTTGCTGTGGCCATGATTTGCAAACCTAAATGAAGCCGATGTACAGCGGTTTGGATTTCTCTTGCCTATGTTTTGGAGATTTGGTGACATGTAATGAGCTAACTTGGAAATTTGTGGAAGAAGGGATTGTTAGAAATGCCCATTCACAGTTAGAAGATTATTTTCTACATGAACAGAAAGTATATGGTGGCATTCTTCTAAATAATTAATGAATATTCGTAATTGTTAAAATGTGTTATTAATGTAAAAATGTGTGTACTAAATAGTTTTTATTTTGATTTCAGAGACACCTATATGGGGTAAATAAAATTGGTCATTTTGCGGTTAGTTTATGCTGCCTACTCATATCATTGCTAACTTTATTGTTGGAACAGCGCCATTTGTTGATGTTTGCTGTTAATAAGTGGAGAGAACACAAAGACAAAAGTAAATTACATTGATCATAAGGATTTTTAGTTGTTGAAATTGTTTTATTTATACTGTTTTGAAATCATTTATTTATGATTGTTAGGTGTAATTTATGATAAATATGAAAAAAAATTGTTTTTTAAAATGTTTTATTGAATTGATTATTTAGCTTTAGTGTAAAAAAAAATTTAAATCCACCTAATGTTACTGGAAGGTTCTTGTGGCCTGAATTAACATGCCATGAATTACAGTGTATAATAAGTCAAGATTAAAGTCCCATAATAACCAAGCTTTACTTATGTGTATACTGAGTGCACAAACGTTAACAGTGAAGTTAGGAAGTAATACAACATTTTCTTTAAAAGGGTTAAAATTGCCACAAAACATGGAAGTTCAGTTAAATTATTATGGAGTGATGCACCATAATTCAAAAACCCTTAGGGACTTACGAAGCAGATTTAACAGGAGGTAAAACTTAGCAGTATATTTTCAGAGGTATTGTTCATGCAGTGAATGTTGCTGCTAGGTTTTAGAAATGTATTTAATTTGTAAGCCTCAAATGTTGTCGATTTCAAGAAAGAATTGTTCATAAATTTTAATATGGTATATTTCATAATCACTTGGTTACTGCACATGCATAGTTGATGCAAACATAGCATATTAACTATGGAATGATCGGTTAAAAATGATGTAAATGCACAGGAAAAACTTAGTGATCCCACTTGATTTTTTGGAGTACCCAAGCTTAGACTTAAGAAGACATTACATTTGAAGTATTTCATACTAAGTATGCATGCAGCGCATATTTTTACATGTATTTAATTGTTAAAGTTATTAAATCATAAGTTTGTTTTCCAGATAATGATTTAATACTTTTCTTCCTGAAGTTTCAAAGAATTATGTGAGAATCTCATAAGTGCATTGCAAAAATAGCTAGTTTGACTGCATTAACTTTTTAATTAACTCTGTAAAGAGAGAATATTTATTCATTTTTAACTTTAGTTCTATTTTTGAAGTTCTTTTCCCATACCTTTAAGTTGTTGAGTCCATATTATTCATAAACGAAATGCATTATTGAAATAACTTTCCTGATGGCATTGAAAAGCTTGGATTTACCATCAGGCCAACATATGCAACATTTGTGAAAAGTATTTAGCTCCTTCTTTTGCCCTGTATGGCATCAAGGGATGCATGGCAAGTTTGCAGGTCCAAGTTCCTTAGATGTTACTTTAATTTTATGAATGCTTCACCTTTTGATTTTTTTGAAAGGCAATAATTTTGTCCCTTGCCAACAATATGGTGCAGACTTTCATTTGTAATCACACTTTTTGTCATGCGTGCATGTCTCAAAGACCTTTTTCATACAGTCAGAAGTTTTGTTTGTGGTCATAACACTATATTATCTCTTTGACAACATTTCATTGGATTTCTGCAATTTTTTTGATAACTCATGGTTATTTCAGTTATCCTTTTCCCAGGAATGGTTTGTATACATATATTGCCTTTGTCTAAATTCTCTGAAGCTTCACTGTAACTTTATTTCCTGCCTCATAAAATGGTTACTTTTTAGTTTAACCTATGTGCATTTGCCACAAATAATATTTTTAAGCTCGATGGAACTTAAGCATTTTTCACTTGATCAGGCATCTCCAACACGTAAGAAGATAAATGCAGTTGTAATTTCAGCATTTTGATATATTATGGCCACTAAGTAAGTATAATCAAAAATATCATGAAAACAATATCAACCAGTTTGGTAGGTGATGGTAGAGTTCACCCATTAATAAGCCCAACGGAATGTGAAATTCACACATTAGGGTATGGGGGCCCAGTGCCTTTCCCTGTGCCAGTTATGGTTCCCTAGGAAGATCTAATACCCAAAAAATCACAAAGATGAGGGTGCCCAGAGAGGCTTGCCCAGGAATTGAAACCTTGACCTCTGGTCAATAGTCCAATGCTCTACCCTTGGACTACTGCCACCCACTAAATACATGTATAATTATTTATGCTTAAATAATCACAGGTTTCTTTCATTCAAGTGCCAAGTGAGGTGACTTCCAAAGTCTTTCCACGCACCTAGAGAAAGGCTACTAGAACTGAATAGTTTGAAAACATACCTTTCTGTAGCATCTGGGAAATATGAATGGGCCTTGAATCAGTCCAATAAATTTTCTGTTAATTAACCGGCCATCCCGAACAGGACTGATGTCAATGAAGAATCAAACCCGTATTTTGATGAATTTGTACCCAGTCACAAATATGTTGGCTGAAATTAAACAAGGTCACAAATAATACTAGGTTTTTAGGGTCAACCCAGAAAAACATTGCTATTTCCTTGTATTTATAATTCTTATATAATTAAGGAATATGCAACTGTTAAAAAAATTGTTTGTTAGATGGCAGCTAAGTTTTCAATTATAAAAATTCTTACATAAATTGATTATTGAACTGAATGTGGCCTATAAATTGATAGTCTACAAATCTGAACAAAAAATTTCTCTTGTATGGTCCTTTGCAGTCAAAATCTGTGAACATATTTCCCAGCAGTAGGAAGGGGATATTGTTTGCACCACAATAAGCCTAGGGAGGGAGAAGAGAATTATTTTTAATATTAAAACATTTTATTTAAATAATAATATTAAAATATTTTAATATTAAAACATTTCACATTTTTAATATTAATTAAACAATTGTTAGCAGGGAACATGGGAGCAAAGAACCGGGGAGTAGCAAGCTCCTGAGAGAGACAGCCATGGTACTGGTCCATAACAGAAATTTTCTGTTTCTTCCTGTGGTAATAAGTGAATACACTTGTCTCTTTTGTCTCCCAAAATGATAAACAACACTGCTAAATGTATATTTTAATTTAATAAGGCTTAAATTACCAAAAACTTTGACTTGAAAACACTGAAACAATATGACTGGGTGCAAAACATAAAAGCCTATTTACGAAAAGGTCTTTGAAACTGTCTTTTCAAGAAAGGTTAAAATTCAATAATTATCAGTTTTTCTTGAGTTATTACGATCCTTATGTACCAATGAACCTCCGTGCTTCTTAGTAGTGATTGATGACATGATTTCGGTCCGCCGCGATGTTCATTGTTTTCTTGCGGTAACAGATTCACCCCATTTTAGGGGGAATCTTCTGGTCAAAGTGACCTTACCTGATGATGTATGAAATATGTTTGTAAAAACATGATATGATTATTATGTGGATATATACTTTGTGGATTATTATGGATATATACTTTGCTACCCATCTACCATTTATTGGGGAAGGGAAAGGGAGGAGGGATGAAATAACAGGAATGAATATGGACCGAAGAAAAGATGGAGGGAATAAAGCAATAGGAACAATATTATGAACTCCTACGCAAGATGGGGCGTGACTTAAGGTTTTATGTAGACATTCAAGACTTTGTTTGTCTACATTCATGTTGAATTTTATTTAGTGGCAAAATACGATGCCTTGTATCCTGGATGAAATTCTATTTAGGTTCAGCTATAAAAATTGTTGATTTGTTGGAAGAGAGATAATCCTGTGATTGAATGGCATAAAACCTGTTTTTGGATTGTAACTGATCAGGTTTGATTTTAATGCTCATGATTAATACCATCTCAGCCTGTAAGAAAGAAAGTTATGGGCTTTACAGCTATTATTCTGTAAGATTTTCAAACAATAATGCTTTATGTCAAACCTTTGACATGAGAAGTAAATAAAGATCATTATTATTAGTAAATGTTATTAGTGTCAGGAAAAGTGGCACACTAATGTAGGACAAGTCAATAAATTAATAAACAAAGTGTAAATCAAGATCAATCTTTAGTAATATGCCAGTGCTCCAAATTGAATCAGTCTGCTATCCCTTCTCCCTGTTCTGCATCCTAATGACTTTCTCTCCACATTTTTTCATAGCCTAGTTTTCATTCTGTGATTCTCTTGCTGAGTTCATTGTTAACATTTTGATGTATCACTTTTGTAAGTAGTTTGAGAAAGTGATAATATCATTTGGAGTAAGTTTGTAATTGACTGACATTTAAATAGCAATATAATTTACAAATAATGTCGTAAATTTTGTGTGGATGTGTCATTCAAAAGGGAAGCTTTTAGGGATACCTTTGTTTATGTAAATTGATTATTAGTGCATCTCAGTATCAGAAGGATAGCTCAAAATCACTTTAAGAGCATTTGTTCAGAACATCTCATTTGGCTTAATGGTGTTTTATTATTGTATATTTTTATACATGCTACTTTAAAATGAATTATTTGAGAACCATTAGAATAACATTTTACCCACCTGATAAAAATATATTATATTTGGAAATCTTATGTTGACATTTAAAAATACTAAATACCTCTAAGTTGGTCGCTGGCATGCTAATTCCCACTAATGACCTTGCCATAAATTTGATGGACTAGTGCAAATAAATATGTTAATTTACTTTTAAATTAGTGGAAACCAACAGCCATTAACAGCATATCATGACTTTCTGATGACCTAGATGAAAATAATAAATTTTTACTATAAAATAAAATTTTCCTGCTTTCAAAACAATTTCTGGCTCTTAATTTAAATTTTGATGCATATAAACAAGAATTTAAAATTACATTAAAAACATGATGGTGTATTGCAAGATATGTAATGAATTACTCTTTGATATTTGATAATTTTAAAAGTAAAAGCTGTGATATGTAAACTAGTCTTGGACTCATAGTTGTTAAAGGTAATGAGTTTCATTCATATGCAAATTTTAATGAAAAGAAACTGCAATTTATGATAAAATATAAACATCATTCATATATGTCATAGTTTTATGTGTGCCTCATGTTTGTATGATAAATATACGCATAGTTTTCAGCCAGTAAGAAATAATCACTGTACATAATATATTTTTCATTTAGTAAATGCGTTGAACTGTAATTTTACTAAACGTGTAAATCAGTACACTTAATTGGATTACCTACTTTTTTATACATTCCCTGACTTAGAATTGGTAAGGAACATGGAATTATCCTCTTGCTGAGATTTTTCCTATGCATGAAGTTTTTAAAATAGCTTTTTTAAGGTTAAGCCTAATTAGGTGGTAAGTATACAGTAGCTCTGCACTAGGAAGAACAGGCTCTTTGGGAATAGACATTGGTGAAATGGCCAATCATGGACTACGCATACTTTTAATGCTCTTAATGACTTCGGACAATTCAGCATGATATGAACTTGAGACTTATTTGAAGGTAATGACTGTTACCATCAATTCGTTTTCAATATTATGGTGATATTTTGCATGATAGGATAATTATCTACCAAAAAAAATGAGATACCAATTAGTTGAAATCAGTAATAATAATTTAGCTGTACTCAACCAATAATCTTGGTTGAAATGATATTGTCTTTGTCTCAAAATGCCACTCTCTGATGGTCAAAATGAGTTCTCATATGAAAAGCCTTTCATAGAATAAATGTATGTACTTGTTACTTAAGGGTATTTTTGGCTCGCTGCTACATAATTAAGTGATGTCATTTACATTAAACTTGGGCTAATTGAAATGATTAATTGTAGAAAGGGTTAGTGAAAATATTAACTGGGCCTCATTTAGTGTGAAGAATTAAAAATAATTACCATATTTTCCCATCGATAATGCATGCGTTATCTATAGAAAAATGTTCATATTTTAGAAAAAAATGACATTGCGGGTTATGTAAAATGAAAATTGAAAAAATCCAAACATTTACATACCTATGTATGCAATAATTTAAAGAAGGGTCTCACAAAAATAAATTAGTCTAGAAGCATGCCTTTCTAAATGCATTCTATTTTATACTGATCTGCTACTGTTAGAGTTATTTCATCTCAAAAATCCATGAGAACAAGGATGCGCGGTATCTATACAAATTCATAATAACTACTAAGTTCTAGATGCGTGTTATACGTAAGGTGCGGGTTATCGATGGGAAAATCCGGTATTTGTAGAGTAGCTTAATTTCAATAAAAATTATTTATAGAGGAAACCATTTTTATTGCCACCTTTCATTGAAATATTTTACCACATTTTCATAATGTTTTAGTCCAATCTTACCGATTGTTGGTGGATCTAAATCTCTATGGCCTTTCATAGCTGAGTAGAACTACCTAATTTCATTTCAAATCTATGAAAACACACACAAGACTCAATTTGTGTGTTCCTAACATTTTGCCTTGCCATTCATTTCTCCTAATCATATTATAAGCTACACTTATAAAAGCCCTGATTTATCAGCAACAATCGAATGTGTGATTTGAACATTCTTAAGTTTAAAGTTGGCACCTAGGCATTCAATATAAGTTAGAATAGCACAAATCTAGTACTAGTTCCAATTCTATTTTGGGCATAAGGATTGTATCATCTCTGGTTATTTTTTCATAGAAGATATTTAAATTTAATTTGGCACTTAGATCACAAATTAATTCTGGTGACAAGATTCATTAAGTAGATGAATTGGATTAAAATTGATTTAATCGAGAAATGTTTCATTTTTTCAGAATTAATTTGCCCAAATTTCATTGTCTCTAGTGTCCCTGATAAAGTGACCAGAAAGTATAGTGCCTGATCTTGTGTGATCCCACCTTGAGAGAACTAAAAGTTATGCCTGGGTTTTTTGTAGCTATTATGCAAGAAATTATAAATACTCTAAGATGTGTAAACCACATTCATCTGGGAAACAATATATATTTTTAGGTTACATATGTGTGAGTGAATGAACCATCAAATGCCATGCTAATCAGCTGATGGCTAAAAACAAACACTATGGCTGCCTGGACTGCTAAGACAAACTGGATGTGCATGGTGGATTAATTGGACTCGTGCATCAACTATATGTACATATATGGTTTATTTTTAATAATTCTCAAAGTCTACGACAGTATGCTGCATGTTATTTAAAGAATGCAAAAAATTATTTTTAATGAATCCACATTCTTTTCAAATACAAGAACTTTTTTAAGGAACTAACTTTGTTGGAAGTCTAGGTGGCAGGACACTTTGGTGGAAAATAATTGTCATTTTTATATCTTGTTTATAAACTTCAAATGCAGTGGTGCGCAATTTTGTGAAAATGAATATGTACATGTTTTTTGATCAGGGGAACACCATAATTATTAGTAAAAACTTGTAGGTTCAGCTTTGGTTGGTCATTGAAAAAGGTGTACATGATATCTGTGAGAAAACAGAAGTTAATGTCCATAAACTCAGTTATTGTTCTGAATTTTCCATACACAGCTATTATAGGACTTGCACATGCAAATACTGATTTTTCATAATTTTACTCTAGTGCCATGAACGAAGTTTTCACTCATAGAATGTATGATAGATAATCACCCCAAGCTGTTGCAATTCTGAAGTAAGTTAGGCAACCACTTACTCTGAGTTAGTACCTCAAACAGGACACTGAAATATTATACCTTGCCACCTTTGTTTACAGTATTAGGTAAATTGTTTTTTCTGATCAACCTTTGCTTAATATTACTTGGACTTAAGTCAATTATATCCACCCATATTTTGTGTTGTTGTAGTGCCTTATAGTTTCTAGGATCTTCTTTTCACTAACAACATAAATATTCAGCTCAGCAGTGTCACATTTTTTTTCTCTGGGGTACTTTCAAATCATAAATTCATGCTTTTTTAAAATCATTAACTCAAGTTTTTTTAGATACTGCTCATAGTTTTTACTGTAGGACTTTCCTGTTACACCTTATTCACTGTACTAACCAAAGTTGTACCCATGCTTTTTTAAGATTCTTGGCCATGCCTACATTTGTAAAATAATTGTCTGCATTGGCATTTATTCCTATAGTACAGGCCACTGTGGTCCATAACTGTGAGGATGAAATGTTCTCAACATTTAGGGTGATTTCCATCCATGAAGGGGGCAGGAAACCTGTCAGCATTTACTTCACATCAACATATACTGTCAACCAATATTTTTCGTAAAACTTGATTGATTTGGAAGCTATGTAATGTGGAAAAGCAGTGAGTTTTCTTAGGAAGTGCCATGCGCTGGACAGTGAGATGTATTTCTTCTTAAGCCAAATTATGCTGGGGTTACCTACCTACTTCCACACTAACCTCTATTTGTTCCTGCATAATTTGAGTAGTGAAAAAACTCCTTTGTAAAACCTTTTGCTTGGCTGTTGGACACTGTGGATCCTGGCACTTCTCTTTGACCATAACAGTGTTATTACTACAATACAGCAATCTAACTATGTCATCATTTATTTTACCTGTAAAATACAGGGTGCGGCTACATAACTTCCTTTTTTCAAATGCAAAACGCTTTCAAAATAGGAAGTTATGTTGCTGCACCCTGTAGTTATAAGTGTGGACAAAAAAGTTAATACTGTTTCTGTGAAGGTAAAGCTGGCTAGGAACTACCAGACCACATAAAGATGAATTTGAAAGTATATTATGGAAAATGTAACTTTCCATAGACTAGAATTAGAATTCAGTCAGCACCTCTCTCTTCACAAAGCTACTCTGCAGTCTATCATAATAAATATATAATTTACAGAACAATTGATTGTCATTGACAAATGTAACAGTACTAGAATACATGGACTGCTTTGTTTGATACTTGGTAATAATATAACCGGGGGAAAGGTTCAAAAGAAAGGAATTTTAACATGAGAAAATGGGGAGGAGACGTCTGTCCGATCCAAAACAAGTAGCAGAGTTTCCAATTACCTAACTAATGTGCTTCTGAATTTACAAAATGGAATAATGGGTAGCAATGGATTTGATTGATGCAAGGTTTTGCCAGCATGTGACATCTTCCATGGTCCTCCTACCTGCAACAGAGGATGAGGTCTTGAAACGAATCATCAGCCTTAAAAGTGAACTATCAGTCAGAATTGGCAATAGCCCTACAGATTATAGAAAAAGGCTTCATGGCAAAAAGCAAACCCTCAACATTTATAATAAATGAGTTCTTCACAAATGGTGAATTTCCAGACTATCTAAAAATAGCAAAGACAAAACTTATTCATAAAAAAGTGAATGAGGATGATCTTAATGGGGATCAGGATGGTGCCATATCTAACATACAGGCTTCCCACTGAGAACCCAGAGGGTTCAAATCCTGCAGACAGCAAATATTTTTCAGCCGTATCCCAATCCCTGCTTGAAGTGCTTTGAGAACAGGGATCAGAGAGCAGTAAGCAGTATTTTGTATGGTGTGAGTACGACGTCTCTCGGATGGAATGTTAAACTTCAGACCTCTTTTTACCTATTAACAAGAGTAGGCTAATGCCAATGCTGGGTTTCTCTCCACCCTTCCTTCCCCATCCATCCAAAATGGTGCCAATGACCTTAGCTGTTGGTCGCCTCCAATAAAAACTACTACAACCCCTATGATGTCAACAATTACTGCCCAGTGTCCTATAGACAAATTTTTCTAAAATATTTGAGTCCTTAATGAGAAACAGGCTTAGTAAATGTACAAATTTTAAATATGGAACAAATTGGATTCTAAGAGGGAAAAGTACCAATGATGCACTTGCAAGTATTCTAAAAAGATAATGACTTCTTGGGACTAGAAAGAATACCCTGTTTGTGTATTCAATGATCTTTCATGAGCATTTGATACAGTGGTCCATAAAATTCTTCGAAGTAAATGTGAATGTTATGGGATCACGAGAATTGCAGTTGGTGGAGGTTTCTGGCGTTGGGGTCAAGAACATTATGATAAATCACCTATCACCCATAGAAACAATAAGTGTCAGAGTACTACAAGGTAGCATTCTTGGGTCATTATTATTTCTACTGTATATCAATGATTCACCTAGATATATTGAGAATAACAACATAGTTCTGTATGCAGATGATACAACTGTGGTAATGAGCCCCAAGGACCCTAACTTGTTGCAAGCTAAGCTTGATTGCTCTTGAAAAAATTGCTTGACATAAACAAGCACTCTCTAAATGTACTAAAAATAATTTAAAAAAGAAGGGAAGTTCGTCAGTTAGACCTCTCCTTTAAAGGCCAATTCTTAGAAAGGGTACATGGCACCAAGGTTTTCAGTTTGCCAATTGATGTGTCCTTCAACTGGGGGATCCATACCAATGGCCTATGTTCCACTTAGGCAAAAATTAGATTAATTCTACCGAATCTTACAAACATTGTAGATTTAAATATACTAAAAATGGTTTACTATGGCAACTTTCAGTCACATATGAGCTACGGCATTATTTTCTGGGGAGCATTACTTGACTTCCATAGTTTTTATAATGCATAAAAGATGTATTAGGTATATACCAAAAATACCCCCATGGTAAACCTTATTTTAAAGAATAGAAAATTCTAACTTTACCATATCTGTAATTTATTACTTCTGTATGCTAAGGATAATATGAAACACTAATCACCAATGCTCAAGTGCTTGGGCATGATACTTGACAGTGTATTGGTTGATACCACTCTTCTGCTATGTACTACTCAGTCCAATAAATATGCAAACTGAGGCCATGAAAACTTTATTTTGTCAAATTTAGTCTATATCGATTTTGTCCCCTTCACAGTGCTATCCATTTGTTGCTATTCACTTATTTAATCTTCTTTTCTACAGTTTAAAGCACCCTTAGAAGTCCTCGGCAGTTAGGCTTTATAGTTTTCTCATCGTTTCTTGCTTTATTATGTCCCCATCTTCCCAGTGATGTCCCCTCATCATATTTTTGCATTTAGGAATATATATATATATATTTTGGAATAGTAAAAAGTCGCAGGGGGGAGATCTGGCCAATAAGGAGGATAATCAAGGATGGTGATTGAATTGTTTGCCAGAAACTGGCGAACAATCATTGCTAAATGTGCAACGGCATTGTCATGGTGAAGGATCCATCCATCATGTTCGGTTAAAATAGTGTTCACTGTTGATTTTCCTAAATTCAGTTCATCAGCTATCATTCGGACAGTTTTTCGACAATCGGTAAGGGGAAGGGACCGCGTACGAGCAATGCTGTCATCAACACAAGTGGTACAAGGCCATCCTGGCCTAGTACCATCCATGGCATCTTGTTGGCCATCTTTAAAACACTTAATTTACTTGAAAATGGATCTTTTCTTCAGAGCATTATCACTGTAAACAGCTATCAACATTTCAGAAATTTCTTGATAACTTTTACAGCACTTCACCAAAAAACTTGATATTGATTCGTAGCTCCGTGATTTCATCTATTTCCATTTCCGACAAACAGCAAAAAAAAGTCAGCAGAAACTAACATAACTGGCACCATACGCACAGCTCGATGATCCGCCAAGTACAGATGGCTTATTGTGTCTCAGGCAGCCAGCGCCACAAGTGGGTAGGGCTGTAGTCCACCTCATTGCCACCAGATTGCACCAGTTAGCACATTCATTGTGCAGACCACGTATAATAGGAGTCCCTTACATGTTGCCATCAAAATTTTCAACCAACTGCCACAAGTCATAAAATCTCCTCCTTCTAGGGGTGCTTTTAAGATATAGCTCGTACATTTTCTGATAGATAAATGCTATTATAGTGAGGAAGAGTTTCTGGAGTCTTCAGAACACTAAAATAGCTCATTGTTTGTTCTCTGACTTGTCCTGTATTTTACTTTATTAAGTCTTGGGAACAATAAATACTATTATTTTTATATCAATAGCTAAAACGATGTTACCTTTTTTGAAATAAACTCACTCCAACATTGTTTGGGTAAAGTTTTTAATTTCCTTTGCATCTTTCCATTCATGTACACACCAAAGAAATCACAGTGATTAACTCCAAGGTTAGGTTGTTAGGTGAGGGCAGAGTTCACCAAATACTAACCTCAATGGTGTGTGAAATCCACACGTGTTGTGGGGGCATTTCTTTCCCTGTGCCATCAATGTTTTCCCTCAACGATTTGATAACCGAAGAACATAATAGTTAGGGTAAAGCTGAGGTCACCCAGAAGAAGCAAATCCGGGTCCTCAGGCCAATAGCCCAGCACTCTATCCCCTGATTTTCAATGATCCACGACCCCAACATTTGTGTCTACTAGTAATTTTCCAATTATATAAAAACTAATTAGCTGGCATTCTAAGGTAATTTATTACTTGAGATGCTGGAAAATCTACTTTGCCAACTTTCCATACTCTTGGATCTCCATATGATATGGAACATAAAACTGGGGAAATCCATGTTTGCTTCCTTATCCCTCACAAAATTTGAAGTTGCATAATCTTTAATTGCCCATCTGGTGTGCAAAATTCTAAAAAAGTCCTCTTCAATGTTACCAACAAAAATAATTTCAATAAAGGCAACTTGATCACTCCAAAAATATAGCATTAATGTTTTATTGATTATATGAATCAAAATGTTTTGATAAGAAATCTTTCATCAAAGGACCCTCGAATACTACAGAAGTCAAGGTTCTAAGAGGGAAGGAAAATAATTAAACACAAAACTGATCTGATTTCAAATGCATTTTTTCATTTTATTCTTCATTTCAGGAAAGAATTGCATGATACGGTAAAGAATGCTACACATTCTGGGACCTGTCCCAAGAATTGTAACAAATCAACAAGATCAAATTGGCAAAGAAATGAAAGAAGGATATTAGGACCACCAAACTTAGAAGTGAGACATGATAGGTCAAAATAAATGTCCGAATGTTACAACAAAAAATAACCACAAAACAAAGGTAAAGCAGCGTGTATACATGTGTTTGTATATATATATATATATATTTTTCTTTATATATCTTTCTTTTTATATATATATATAGATGTGGTCGATTCACATCTTTTCCTGATGCCATTATTTTTCAGCTGGCTTCTTCATGACAACCATTACCGAGGTTGTGCAAACCACAAAAATCTTAGTACAGCCTGGTGAGTATTCCCAATTAGGAGCACTCTTAGGAAGGGTAGTCAATTAAGGCTGGGACCTCTGCACCATGGCCAGTAAAACTTACTCGTCTGCATGGGATCACAGAAGTTGAGACAATCTTCCCCATTTGCCACATACAGCAAGCATGGAGAAGGCCAGGCAAGTGAATGTACATTCACTCAAGTTGTTAGAATGAAGATAAAGCATTAGAGAAAATGGTATTAAGCTCATATGCTTATAAAAAAAGGCAAGGCCAACAAATTAACTTTGAGAAACCCTCTTTTGCAATACAGGGGCCACACACATATGTCAGTCCAAAGGGGCTTCACAAGCACCACATTTGAAATGCTGAACAGAGATGACAAAGACTATGTCTCCATTTCAGAAACTGTGGATTTAAAAGAATTTTAACAAGAATAAGGCCATCCTGGTTTAGAACATCAAAGAAACAATGAAATGGGCTTCTGTGCTAAAACCATGTCAACTTCCATGGCTAATAAAGGAAACAATTTCAATTTTGCATATTTAATCTCAGATATCAAAATCCTTTAGGGTGAGCATTTTTTGTTCCCATGGTAATAATTGTCAAGGTCAAAAACTGGAACTAGAACTATATTTTTACTTTGGGGTTGTACTCATATAAATTATTTTTATATCTAGTTAAATTGCATAATTTGACACATTTGAGATTATTTTAATCAAAGAAATGTGTTTTCCATAAACTTTTTAGCACCAAGGAAAAACTAAATATGAAAATTTAGAAAATATAAATGATAATATATGTTTACGTAAACAAATGAGGTTTCCTACTGAATATCTAAACTTCCCTAAATTAAAAGATATAGTATGAGGGAAGTGACTTCTTTCCTTTATATTTACTGTCTTTTGCATATTACATATCAATTTTCTTTCTGTATAAGAGCCCAAAAGGATGACAGCATTTCATTGCATTCTTGCAAATAAACTGCATTTTCTTAAATAATTTTGTTCAACCAATAAAACTACAAATATAATTTCGCAGTATCAACGTATTTATAAAATGCAATTTGTCCTATGGACATATATGAGAAACAAATTACTTTCATTAGGTCATAGTCACTGAGCACCAACATCATAAATTGGAGCTACCACTAGTTTGAAATATTGAGATTGCAAAGAAAACTGTGATATCACAAATACATAAAATTGAATTACTAGTACTTTGATAAACTACATCATTTTTTAGAGGTTTGGGCGGTCTAGTCTTGCCAATACTGAAAATGGCCTTAAACTGGATTGCATAAAGTTGGTGAGTTATGACTCCATAAAATGCTCACCCCATTATTTAGAGAGCAAATAAAAATGACCTGATAATGCAATTCATAATGCTCACATACTGTAACTTCTTTTAAAAAAATACAGGTAACTTATGGGTTAGCAGTCGTTTGGGGAAAAAATGGTTAAAGAAATTACAGGCATAAATACCACAGCGTACTGCTTCAAAAGAGAGCATTAGTATACACAAAAGATGTCAAGATCAGTGGTTAATCTGATAAACCTGATCAAATGATACATCAGAAAAATCTATTTTGTGGATGCTAAGGGTGATGTGATATTGGCCAGTAGAGGTAGGTCAGAAGTTTTAGACATGTGTGCAGCAAAATCCAATTCCCTCTTGCCATAATCATGCAAGCCTGCCTTCTAAACACCATTCCAATCTGATTACTTGCAGTCAGCTGCCAAAAACTCAAGATAGCGTGATGCTGCTTACTGATGGCTGACCAAATTCATAAATCTGAAAAATAAAGGATAAGTTGTAGCATGTAATATTAATCAGAACCCCTAACTCAAATTCAATTAACCAAGTATAAAAGTGATGGACAAAAACTTTTATGCCCAATATAAATGTTTTTGTACTGGTATACACATTATAAAATCAATTTTGGGCACACTTCCAAAACTGGTTATATTGGTAGACAGTTAAGACAGGGAACAGAGATGAATCAATGAGCACATCCTGGATGGCTTCATTTCATAGTTGTATGGAGACATCTATGATTTGTCATTTAGGATCTGTAGTCCAGTTGAGTGCTTTATGCAAGAATTATTTTTATGAATGCCACACTGATTCAGCCCTAGAGCTTTGAGGGTATCCAATTACAATTGAATTATTCAATGATAATTTCTTAAATGCATCATTAATACTAATTTCACATTTTTGTGCACTAAAAAACAGACAACAAGGATAAATATGTTCATAAAGGTTTTTCTGTTTGTACTAATTTTCAAGTTCATTTGAATTTTTTAATTTTACATTGCCAGTTTAAACTTCAACCTCTTTACACCTATAAATAATGTGCTTGAAGTGGAAAATTATTTCAAGGTTACTTATTATCAAATAGGGTGGCCCATACTAGACTTGAGTTAATTTAAGATCACTTTGTTGGCAATGATTAACAAATTATCCCTTCATTTAACTACTGAGCACTATTTAAATCATAGCCACATTTTTTACTTTCCATTTGAAGGGTAATTTTTGGCTATTTCCTAGACAGACAATTTTTCTTAAGTCAATTTATTTATAGTGGTGAAACAGATGAAATTGCGATTGGTAATTTTTCTTAAATTGGTTATGGGGGGTGCTTGTCTCCAGAATTGTGTATTCTTTTTTGGTTTAACTGTACTCAATCCATTAAATAACAACAAGTGTGGCAACATAGCTTATGACCAGTCAAAATTAAATTCATGATAAAATATATTGCTGTATGACATTAGAGTCAGTTCCATATCTCTTTCCATGAATATTCTACTAAATATACATTATTTACATGGTTACATTTAACACAATTGTGGGAATAGGTACTTGATTTCTAGACAGTTAATTAATCACCATTTCTTTGAAATGTCTCTAAAATGTTGGATATTAAAATTAAAAAAAAACATATGGCACTTCCTTTTATAGCAAAATATGTTTAGCACAATGGCGGTGCTCTGTGAATGTTGTCAGTAAACATTTAGAATAAATAATCCTATATTTTTGGGATGTGGGTGGTCATGGTAAGTTTAATTGAGAAAATTTACTCACCAAGTCATTACTACATCTAATAAAATATGTAACAATAAACTGGATAGTAACTCTTGCAGTTTATGTACATACTTTAATATTGGGGAAACCTAAGTTCACCCTACTCACAAAATGAAATGTGTACAAAATTAAAAGAGGAAAATAGCCAAAACTGCAAATTTGCAAAAATTGGGACCTTGGTACTAGTCCAAAATATGCTGTAGAGCATGTTTAAAAAAATAGTAAGAAGCTAAGAGTGCTTAGTAACTGTATATTCATACCCTGTTTACTGACAATGCATGTCACATTAATTTCATTAATAGATGAATAATGGTGACGAATGACTCAGGCAGTTACGATCAAACCTCCTAAACTGACTAGCATTTCAGAATCCTCCTAAATGGCTCATTTTAGCGATGATTTGGTCCCATATTGAATACATTTACTGACATGAATTTCAATTCATTATTGCCAATTTTGTTGTAAATTTGTAAGTCTGTTGCGCTATAACCACAACATGCTAGGATCAACATAATATCATGGCAACCGACAAGCTGATTCACTTACTCTCCATGCCAGCCACTTCGGGGACTGTCTTTGAGGAGCGTAAAGGATTAAAGCCTGGAGGAGGGGCGGCAGGTGATGGCCCTGAGTTTCCCACATCCTGCGGTCTCATTAGAAATGGGTGCTGGTGCACTTGGTGACCTCCCATTAGTCCAGCCTGTTGCTGCTGCTGACTCTGCATCTGAAGGAGGTTGGGTTGGTAGCGTCCTGGGCCACCTATGGCAACGGGACCAAGGTGGACTCCGCTGTTCATTTGTGACCAGCCTCCACCACTGCTGCCACCAAAGTCTTGGAAATGACTATGGCCTCGGTAGTAATGGTGGTCAGTGGTCGAGGGAGGGAGCTGAGACGTGGATGCGGACGAAGGCTGGTTGAGTGGGGGGATGGTTGAGAGGGCTTCCAAAGACTTGGCCCAATGTGAGTGTGCCAAGTTGAGGGATCCAGTTGAGTGTGAATTGTGTAGGTGTGGGGTAGAGGATACAATTGCAGGATCTAATGCTGTCCAGTCTTGTTGCTGCTGGTGGGCAGGGGGATGTTGACACATACCTATAAATCAGAATATAGAAAAAATTCAGCACTTGCTCTTGGGTGCAGCTGATTCATATGTTAAGGGTGATAATAGACACAGTGCACAGCAACATTATGATATCTGAAATTTTTAGTGCAGAGAAAAATTGAATTTTGTAATTTGGCATGAAGTAGAAATCCTCTGATTATATTGTTCATAATTTTAATCTTATAACATTTTGTTTTAGATCTATTGATGTAATGGAGGTATGATATGGTATTTTGAAGTAAAATCTAAGGGTTACCAGATAGTGATATTTTATGAAGAATTCTATTTTCTACAATTATGGCAACTGCCATTGGTTTTTTGTGCAATTGTAAGCATGCCAATTAGGCTTAAAAAATATATTCAAGACCTCTGCCTGATTCAAAAGAGGCACTGCTGAAAAATACCTGCTGTACAGTAATGTATAAGCATATTCAATTGTTTTTGGCTCAACCTTGTGGAAATTCATTTTAATGAAATTAAGAATACAAAGTAACTTTCCACTGTCCTTTATTAGCGTACAACCGGTTTCAACGCTCAAGCGTACCTGATGATGACGCTTGAGCGTTGAAACCAGTTGTACGGTAATAAAGGACAGTGGAAAGTTACTTTGTATTCTTAATTTCATTATCATGTATAAGCATATCGGCTGACACATGATAACACACCAACATAAAGGTGATGAGAGAAAACAGATGTAGAAGTACGACCATACCACCCAAAAATTAATACCAGGGCTAAACACTATAAATGGGAATTTATTTCTTTACACAGGATAGTTAATCTACCATTTTAATCTGGGCCAATGAGACCACATAGAATTTCCTACAAAAAGCTGATTACATGAATATGACCGGCCCTGGCTCACAGATTTAGTTACTAGTTAGGTTAAAATATCTGATATTTTTTTTAACAATTTTGTGATTACACCAAGAAACCCTAATGCTAATACAGTCCAACATCGAATCAAGGCTTTGTAGTTAACTTGGAAGTCTAAAAAGTCATTTTTATCTTCTACAAAGGGATGCTTCGTGTCTTCTTTTCTTATCTTCTTTCTACTCACTCTTTCTCCCACCCCACATTATTCCCATCATTTTTAACTCCATTTTTTCCATTCTTTATTTTTGAAATACAATTTTCAGAGCACAATTTGAACACTGCCACTTTTGTGACAAGAAGAGAACCTTTATTTTCCGTTCATTAACTTTTTTCTAATATTCTTGGGTTGCCAAGGTGATTTATAGTAAAGTTGAAACAGTAAGATGATAGCTACGAATTTTTTCATCGGGGCTAAGTGCTCCTCACTCAAACTTAGGAAGCAAAGGGCACACACCAACAAGTACTGTGCAAATTTCATGCCCCACTACTTCTTTAATCAAGTTCTCTTTTACCTACATTGTTTATCTCTCTTGCTCATACATTTGTTTAGAGCAAGCTACCATACATAGTTCTCATTTCAACCGAATGGAAATACATTCATCTTTCTAATTATAATTGCATAAGCATTCAGAGAAAAATAGCAGTGTGTTTTTCGAAGGTTTTTATACGTCTCACTAAATGCTGATAGGGGATCACTTAGACAATTTGTTGAGTGGCATTATCATAAATTTTGCTTTTTTTTTCGGTTAGTCAATCCACAGCAATTCAGATTATTTTCTTTTAAAATGTCATGCTTATTTTGACCCATGCAATTAATGCCAAGGACTAATAAAAATGGAAATAGGCCTTTGTAATTTCTATCTCCTAAGGAATTTGAGAAATTCTTTTAAAACTTGGTGATTAAAAACTATATTTGTCAATGATAAGTCAAAATTAAAGCTACTACCTAATGATTTTCCACCCATGTGAGACATACATATATAATAAAAAATTTCTCTCAGAATGCTTACAAGGAATCAGTCAAATTTTGATTTCAACATGGATTAATCATTTGAGTTATTCAAACTAAATTCTTACGTAAATTTCTTAATGGATTAACATGAATAGAGGCTTCAAATGCATTGGCATTACCCTTAGTGTAACTCTAGAGTTACATCTGAGTTTGTTTTCTTCCATGAATAGATATAAACTTCTTAAGTAAGCCTCTTGAGTCCAGGCAAGAGAGGGAGAATCAAAAGGATAGCTGTGATAGGAGTATTAGTAATTTTTTTATGAAGATTAATATGACCTTAATTTTGATTAAGCATTACCATCATATGATGGAAAGCAAAAGACATATTTTTTAACTAAAAAAACAATGCTATAATAGCAAGATTGTATTATAGTCTTTCTATCACAGATATGTTCCACTCAAGATAAATACCACAGCAACGTCACTATTATATCCTTCAGCATACACAATATAATGTTTAACTAATTTCTTCTGAAATGACTCTAAGATTAAATGAATGTCCTTGTTTATTCTTGGAAAATCCACAGGAGAGTGAAGGCGAATAGGGAAGAAAAAGCAAGACAGAGAGAGAGAGAAAAATGAGTGTTAGGGGGAAGATTACAACAGTATATGACATATGCAAGTGGCCGGCAAATGCGCTATTGGTTCCTTAATTCAGAACAAAGAGCATTTATGGGGCTGATTTCTCTTTGTTTACTAGGGTGGGTAATCAATCAGCACTATTGATATTTAAATTTCCCCAATTAAAGTTGTGATGTATTAATGAAAGACAAAGATATCGGAAATTACAGTTCCACAGTAGCAAAAAGGCAGCACTAGCTACCCTATTGGGTGATTTTCTATTACATAGTACAGGTACAACTTCAGGCTAACTCAGAGTACATTGCAGGGAAATAAGCACCATTAGAAATTGATACCCGAGTGATAATGTAAGTTAATCAAATGAATTAGGAGAATGACACTAAAGTAAATATTGGATCTTTAGATGACTTGCATTGATGATTATGAAACTTCTCCCTTATCAAATTTTTGTTAAAAGCTTTTAAATTTGCTGCTATTGTTTTCTTTTCCAGAAGAAAGGAGCCCATCCGCCAGATGCTTTGAAATCTCCTTTTATGTTATGAATATGATTTAGTAAAAAATATCATATTTTTTGGTCCAAAGGGTTTCATACTTACCTGCTCCATTTTTAAAGTCCATAAAATTTCAATCCAATGTAAAATCTATCAACCCAAAATCAAAAGCACTATAAGAGAATTTCCCATTTTTCCAAAAATATTTTTAGTGAATTGAAGAATATTTTATTGAAGTTGAAGTTTTCCGATATCTGTGAAATTCTTTTTCATTCCAGGTGCTCTGTAAATTTGATAAGACTAGAGCAAATTATCGGGCATATCTGAACTTTATAATACTTATTCCAGGGTATCAATCGTGTACACTGCATTTGACTGCAATGACTTTTAAAATAATGAACATGCTAAAATTTATTTTTTCAAAATCAAACTTTTTTTAAATGACTGCAATTTCATGATGTTAAGTTGAACAGCACATTATTGACTGCTAATAAGCTTATGGCCAACAACTAAAACCAATGACACATGACTTGAAGCATTCAATATTTGAATGCAAGATTGAATACTATGAGTACGAGACTTATTTACACACAAAATAGCTACATAAATGAAATAATTCAGATAGAGACCATTTTAGCATTCTTATTGGGTAAATTCTTATGAAATCACTATAATCACATGTGATGTTTCTTCAGAAAATTATAAACTAATATTGAACATATGAGAAATACTGAGTAACTTCACTCTGGGAAATTTATGTGACCATGGGATTCGTATTGCTAAATTGTGTTTTCTCATGTGGCTCAAGTGTTCCTGAATATTCACATGTTCTGGAAGGGTTAACATTTCACAATAGACCCCTGATTATTTGACATGGTATGACCAAAAGTATGTAATTATGTCACAGCTTATCCTTTATATGAACAGGCGAAATAGGGTAGTAAGAAACAAGTTAATCCTCTGAAAGGTTTACCAAGTTTGATTTAAGCATGACCATCACTGACCATAAAAGACTTCAGCAGAAAATGCTGAGATTTCTGCCTTGTCCCTAATGAGATAAAATAACACAGTCAACAGAGCAATGCATCAAACTGAGATAATTGGAGATGAGTACAAGCTAAGAGCAATAAAATAAAAAAAAACCAAATGAGGAACTAACTTTCCTCACTGGAGTTCATGCTATCAACTTCATTTTCATAGGGGGAATAGAGGTAAGGAATTCCAGGGTAATTTTCTGTTTTCCACATTTCTTAGACTCCAGAATTACCAAACCCTTCTTTCACAGAAAATTACCAGATCCACCACCACACAGACAATGATAAATCACAGGCGGTCACCCTTCACATTCACTATTCACTACATATTACCCTTGAGCATTCCGAGTCCAGGCAAAATTGCCCGCAATCCATCATGGAATTCCCTCATGTTAAATGCTCCACTCTCCCCTATCTTGCGGGTCTCCCCTTTCGTTGGGGGGGCATGAGGAGAGGGGGGACAGTTTGAAGAAGGTCCATTGGGTATATTAGAAGGAGATGGGCCATTGCACATGATGGAACCAAATGGAGTTCCTCCAGAAACTCCTCCTGTAAGCGACGGGGAAGGAGGTCCTGGGATAGCCACTGACGAAGATGCAGCAGAGCCAAGTCCCATGAACGGAAGGATTTTGCTCCCTGCTATGGACATGAAACATTAAGCAGAGAAAAAATTGATGTATTATAATTGTGTATCAAATAATCAATGAAAATATCCAGCAGCGGTAACCAGGGATGGAAGATTCCAGGCAAAGACACCAATAATATCTTCTCTTCTTACTTCATTAATAACACAATACAATAACTAACAGGCATGATTGGAATGAATACACTACAGAAAGGGTTTTCAGTAAAAAACAAATTTTTGATTATTAAGCTATTATGACCACTTTGCCCAAAATTCCAAATAGTGAAAACCATGGAAAATACTAAAAGGTTGCAAATTTGTTCCTAATGTTCATCAATTTCATTCTTCAAGCTGAAGCTTTATGATACATATTTTAATATATATAAAGTGTAAATTGGATTAGAGATGTGACCTTATAACTTCAAAGGTCTGAAATGGTTGATTAACATGATGAATTAAATTATTACCATGCAATTTAAAATGGTAAGAAACTGAAGTAATAATTTATCCAAATAAAAAAATTCTCAAAATTGATCAAAATTTTTAGGGTAAGGTAGAAAGCATGTCAAAAGACATTTACGTTAGAGAAGAATACAATATCAAGTATGTATGAAATATATGTATTCTAGTAGTATAAGAACGTAACCATTACTTAAGGAAACTGGCACTGGGCAAACATTCACCAAACTGAATTATTAGAGTTTCATGTGTATTTTTATTTATCGATAAAAGAATAGAACTTTGGAAAAACTCCATAGTGTTGACTGTCAGCAAGTAGCCAATGAAATGAAACAGCGGTATAAGCTCATATTTTAAAACTAATAGAAAATGAAAATGCATGCTGACACATTAAAATTAATTATACATTGACATTTCTTCAAATTATTTAAGATATAGATCTTAATGCCTCGCCTTGGAGATCATCAACCCTTCACCAGAATAATCAGCAATCAGCAAGAATGAAGTAAAACATTTACCTACTTAGGTATCAGGTATTATCCATGTATTATATATATATATAATATAATAATATATAAATATAATATAATTTATATATAATATATATATATAAATATTATATATATATATATATATATATATATATATATATATTATAATTAAGTAATCTAGAATGTTATAAAGCGGCCGGGACGAGATAGTATTAAATAAAGAGGTAGGAAGAAGCATAGTCAACAGAACAGGTAACAAATAGCATATTACTAGTAGAGATAAAAGCAAAACCGACAAACTTGGTTATTATCAAGGTATACATGCCACCGAGCAACCATACAGAAGAAGAGGTCGATAGAATATATGATCAATTAGAGGACATAATCGCGTGTGTTCCTGCAGGGAAACATTTGATAGTGATGGGGGATTGGAATGCGACGGCAGGCGAAGGAAGAGATGGTGATGAGGTGGGGGGCTACAGTTTAGGCACGAGGAATGACCGCGGGGAGAAAGCAGTTGAGTTCTGCAGGAGACAGGGGTTAGTCATCACCAACACTTGGTTTAGACACCACAAAAGACGCAGGTATACATGGAAAATGCAAGGCGACTCAGAAAGGTATCAGCTAGATTATATTCCGGTTAGACACAGGTTTAGGAACAGTGTGATAAATACACACAGCTTCCCGGGAGTGGATGCAGACTCTTGACCACAATTTAGTTGTTATGAAAAGTAACATCCGCTTCAAAAAGATAAGGCAGGGGCGGCAGGTTAAAAAATGGAATGTAGAACATTAAATGGATTGAAAAGGAAGGAGTACCAACAGGCGGTAGAGGAAATCATGGAGGATGGTATAGAGTTAAGCACTATCGAAGAAAAATGGAAAAGTATCAAGAAAGGGTATTCGGAAGCCGCAAAAGATACTACTGGAACCGTTAACGCGAAAAGGAGTAGGAAACCATGGATCACGGATGAGATGATTACAAAGATGCATGAGAGGAGAAAATTGAAGAATGGAAACACGGAGTTAGACAAAAGGAAGTCCAAAGAGTTAAATAATAAATTGAGGCAGGCAAAAGAAGCATGGTAGTAGACGCAGTGCGAGAATATGGAAAGTTTGCAGAGGAAGGATGAAATTGGTGTGCTATATAGCAACATTAAATCTTAATCGAGAAGTAAGAAAGGAAAATCTATGCTAACAGTGAGAGATAAGGCGGGTAAGGTAATAGTTGACACAGGAAAAATCCAAGAGAGATGGAAGGAATATATAGAAGAACTGTATAGTAAAGAACTTCTCCAACAAAGTTAGACATTGAAAAAGAATATGACGTAGAGGAAGATAGCTTAGGTCCAGGCATACTAGATGACGAGATAGAAAGGGCATTAAGGGAGATGAAACTAAATAAGGCCTTGGGGGTGGATAACATTCCCACGGAACTATTGCAATGTTTAGGAAAGTGTGGCAGGAAGAGGCTATATGGGCTGATGCGTAGTATTTATGAGGAAGGAATCTGGCCAGAAGACTTTGTGAGATCAGTTTTAGTTCCTATTCCGAAAAAGGTCAAGGCTACATCATGTGAGGACTACAGGACAATAAAAATTCAGTGCGACGAGTATGGGATGAAAATCAATATTAATAAAACAAAGGTTATGCAATTTTCCAGAAAGAAAAAGGCTAAGCTAAACATTAAAATAGGAGGGCAAAAACTAGAGCAGGTATAACTGTTTACGTACCTCGGAAGTGTTTTGGACCAACATGGTCAAAGTAGTAGAGACGTAAGGAGAAGAATTGCGCTAGGCAAAGAGGCTTTCACAAGGAGTTAATGACACGGACTTTGAGTCGGGATATTAAGAGAAGATTTGTTTGAAGAATTTTTCACTGCACAATATTCTATTTTTTCCATTGCTAACAACAAGCCCCATTGCAACTGATTCAAATGGCTGCCTACAGCAAACTGCTGATGGAATGACTTGCAGTTTCACTTGTAATCTAATCACAGTTGTGCCAACTAGAGAAAAAATATACGAGCAGTGATGTCAGCAATGGGCAAGGCCAAGAACTTTTCAGACCACCCTCATAGAATATATCCAGAAAATCATACAGTAGGAAACCAATTGATGCCCGAGGCAAATAACCCAATCCTCCTTAATTTACAGCAAATAATAATATATTGTTCCACTGCTAATAAAGATTAATTTCAACGTTACTTCATCACCATCAGATACATAATATTGATAAGTGCAAATGTATACAATTTCCTCCAAGGAGTGGCTTGATAGGGGACAAATAGGGATGAGTGGAGGTGAATGGGAAGGGAAGGAACAAAGTAAGGTTCAGCAGAAGTTGCAAAATATATATAGAAAGTCAAGTCTAGGGCAGGGGCCTCACTGCGTGTGATCACCTGGGAGCCCCTTGTTATCTTGGAGGCTATATAAGCTTGCACCTATCAACATCATGCACCTGATAATGATGAAGTTAGGTCAAAACTTATGTCAAAATAAATCTTCATTAACAGTGGAACAGTGCATTATTATTTACTACAAATCGATCGAGTCAACTTCTTCCACAACATCACACCTGATTCGACATATTTGAATCACAAAACCTCCATCTAGATCCACCCTAATAGCAAATCAATAAATCTAACATAGGCCCTTACTGCAGTTTTTTTTTTAAAGTGACAACACACCTGCTCCAGATGGTGGCCTTGGAATACCGAGGCCAAAGGCATTCATGTGGTTTGGTGCTGAGAATCCAGGTGGAGGTAATGGGGGTCCAGGGCGCCCACTACCAGCACCAGGGAGGGGAACACCTCTCTGTATGTGTGGGGCTAAGGGTGAATGGAGGGCTTGGGCTGGCTTTGGAGTGACTGAAGAAGACGACAATGGAGTGCCATCACCAAGACCACCTCCAACTGAGTGCCGAAGATGGTGGGGAGGATAATTTTGGGGGAGGTGGTGGATTGGACCAATGGAGCCCAGCTGCTCCCTCTGCATTTCTCGATGCATATCATTCATGTGGAGGCACTGCTGACTCATGTCCTGCTCATTTTGCTGTTGACTCTGAAAAAATCAATAGGAAATTCCACTTATGAACTGGCAGAAGATTTTGACTGAAAATTTAAAATTATAATGCAAATACTGTATATGCGCGAATATAAGCCAACATTTATTATTACACATCATAATTTTTTTTAAATCACACATCAGCTTAACTTCATGCCTCAGAAGAAATTCTTTCAATTTCTCAGGAATATTTGACGTATATACACACAGTATAGTGATTTGCATTATTTTTCACTTAATTTATAATAAGTTTCTTTAATTTTACTTGATTATTATTATTGTTTATATTAGTCTATTTGAGTCTAAGGTTCTATTAAAATTTGATTTGTTGATTAAAACAATATTAATTAATATTTGAATTTTGATTTCACACTGTTTTATATAGAATAAGTAGAATTCTCCTATAAATTGAGCGGTATCTTGAACTCTAAAACACAAGTAAAGGATCAGAAAGATGCAACATCCAGGTTTTATAGGTGATTGTATACAGGTGACTGAAATGTAAGAACTGTTTTTTTTAAAGAAAAGAGTGCTAATGATGCAAATTTTTATATTTCAAGTGATCTAAAGACCCAATCTCTAGCAAAGGATATGAATTGTGGAATTGCAGGGGTATAGAAAAACATGATGACACAAAGTAATAGCATTCATCATTAAATATACATGCAAATGCAATCAGATGTGGTTTTGAAGGAGCTGAATGCCACTGGTGAATAAAAATTAACATGGTATGTTGAAACCACATGACTCCATTGTTCCAAGGATTCTGCTTTTTAACAGCTCTTAACAAAATAACCTACTTGAAGAGAGGGTTGTAGAAGTTGATGGAAGTATTGTGCGCACTAGGTAGGGTCTATCAAAATATTACTCAGTCTGAATTAGCAGACCATTTAGAGACTTCCATTGGTTTGGGTGATTGCGATGAGGGTAAGGAAAGTTAAAAATCATCTTAACCTTCCTTCACTATACACCTATAATTACCACAATTTCTTGTGATGTCATTGTAAAAATGCATAGTATAACATATTTTATGTTGCCTGTGTATGCCTGGAATACTTTAGCACAAATTCTTTTTTTTTGGAGGGCTGGCAAAAATATAGGGTCAGTTTCTATTCCAACAGATAAGTTAACTACAAGCACCTCTCAGCAGTTCACTTACTACTATTACAGTTAAATAATTACTTGAGAACGCATGTTGTACTCCAACCTGAGCTGAATGATTCTTCCAGCTTTGTACATAATTATACACCAATACTCTTTTAAATATTTTTGATCATTTAGCATGAACATACCCTCAACATCTGCTGGTCTTCTTTCTCCATCATTTCTGCTAAGGCTTTCTGTGTTTCATGGAAAGGATCGAAGCCAAGATCATCATCCACAGATCTCCCACCAACGACAGGAACACAACTTATATGATGAGTACCCCTCAAGGAATTACTGATTCCAGGAGGGATACCAGTCACAACTTCTGCTTCATTGTGGCTTCTAGACATTCCAAGGCCTTCCAGTCCATGACCAAGTGGTCCAAATTCAGGCCTTGACCTCCTCTCTATGTCTCCAATGGATCGTGTCTGGCTATTTGAGAATCCAAAGGCAGCTTGCCAATCTGTAGTACTGTGTATTGCTGGAAGAGCATCTGGAATGGCAAGACCCCCTTCCAAATTGCTACCAACCCCTGAGACCCATTCGTTCGATCCTAGAGAGGTAGCCACACTGCTACTGCCAATCCCTGTGGAAAACAAAAAGATAATTGTACAACTGAAATGTAAAGACTGAATCAATGAAATCAATCTCATTAAATTGTTTGGTTAGAAACTATTTACTTCAGTAAGTATACTTACAGTTTACCAAAAACAACTATTAGATGAATGGTGAGTACAAGTAATAAGAAAATTAAATTAATCTAGATGACCAAAAATACTCCAAGCTACCATATGAAACCTGGGCAACTTCATGTTGTACAATAATCATAACATATTTAAACACCTGAAACTAAAATTATCATATGAATTTAACCCTTTTTAAAGGTTTTTAAACCCAAATTAAATATTCATGAGGTAAACCAATGAACTTGCATTTCCAATTCTTTCTGGTTGTAGCAAGAATGGTCTAGATGCACAATTTTTAAATTCCCAATTTAGATAAATACCTAAATTGATATAATTATAGCCTATATACATGCTAATAAACTGTATGAAATAATGGCAAAAAATGACAGAAGCTTGAGGGCTTCAAGAGGATATCTAGGAGCTACAAGGAAGAAACTCTGCCTCTATCACATATTTTTTCATTAGGTGATATTCATGGGAAGAGAAAGAATGACTGAGATTCATATAGGTGGCTTGTTGTAAGTCCTGTGCAATGAATGCGGGACATTGTAAAAGTTTAAGAGAACTTAATGGAAAATTTTGAACAAGTGTCTTACAGTATGAACATCATGTACTAACTCAGAGGCAGAGTATTATCAACCATCTCTTCACTAATTACCACTCAATCTTTTAGCTTCAATTATAATGGCTTTCTAGAATAATCAGCTTGGAAACTCAGCTCAAGAGACAGAAGTATTGATACAATAACATCTGCTTACCATTGGGAAGGAGAGCCATGGACGGCGATGAAGACGTAGGAGAAGATGCAGAGGACGAGGAGGATGGCGAGGGTGAAGGCGAGGAGGGCGGCGAAGAATGGAGGGAAGTTTCGTCTGATGGGTGGCTTGTTCCCGGACCCGCCGAGCTTCCCACCCCATCTACACTGCCCCTTGGCGACATTGCTGTAGCCTGTGGGCGTACAATACTCCGCATTGGGAAGCAGTGATGATTTGAAAAGAAAGAATTGTTGTCCTGCTCGGGGGCGCCGAAGAATGCTGCTCCCATGCGCCACTGCAATCGAGGTGACAGTGCCAGCCCAGACAGCGCCCCCTTCAATGCCCCCCCCTGCCTTTGATTTCCAGTCTGTTGTGTACCCTGAAGCTGCTCTTCATTTTGCAAATCCTGCAAAGAACGAATATGATATGAAAACCTTTACAGTCATGCAAAGAATGACTAGGATTTGGGAAAAACTATTTAGGTTAGAGTTATAATTCTTATATTTTGATGGAAAATTAAATACAATAGGTTTATTGAGAGATGTATCTATCTTATAAAGGAAGGGAATTGATTAGAAATCAACTTGTATTCGTTTAAAAATGTCTATGCATTTTAAACAAAACATTCATATAGATAAAAAAGCACATACAGCTCATTACAATTTTCAGATATTTTCCTATTTCTACTGGTTTAATTTTATGGTCGTTGCAATATGATGATGCACTCTATAGTAAAAAACATAATTATGATCTTCACAGGTAGATGATTTTAGGTGGTTTAATTTATTATAATTAGTATATCAAACCTGAACTGTCTCAATTTGAAAGGTAACTGAATACCAGTTGACATGCCATTCCAGCCATTACTCTTTTCAGTTCCTCATAACTTCCTCTCTATTTTCCCCAGATCTTTAACTCTCTTCCTTATAAATGCTTTAATATCCAACTCTCCATGCCTCTATTTCTCAATCTCTATTTCCGCATTTTCCAGATCTGTACTGCTACTACCCTTTCACCAACCAAGCAGACACTCCTGTTTTTCCACTCTAACAATATATTTGAAACCAGACAATCAGTTATGGGATTTCGCTGGTCAACCCAAACTGATCCCCAAAATTTAAAAAAGAAACTGAATCAATACTTAATATTTCAGACTTGGTATGATTAAGGTTTAACAAATGAGTGAAGAAGATAAAGACAAAAAAGGAGAGAGCAAACTGGTTTTTTTAAACTCAACAGGATCCCATTACTGTACACAGCAATAAGACCCCAATAATTGATAGAAATCTCTCCTTTATGTCTCCCATATCATGAGCACTAGCCATGCCCCTTTTTTTGTAAATAGTCTGAAATGTAAAACAAAAAAATAAGTATTACCTGATTCATGAGCGTATCTTCCTGTAAATCATCCTGGCCAGTGTCTTGAGAATTGTTCTGTGCGTGGGGGTGAGATGAATGCCCAGATTTCCCTGACTGAGAACGAGCAGTCAGGGAAGTAGGCAAAGAACCTGTGTTTGAGGAGGTGCCCCTAGCTGGAGCTCCATTCCCAGATGAGTTCACTTTCCTTGGCGCTGAAGAAGAGAGTGGAGGGGACGGAGACGGGCCTCCTTTGCTTCCTCGATTACCACTATTTGACATCCCATTGCTTTGCTGTTTATCTCTGTTTTTGCTGTGTGGAGGGAAAAATATCGTGGTCATTATGAACTGTTCAATACAGCTTTTCACTTCTTTCATCAACAAGATTATTCACTGATTTTTCACGATTGATTCAATATCAAGAATACATTTTTCCATGTATTCCTAGAGCCAATCTTTGTACCAGGGAGGCAATACTATAATTAGCCAATCTTGAGGTCATAGGTTCAATTCCACCATTTGTCTCCAGAGAAGGAACGGATGCTTGTATTAATCAAAGGTGTTATTTCATCATTCGATTCAGTAAATAATTACCAGTGAAATTGCCATTAAATGTGATTTCATGTGAATCATTTAAATTAAAAAATGATATTCAATTTCATCAATTAAAGCATTGTTCTCTACAAAAACCCTACTATCTGCATTAATAGGATGCCTTTTTAATTAATTTTGTGGAGGTGGTATTAAGTTTATTTTGTGTTAATTAGAAATAATAAGCTAATTTTCTAAGATTCAGTAAGCATTTGTTATAACAATAATAAGAGGTATGTATTAAAAGAGAAGATTTTATATTTGATGCACCTTATCCTGAATGAGTAGAGGCCTCTCAGTCAAAATATTCTTAGCCTGATCTACTACCATCATTTTCTTTTCAGTAGCTTTTTTGGTCAACTCGTTCAGGTTATGAACCCATTACTGACTGCTTATTATCCATTGGTAGCTTTCTGTTATATTTTATCATAGGTAACCATGATAAATATTTACTTTCATGAGCTTTCCCATAATGCCAGTGAGGATAAGGGAAACATCCCATTAAAAAAACAATTTTGAATAAGGAAGCTGAAAGACAATTGCACCTATGAAGAGAATAATGAAAAAGTGAAAAATTTTATTTTCTCTTTTCATTAATGCAACATTATATTCATGAGATGCTTACATAAATATATGAAATTTTCAGGCATCTATAGGGTGGAAATAGAAGTTCATTATTCAATGAGAATTACTACAATGAATTTATTTCATTGAAATTTACATGTACAATCAGAAGACAAAATAATCTCATTTGGGAATAGAGAACACTGAAAGCAGTCGGCACTATATTCACGTAAGAGAATAAGTAATAAAGAATACAGGGTTCATCCCAAAAATACTGTAATGATTTTTTCCCACTAACATAAATGGCTGGAGTGGATGATTTGTAGTGGGAAAGATTGTGAGAGGTCTTAAAAAAGCAATGGAACCCGCTACAGTTGTCTGTAGGTTGTTACAGCTGGTGGATAAGTGCTAGTCTAGACCCATCAGAAAAATTGTCACAAATTCATGATGTCTTGTTATTTTGTTATAAGGTTATAAAATCAACCATGACCATGTCCCAAGGAATGGTTTTCCATTTGCACAAGATGTTCCAGGAGGGTAGTGAGATTGTTGACGAAGAGGAACACGCTGGACATCCATCAATGACACAGTAGGATGAAAATGTGCAAAACCTGAGAGACTAAATTCTGATTGACCCCAGACTGTAGAAATGTTATTAGAAGAGTACAATTTCCAAAAACAGGAGTAAATTGAATTCTTGCAGCAGATGTAGCCATGAGAAAGGTATGCACCAAGATGTTCCCCAAGATGCTGTCAGAAAATCAGAAGGCTACTTCTTTGAAAATCTCACATAATCTCTTGGACCACTATAAAAGTGACTTGAATTTTTTTAGATAACGTGGTTGCTGGTAACTGTTATTCCCAAAATAAAAAGAGCTTGAAAAGCAACCATTTTGGAATACAGGATAATATTAAAGTGGCCATGAAAATGTACCTGTATGAGGTTCTCATTGATGCATTCTAGGAAGTGGACAGCAACTGGCAGAGGCACAAATATTGGTGTATCAACGCACAAGAATGCTTTCTATTGTTTCAGACTCAACTTTGTGGAAGTTCATGTTCATTAAATGAAGAACACAATGTATTTTTCCACTGTTCTTTATTTTCACAGATGGACAAAGGAAGGAAGATGGGCAAGTGGGAAGAGCTGGAAATCAGAAAGAATTTGAAAATGGGTCATTTGGTTAACGACTTGTTGTTTGAATACCTCTCACCAATGCTGGAAGCATCCCTTTCCTTCACAGAAAGACCCAATTATCCCCCCACTGTGAACCCAGTAATCAACTTTCCTGATGCTTAACACCCTCCTTCCCACCTACGCTGATCACAACACCACCTTTTCCCCTCCTTCCCCCACATGAATGGCATATAAATGGACTGCAACTCAACTAATTTGTACCTGATGATGGCACCTAAGCATTGAAACTAGAAGTATGAAAATAAAGAAAAGTTGAAAAATACATTGTGTTCTTCATTTAATGCGCATGGATGCGATTCTAAGGAGTTTCTGTAATTTATACTTTCATTGGCAATAAATGATTTTGCCCAATTTATTCTACTTCTTTTTGGGACAGATCCTGAATGTAGAATTAACTGAAAGTCATGCAATCCTAAGTGACGTGGGGATGAGTTGACTCAGAAAGAACCTAAATGCTGGAGTATTCATTTGAAAACTAGGTAAAATTAAAAGTTATTCTTAAAATATTTCCCTTCTAATCCCTGTACATTTATCTGAAGAGCCTTCAAATCTAATGTACAAGTCAAATGTACACAATGGATTCTGATGCACATGACACTCATGATCACACGTTTGAAACCTCTTACATTACTATACATTTCTAAGAGATGTGAAAGCATATATTTTGTGGAGATATGCAAAAATGTTTCCATAAGACAAACTGTCATTAATATGAGGAGTAAGAAGCAGGTTGGAGAAAGAAATTCTCAGAATAGGGCAGCACTGATTAAGGCCTTAAGCGATGAACAAAGAATCTGATTGTATAAAGTATCAGATATTGCTGCAGCAATTTGAAGGCCCAGACTTAAGGGACGACTGACTGCCATGCTGGACTGAACTCCCACTCAGGAATAACAGATTTGTAACCAATGAGTAGATGTATAGGGATAAAATGTATTTAACGCGCTAACTACACTGAATCATAGAAAATCAATTTCTGCTGCCCAATTTAATTTCCCATGTTCTAAAAAGAACTGGTTCACAGAAATCACAAACTCTTAGAAATTGATAGAAAGAGGTTGACCTAGGAAGACTGCAAAAGAAGGATCAGGTGATGTATAGTCATTTTCTCATTTTAAAATTATTTTGCAGATCGAGTTAGCACATCTTCATACATGCATTTCATTCTGGGTATGTAGTTTTAAAATTTATTAGGTGCATTGATGGCTATAGATTATTTCACACCTCTAAAAAATTTATAGAAATAAACTAAATAAATTGATGAAAAACACCATTATATAATACAATAGGTAAAAATAGTCATATTTCATGAAAAAGTCCTGTCTCCTGCAGAAAGTTTATGGCCTCATGTAATTGGTCAGGGACATTGCCTAGAATGTACAAGTATTCTAGGCCTCTCACGATCCCAAGTGAGAGGAGCACGATCCAGTATTTGTAACACTTCATATAACAAATATCTGTATATCACACCGAGACACTCACGGACATTCATTGCAATGTGGTGGCATCTTCTATTCAGTGAAAAAAAAATGTGTCAGGGCAGTGCCCTATTCTCAGTCACACAATGAAGAGCAGTTACTACAGAAGTTCCTGGTGGAAGGAATTACATAATAGTATTACTAATTTTACTTGGAGCAGCCAACTGCCATTGGTCTCTGCACAAATTTGCCTGCATTCCTCCAAGGCTATGTTACGAACATTGCCATTTACCTGATGAGATTGAGGCAGTGATGTAAAGTGCACTTTTGCCAATAAAGTGGTTGTTTCCTTTTCTTTTATACTGACATGGCCAGGAACCAACATAAAACTGATCAATACTCCTTTCACCTTACGGTATTTGATGGATGACCGTATATCCTTGACTAGGGGGGGAGATGGACAAAAACTCTGAAGGCTTTGCAAAGCACTTAAGCAGTTTGAGCACACTGAGATAAAGTTATTATTATCCCATGACAATGCATATTGGATGGCCATATTAATGGCAAATAGTTCTGCCATGCAAACACTAAACATTTGGAGCTTCACTTAATGGTTTCCTGGTGACAAGGGTATGCATGTGCAAGCCATGCATGGCTGACTCTGACTCATCCATGTACTTGGGGATGGATTTTAGATGGGTCCAAAGCCACGTTATACAACTGGTCATACTCGAATGTCATTGTGGAGGACTTGGGGAAATGATATAGGCATAGATTAAGAGATGGTGTGGTAATGTATCCCAGGGGTTTATTACTGAACAGTAATGGATTTGTTTACATTGGGTAATGTAAAATTGAGTGGCAATATAAAATAAGGAAAATGAACAACTAAGAGCCTAGTAGCCTTTGCCTTTATCTAGCATCATTTATCTATTCTTAGATTGAGTATAGGTGTTACAGCACACCTCAAACCTTACGTTACCCCAAAAAGTGAGCTGGCTTTCTCATATTGCAAGAGAAATTCAAGAATTCTATCATTAAGTAAGAATCCAACATATGGACAAACAGAAGTCCCTCACAATATGTGAGACATATTATAGCAAGGATCTTATGCCTATCCAGTTGAACTTGATCTATAACAACCAATACATTTTACATACTACTCGGTCTAACAAATACGCAAACCGAGGCCATGAAAACCTTATTTTGATAAATTTAGTATAAATCGTTTGTCCCCTTCAAAGTACTCTCCATTTCTTGCTATGCACTTATTCCATTTTCTTTTCCACTGCTTAAAGCACCCTTGGAAGTCCTCGGCAGTTAGGCTTTTTAGTTTTCTCGTCGCTTCTTGCTTTATTGTGTCCACTTCTTCCCAGTGATGTCCCCTCATCACATTTTTGCATTTTGGGAATAATAAAAAGTTGCAGGGGGTGAGATCTGGCTAATAAGGAGGATGATCAAGGATGGTGATTGAATTTTTTGCCAGAAACTAGCGATCAATTAATGCTGAATGTGCAGGAGCATTGTCATGGTGAAGGATCTATCCATCATGTTTGGTTAAAATGGTGTTCACTATTGATTTTCCTAAATTCAGTTCATCAGCTATCGTTCGGACAGTTTTTCGACGATCCGTAAGTGCAAGGGACCATGATCAATGTTGTCGCCAACACAAGTGGTTGAAGGTCATTCTGGCCTTGCATCATCCATGGGGTCTTGTTGGTCATCTTTAAAAGGCACAATTCACTTGAAAATTGACGTTTTCTTCCGAGCATTATCACTGTAAACAGCTGTCAACATTTCAGTAATTTCTTGATAACTTTTATCGTACTTCACCAGAAAACTTGATGTTGATTTGTTGCTTCATGATTTCCTCAATTTCCATTTACGAAAAACAGTAACAACAAGGTCAGCAGAAACTAACATAACTGGCACCATATGCACAGCTCAACGATCCACCATGCACAGACAGCTCATTGGATCTCAGACAACGAGTGCCGCCAGTGGGCGGAGCTATAGTCCATGTCATGGCTGCCAGATTGCATCAGTTTGCACATTTATTGCCCAGACCATGTGTATTGATGGATTCATTCTTGCTCTGTCTGTTTAGCAAATTTGTACCTGATGATGCCGCAAGTCGGTGAAACGCGTTGTACCGTATAATAAAATCTGTGGAAAAGTACGAGTCTTTCTTTTTAGCATGGATATTAAATACTTCCACGAAGTGAAGCCTGAAACAATAGAATATAGTTGCTCTTTATATTTTGAGCCTTGACAACACTAAGAGCTTTAGATGCTATCTGACTTTTCCACCTGAAAGTTTGACCCTTTTTACGCTAACTTTGTTCAGAATATTTTTTCGTTTGATCATAACTTGTGTTGTTTACAGTGACTTCAAAATTTTGTCCCAGCAAAAAAAAGGAGTTCACTCCTGAACACTTTTGTGCAATGATTTTTCGTGACTTTCAACGTGGATTATCAAGACAGTAGTGCATCGATCAACTTACTTCCACTTTTGGTGATGAAGACCCATCCTTTACCACTCTGAAATGATGGTATAAAGAATTCCATCATATATTAGATTATTGAGATTGAGGCATCCTTGGGGATTAGTATGACGAGCATCAATAAGATATTGCATGAACATTTAGCTGTGAACAAAATTTGTCTGCGTTGGATCCCACATAATTCGACAAAAGCTCAAAAAGATGCTTTTGTCAATTGGTGCAAAGAAATGCTCAACAAATATAATCCCGGTGTATCAAAAGCTGTGCATAACATCTTCACAGGTGACAAATCTTGGATCTATGCGTATGAGCCCGAAACAAAACAGCAATTCACTGTAGGGGTCTTCCAAGACGAGCCAAACCTGACATAAGGGATTTGTGCACAAAGTACATCGAAGCAAATGATTGCCTGTTTCTTTGGAATAACTGAACATGTGGCAACCATACCATCAGGGCAACGTAGAAATACGAATTCTGAATAGCACATGAGCATTTGTTTGCCAGAAATGCTCGGTGAAATACAGAAAAAGAAGCGGCAATAAAGGATAATTCTTCATCATGACAAAGCAAGCTCTCACAGATCGCTGAAACAAATACCTATTTGTCACAAGAAGAGAATCCTATAGCCAATAAAAATAATTAAGAAGAACTCCAATAACGGTATTTCGGTCACCTGGTGACCATCTACGGGGAGAATCAAATGGGGCCTTGAATTTGGAAGACTATGCACTAGGCACTGTCCAAAGTCAAGTGGGTGTTCAGGTCGGGGGGTGGGGTGTATATATACCTGGAGGGGGTAAGTGATGGTCGGTAGGTGGGGGGGGGAGTTAGTTGAGGTCACGTGGGAAGGAGTGGGGGAAGGGTGGTGGCTATTAGGAGGGGGCTGCCTATTTTTAAAAATTGCCTAACAAAGTTAAAGAGTGAACTGTTGATGATGTCTGGTTCATTGTTCATAAGTTTATTCTTGTTTAAGTGAATGTGTCAACTCTCGCATGCATCGAGTTTACAGTGTTGTATCGGTTTTAATAATGTTAAGTCGTTTGGAGTGATGGAGTGTTCAGTTTCAAAAATGTGTTTGGCGACAGCTGATCTATCGAAACGTCCATTCTTAAAGTGTGCTATGTGTTCCTTAAATCTGATTTTGGGATTACGTTTCGTCTGTCCAATGTAGGAGAGTTGGCAGTGTGAGCAAGTTATTTCGTAAATACCCGATTTGTCTAAATGTGGTGTTATGTCTTTCAGGTTCCCTAAACACATAAGAAGAGTGTTACGGTTAGAGTAAGTGACTTTGGCGCCAATTTGTTTAAAGACCTTATCAAGGCCTCGGGTTAATGTGGGGTAGAAAGGTAATGCGATAAATTTATCATAGTTGTCTTCCCGTTGTGGTAGGAGTGTAGTATGTTTATTAGCAAGTTTTCTTTTTTTGTTTCTAACTAATTTGTCTATAATTTGGGGTGTGTATCCGTTGTTAATGGCTATTTTTTTGATGTTTTCCAACTCTTTGAAATAGCGTTGTTTGTTGAGTGGTGTCGTCAGTAATCTTTGTATGAGAAAATTAAAAGCTGCCATTTTTTGTTGAAAGGGGTGGTGTGAATCTGCTTTGATGTAGTTGTCGGTGTGGGTCTGTTTCCTAAAAATGTCAAACTCTAAGACCTCTTGGTTTCTAATCACTAGTATGTCCAAGAAAGGCAGTGAGTTGTGTTGTTTGACTTCAAATGTAAATTTTATGGAATCGTGTTTTTTGTTCAGCCGGTCCAAAAAGTCACTTAAGTCACACTTGCTGGTGTCAAAAATGTCGTCTACGTATCTAAGCCAAGGGTTAGGGAAATAGTCAAACTTGTGTCTACAGTCTTTTTCAAAGTAATGTAGGAAGATGTTAGCGACAAAGCAGGAAAGAGGATTTCCCATAGCTGTGCCTTGCGTTTGTTTGTAAAATTTTTGGTTGAATTGAAAGTATGTTATGTCCATGCAAGTTTTCGTAAGAGCAACGTATTCTTTAATTTCAATGGGTGTAATGTCTTTAGTGTGTAGCCAATTTGTGATGTTTTTAAGGGCAATATCAACGGGTACGCTCGGGAAGAGTTGTTCCACGTCAAAAGAGACAAGAATCTCATGGGGCTGGATGCTTAGGTGTTTTATGGTGTTGATGAAATTTTTGCTGTTCTTGACCCCAAAGGTTTCTTCGGACCCTAATTGTTTGTACTGTTTGGTGAGCCATTTAGCCAGTTTGTAGGTGGGGGAATTTAAAGCTGAAATGATACGTCTCATTTTCTTACCAGCTTTGTGTATTTTGGGCAAAGTGTAGAGTTTAGGCACCATAGGGTTTTCCGTTTTTAAGGTGAAACGTGATTTTTTGTCTATGATTGAGTGCGGTTTTTGTGTCCGTAATCATTTTGTTGAGTGGGTTCTTGTGTATTTTAATGTATGGGCCTTCGGCGATTGTGTTTTCGGTGCGTTCAATGTAATCGGCTTTGTCGAGTATAACTGTGGTGTTACCTTTATCGGCCTTAATGTAATAACAGTCTTTATTTCTAAGTTCTTTTATGAGTGCGCGTTCTACCGAATCGTTATGCGGTCTAGTGTTAAGTTTTGTGTTGTTGTGTTCCAACTGTAATTGTCAGGCATGTCTTACAAATTGTTTCTCGGTGTCTTTAAGGCGTTTAATGTGCGATTCTATGTCCACAACTATATCTTCGGTGGGGGGATATTTGTATGGGAGGCAATGTTTTAGGCTTTTGTTCAAAATGTTGTTTTCTTCACCAGTGAAATGTTTGGAGGAAAGGTTTAAGATGAAATTTCTTACGGGATTGGGTTTACTTTCAGGACTAGGAATATTTTTGTGAATAGCTTGGAATTTTCGGTCTAAAGTTTTAAGTTTTTTATGCAGTCTGTGTTGGTTTACTGTGTCCATGTTTAGAAGTCTTTCGTTGAATGTCGGTAGTTGTATAAAATTTAAGTGTTTCGTGATCTTTAGGTGTAGGTTGTAAGTCTGAGTTTCGGTGTGTGCAAGTTTAGCGTATTTTTGTTTGATTTCTGTGTTTAACCAGTGTCTTTTCGCTAAGAGGATAGCTTTTGAGGCATTAAGGTTGTTTCTAGGAGCAGTGATTTTCATGAACTTAGGAAATACGTTGTGTTTCTTGCAGCGTTTTAGGAAGTGAATATCAGAAGTAATTGTGTGCGTCTTAAATCTGAGGGTTTGTAATAAGTTGAGCTCCTTAGGCTGGAGGGCCATACTCAAAATAGAGGTTGTGGAGCTATTGGCTGTTGAAGAAATTGTCACAAGAAGAGAATCCTATAGCCAATAAAAATAATTAAGAAGAACTCCAACACCGGTATTGGTCAAATACCTATTTGACTGGCCAAAACGTCGAATTGATGGGTCACTCTGTACACATGTGATTTATTACCAAATTACTTCTTTTTATTTTAGTTGATTAAGAAAAAATTGCATGGCCAACGTTTTTCGGCACCTGAAGAAGCCGTTGATGCATTCAAAAACCATGTTATGGAGGTACTTCAATCTGAGTGGAAAAAGTGTTACGAAAATTGGTACGAGCACATGCAAAAGTGTATTGCTTATCATGGAGAATACTTAAAAAACAATAAAGCCATTTTCAATAAAAATTACTGTCTTTTCATTATTAGGCTGAAAATAAAAAAAGCAACCCTTGTATGAAAGAGATAGGTAAAAAACATAGTTTCTTAATACCTATCTACAAACAACTAGCATGAATGGAAACTTTTGCAGCTTGTTCCACCAACGTTTCAAAAGCACTACTACACTCCAAGAAACTGCAGGAGATACCACAACAGTAACTTTTAACAGAGCCTTCCCCTAAATGTGCTGTAAAGCATTACTATAGTCAGAGGCTCATTTTTATCACAGGGATATTTGCCAGTTCAGTTCACTTGAAGTCTTCCAAGAATACCAGATACTTATGTCCTATAGCTTAACTGTTAATACCGAAGCTAATATTGACAATATGATGCATAGCAATTTTACATGAACTTATTTAAGGAAGAAATGCCATTTCATAAACAAAAAATAGCAATCAAATTAGAATACATAAGGCAGTTCATAGGGTTGTATGGCTATGTACCCTATTATTCTTAAAAACTGTTTTAATCTGAACTATTCAGATATTTTCTTACTCAGTTTAAGTCATGGGTACTAATGGCAACTTTTTCTTTCATTATGCATAAGATTTTTCAAAGTTAAATTTACCAAATGACAAATTCTTAATCTCCAGCCCACTTCAAACAATTAGGTTTCATTTAAGTAGTCATTCTGTGTGTAACAATGTTATAAAAAGTCGAGTAAAATCAATAGAAGAAAATAACTTTAAAATTTGGCATTGATTTATTTGTAACTCACCAGTTTAACATGCCACATCATTACAACAAAACTTTTAAGGGAGAAAACTGGTTGGTCACAAATAAGCCAGCATGGAATAATACATCACAATTTTCTTCTAATAATACATGCTACTTTTAAGTGTTTCATTTAACATGGTATAGTACAGCTATATATCATGATAAATATTCAATTTAATGGGGATAACAGCCATTTGTCTCCCAATAATGTCACTTCAAAATGTAAAAATGAACATTCTGAGCATTATCCTGGGCTATATGGAAATGATGGAAAGTTAACCTAAGACAAATTATACTTCATATAATAAACATGCTTCTTCTTATGCTCTACCATGCACCATCACCATGGCAAACAATCACTCACCAAGCAAAGAAAATGCAAAACATTCATTGCAAAGTTATCAAAGCTTACCATTGACACCCACAGTCAATTCTTTACTCAATCATCATATATTTTAAGGTTATTTATTAAATACGTTCCTGTAATATGAAAATGTAACATCCTTTGCAAAATTTCACTTCTACCAAACCATGCACCGGCAAGTTAGTCTCCATTATTCAGGTGTTTTATTGTACAAATTTGAGGGAAACATCTTTTCATACGCACCAAGACTGTTACATTTGATGGGTCACAACACTTATGAGCAACACTTCACATTAAAATAAGCTTACGAATGATTCATATTTCCAGCAATATTTTACAGCTCCTCACATCAAAAGCCAATACTTCCGCCAAAATGTAAAAAAATCCAATTATTCTACTGCCAATTCATCATAGCAGTAATTCCATTGATTTTTGTCCCTAATTCATTTAACAGGAGATTGGTGAATCCATTAAAAGTATAAGGGGAAGAGAATAGAAAAAGAAAATGTTTTTTCATTTCACTTGTAAATTTACTTTGATAAAATGACCACTCAATAAAACTTATTGAGAACTTCAAAGACATCTTTTTTTCCTTAAATTACATAGATTTTTGATTTATAGGTAAATTTTTTTGAATTGCATATGAGATAATGTGGACATGGAAAGATAACCATTAAAAAATGAACAAGAGCCACTTTAGATGCTTAGTTTTATCTACCTTGCACATGAATATAAAATGTCAAGTCGTAAACTCACATTAACAAAGTCTGACAGAATTATTCTTCTATGCCAAATGAAGTGGTGGATAATTAATTTGAAATCTAAGAAATTTTCTGCTAAAAAGAGAGGTAGACAATTCAGAGTTCTAAATTACATTAAAAAAGTGACAAAAAAGAGGTAACATAGCATATTAGGACTTGATTATTTTGAATAAGGGAGGTTTCTGAAAATTAGGATCGAAAGCAATTTGCACTTACAGCTAACTCCAAGTTTAATGCTTCTGCCTGAAATGTGTAGTCATACAGAGCATATGGTTTTTGGATTAATTTATTTTCAATAAAAAAAATGTAAATAAATCTGCATTTAATACATATACACTTAGCACTATTTCACATTTTTAGCCCATGCAACCTGTTTGTTTGGATTAATGTTTTCAGGAGTTTATCAAAAGTAAATTAAGCTTAATGAAATGCTAGTTACAGCTTCATTAAATTTCCAAAGACAATCATTTCAATTCGGCAAAAAAGTGCTATGTTCAGCAGAACTATACTTGAAAAGTTATACTAGCAGATTGTTGAACCTGCATTTTAGTTTTTATTCATGTATTTCTCATGTCAAATGTTTTTTTTCCAAAATTTTGGCCTTTCAAAGATGTTTTAATGAATGAATGACCATAGTAATTACTTTAAAAGCTTTTTTTTCATGTTTAAACAAATTTTGTGCATTTATTCATTATGTTGATGTTTCCATATAACCAAACCACAGAAATTGACCTGAAGGCTGGTTTTATATGTAAAGGTAGACCTTTACTAATACTAAGCCCTAGTGTAGTGCAAGAAATTCACACATCAGTGAAGGGAAAGGGAGGAGGGGGCAAATGCCATCATTGGTTTCCCAGAAAAAGGTGATTTCTACAAACCAAACAGCTTGGATGAAGCTGGGGAGAGCTCAGAGAGATCACCTGAACTGAACCCAGGCCCTTTGGTCAAAAGCCCAGCACCCTATCCACATGACTACATGTGTAAAAACAGTATAGAACAATGTATATGACAGAATACATGTTGCATATTGTTAGTTATTGGAAAAGAGTTCTTGCTTACTTTCCAGCATGAATAACTTTTTTATATCCTAATGATTATCACTAATTATGGTGACAGGTACAATTTCCTTAATGGCTATTCAATTACAAATTTGCATGCTGCACATGCAAAATTTTAATTTATTGTATGAAAAAAATAGTATTTTAATTTTTTAAATAATCCAAAACACCAATAACTTTATATCATTTATTTGAAATCACAACGAAAAATAGTATCATTAAATAGTTTTATCTTTTTAGTACTTATTATTGCAAATCAACACAACTTAACAAAAAATAAAGCTCATAACTGCACAATATGCAAAATGATGGGTCATCCACTATACTGATGGTAACTAATGAAACTCATTATTAACTCAATAATTTAACAAAATAAAATCAAATCATAACATTTTCACAAACATCCATTGTGGAAAAATATAATTACAATAAAATTTTTTGAAATTTACTTTTCAAGCATGAGATGATGTCTTAGAAACTGTGTTGTCTAAGGGGTTCCTTTTCATTTGTCTTCATAGAAACTTGGTTATTTCTACAACACACCCTAAGACACTTTAGAGGTATCCATTTCTTGATCCAGAAACACTGAAGATATTTTCTTTGAGTAAATATTGAAAACATAAGCCATGAAGAAAAACTCATCAGCTTGGCACTTTAGTTTTTGGTGGCTGAAAGTTACATAAACATTTGTTCTTTCTTGACTCTAATTTTTAGGGAAAAACATTGTTAAATAAACAATATTAGAGCTGATTGAGACTGGATGACTGAGTACTAAAAACTAAAAGATCCATCAAATGACAAATATCTATTCCAGTTTATTTTTGAGCCAGGAATGATGTAACTGTTTCCATAACTACCCTTAAGGAAATAGATGGGGAATAAATGCAGGAGGGGATTAAGAAGTGCAAATTAATAAAGCAACGTGAAAAAAAACAGGATGAATTCAGAAAAGAGAAGATAATGAACTGTGTCTAAGCACAAATAGTTTACCCATTTAAAGCTTTCATTATTTGACACACACTAAAAAAAGTCAGAGCTTCATTATGCGTGCAAAAATTACTCTTCCCAAAAATAGGACCATAAAAAAATGCACACAGTTAAACATTGACAGCGAAAATATACTATAATAAGACATACTATCAAAGCAATGCCTAAAAATCTCTTTTCTCCTTCGCTCATTTGCATAATTGTATCAGACAAAATTTCAAACCAGTATGTCGGTAGTAATATTCTACACAAAAATGGCAATCAGTAGCCAAGCCAATGAATGTACATATAATGGATTAACACACTGGGATATGAGCCAAGTAATCCTTGGTTAATTAAATAACACCATAAAAAATAGGTATCATTGTAATACAGGTTTCTTTGTCAAAGGCATTTATAACTACTACACTCCTAGCTGCTGATGTTTTGAGTTGTACACTAAATGATCACAGGGTCTTTCCCTAACATGCAAGCACATGTTCTCCTGAGGATGAAATGAGAATTACTTTTACAAAGACTGTGTGCCTACTGGAATGATATCTCAATGAAATGGGCCTTATTTAATTTTTCATAATTACACCATAGATTCAAACATAAATATACCATAGCATTAGGATTACAAAATCCATTGAAAGATGGTGTAAGGATGGAGCATTTTGGTGTATTTCTATTTTGAACTTCCATTGGTTGCAGGCATGAAGTGCGCCTATGGCTAAGGATACATTCCTCAACATAGAATGACTAGCTCTGGACTACCAGACAATTGAGTCTCTAAGAAATGCATACACGAGTGAAATGTAATGGCATTACATAATAAGGGGTAAGTGTTAAATACGCTTGACTCCATGGCACTCTGTACTCCTGTCGTAAAAAGTTAATGGGGAAGAATGAAAGGAAAACAATAGTTAAGTGGCAAATACACTAATAATGAAGAAATCATCAAATATTAAAAGTTCTGTTCAGCAAACTGCAGTCTGAGAACAAGACACGTGATAACAAACTATACTGTGTCACAAAATGAGCACTTTGGAGAGCTGAGAATCTGATCCAAGAAAGTGTTAGCGTGAGAATTTTGAGAAGGAAAAAAATCTTCATAATTAGAAGATTTAATTTCAAGAGACTTTCTTGATAATTAAAAAAAATAGCATTGCAGGATATTACAAATCTGAGAAGTTGAATAAAATTCACTATGAGCAGCAATATAAATTATGTTCATCTTCTCCATTAATGTTGGTACTTTTTTAAATGCAACATAACATAAATTACAGAATATAATGACAATTCTGGGAAGTAACTATGATCTTCTACCATTCAATTTATCCCTTAGGTCAGGATAGCAGCTCAGTGAGTGCAATCATTACTAGAAATAGATATACAGATTAGATCATTGACTTTTCCCTTCTTTTGCCTTCATTGATGGGCCTATTAAATATCAAATGTAAAAACACAATTGGAAAGGAGGAGTGAACATTTCTGCCCTGACTTTTATACGGATTGCGGAAATAAAAGTAAAATTAGGAAGATTTGCTCTGCAGCCATAGAAATGTGGAGTATGAAACCTAAACCCTATTTCTCATTTAGTTCCCTATTTAGTGGGTAAAAACTTAGTGGCAATATTTTCAGGAAATAACCCCATGATTAATAAAGGAAAACGGCATGGAAATTGTCACATCATTTAATTATTAAACACCTTTAGTTAGATTTTATTAAACAAAATTAGTCCAAGTTTTACCTGCACTAATTTTTCTAAAAGCTAAGATGCTTATATAGTAAATAAATGTGTTTTATGGAGAGATTGGTCAATGAGGCTATGCAATCAATTGCATTAAGCTAACATGCTTCTTATTTTTAGGTTATATATACTTATGACAGATCTAAGATCCCTTTAGCGAATGAAGTGAGAAAAAGAAATCCAAATGATTTCACACTGATGCTACAATAACCAAGACCAAAAAAGTGTACAGAGCTATTTGTGGGGTTTAAATCTTTTGGACACTGATCTGTGGAAGGCCGATTCTAATCAATTCAATTGTTAAAAAAATCATTTGAATCATTTTTATAACCCCTTTCACAGTTATGAGGACAAGAAATAAAAAAATTCAAATGGCATCACTGTAAGTGGTGAGTCCTTCAAAAAATGATGAAATGACAGCCAATTTCATCCTGTGACAAAAATCAATGGCCGAAATCCACTTTTCATGGAAAGAATATGTAGAACAGCTTCATAGTAAATACAAGGTTTGTCTGAAAAAAATACCTATATATTCTATCCACAGAGGTTGTTTGTTATGATAAGAGTTTCAAAATCTGAATAAAAATGAAAATCATCAAACTGTGCCACTATTTTATGATCAAGTGTAATTTTTTCTACGGTTTTAGCCTTCCCAATAGCAATTTCTGGGCATAGGTTCCTTTCGTGACTTGTTTGTTAGCTATGAGACTTCTCCATTTCAGTCAGGCCGTGGTACTACCATGAGTTATAAATGTTATTAAAACCAGATTAAAATTCCAGACACCATCTACCCATTTCAGTGATTTCGTTGGCAGAAATCAACAGCTGGATTCATGTACTGAATACTGGCTGTGTCATCAGTAAAAATAAGCCTCTAATCTAGGCAAAAGCAGGGAACAATGGTGAGCAAGACAAGACAGAGATTTAACAATGTTTGATGGGCTATTAAATTGGATGAGAAGAAATTCATTCAGGGATGGCTTGAATATACGTTGACTCTAACCTAAAGGGTTTCTATAGAGAAGATAAAAAAGGACTGTATTCCACCTCCACCCTGAAAAAATAGATGATGGCTAATGTGCCCACAAAATGTTATGAGATGGACTCCAACATTCAGGGAAAGCAATCCTGTTATCCAACTTTGATTTAGATTTACTGTTTCACGAGGTAAGTGGCTGGCAACAAAACAAAATCAATGCTTAATTTCAATGTTTCTCACTGGTCTTTGTTAATGCCAGCTAGGAGATGGTGACATTCAAGAAGTAAATCAGTGTTTGGTGTCGCATGGCACTATTGATAAAAATATCTCACAATATATGGAATCTGAGCCATTAAAAAACATTACAAGCTTATGATTTTGACTAGCTCTACAGGTTTGTAAGTTTTAACCATTGGTTGTGTATTAATATTAGGTCATAGCTGGGCACTTTTTTAGCTGTTTGGATTACCCTACCTGTGATGTGGCATATTTATTTTCAGCTGTTACCACCATCATGGATTAGGAGTGTTGTTTCTGGAGAATGAGTGATTTGTGGGGGCACAAAGAAGCGAAGATTGAGAGCATTCCAATAATAACCACTGATGAGTCAAGGTAACACTTTTTTCAATTAGTGAATCAGCATGAGTTGGCAAGTAAGAGGAACCAGCTGGATCAAAACCAAAGGATTCAGGTTCAAGCTCTAGCCATCTCTTCCATACTTTTTTCTTTTACGCGATTATTCTTTTTGTAATTATTTTCTACCTTTAGCTACCTTTCCATTTGATGATTTAGGCTTTTGTACTATATATTAAAGGCCACTCTACCAGATTAGTTTTTATCAATTAATTTACTCCATTGTGGAATAAGCACCTGAATTATGAATACGCTGTATTTTTTAATGAGTAGGTGTGTATGCCTCTGCATAGAATTTACTTTTAATGTTGCACCTTGGAGATTCATATTTTAGGATGGACCAGGCTTAGAGAGATATTTCCCCATGTGAAATGATCCTGAATGCTTTGTAAGTGTGTGGAATAATGTGCTCACACTTACTCATTGCAAGTTTAGGAAGCTCTGAAAAAGAGGACTTTTTCTTCACATGTTGCAATCAAAGGGGAATATGAAAAAATAAGGATTGCAAAATTAATTTTAAGAAAACCTAACAAAAACATTAAAAATGAGAACTTAAATCTGAATTTACCTAAATGTATTAGTGATGCATCTTGGTTTTATATAAATTAGTGTATTAAGCAGAAGGTATAAAACATTGGATGCTGTGGACTAGCAAGTGAAGCAGCAATAAACACAACATATAAGCAATTATCACTGGTATAGCCCAAAGATTGCTCCTTAAGCTTATTGAGCCACAGAGGAAAAATTAGTTTTTAGACAAATTGAGGAATGACTTGCAAAATAACCTAGCCTTTCCCTCATGCAGAACACTAAACTTGAACATGCAACATGAATAATGAGTCAACAAAACAATCAATTTTAATATGACAGACTAAACTTCAAACACTCGGATAACAAATTAAGGATCAAAGCAGATTTGCATAACAGAGAAAAATTATGTTCACTTACCCTTTAGGAACATCATCTCCGGATGTGTGCCTTCTTCGTTGGCTATTGACATTGTTATTGTTACTATTACTACCATTTCCTCCCCCTTTACCTCCTCTTCGGTTACTACCTCCTGCTACCCTTTCCCCACCTCCCCCAGCCAAAATCACATTTGTACCACCTGAAAGAGAGAAAATGTAGACAATTATTTTCAAGTGCAAGAAATTCTCAATTGTTCAGACTCCTGATTAATGTGGACAGAATCTGGCAGTGAAGTATGGGTAATTTACTTCAGGGGTTCAAAGATGCCAACACTAGCAAACTGTGAAAGAGAATGTTTTTACATCTACTTTTTGCCAAAACTGATGGAAAATAAGAATATTATTTCACAAATGGCAATACTTAATATTTCAAGGGTATGTTTCATATTATGGAAAAATACCTGTAATAAAGCAAATTTAACTAGTAGCATCACATAATTATGTCCACAAAAGAAATAAAAGTTGAAGTTAACGAAGGCGATGAATTTTCTCAACATATTTGAAGGTCAGAATTACAATTCAAAGTTGGAATGCAGGGTGCAAAATAGGTATACACATTAATCCTAAAAAATATTTTAAACAATGCATAATTGCTCACTTCATCCAGTAATTAAAATTTCTACCACTTCATATCATGCATGGGAAGGCCCAGAAGTACCCGGTCTAACCTAGAGATTGTGGTAGTAGTTTGAAAAATATCACTGCAATAGAAAGTATGCAATCTATAAGGCATATGTTTCAAGTGTGAAGATGCTACATTGATTAGTATTTGCTGGGCAGCCATCAATAGTGAACGTTTTCAGTGATTGTGAAAATGGAGAAAATTGGTCATCGTTATGTGATACAATACTTTTATTTGAAAGGCCTCAGCCCAACAATATAAAAGCTGACCTGGATTCTACTCTGGGTGAGTCTGCTCCTTTGTTTACAACAGTAAAATATTGGGTAGCAGAGTTTAAATGAGGCCGTACAAGCTGTCAAGATGAGCATCCCATTGGTCGACCAAATGAGGTGACAACTCAAGAAATGGTGAAGAAAATTCACAAAGTGATACTGATGATTGTCGACTGAAAGTGCCCAAGCTATCAGACATAGTAGGTATTTCAAAAAGTGCGGTACACTGCATATTAAGAGAAAATTTGGACATGAGAAAGCTGTGTGCAGCATGGGTGCCGCGTTTGCTCACACTCAAACAAAACCAGTGTCATGAAGATGTTTAAATTGACTGTTTAGCAAATTTTCATAGCAACAAAGCCGAATTTTTGCCGTTTCATAACCATGAATGAATCATGGGTGCATTACCCGAGACCAAAGAACTATCAAAACAATGGATTCAAAAGAGGGAACAGACTCAAAAGAAGGCGAAGACCATTTCATCCGCAGGCAAGGTCATGGTGTTGGTTTTTTGGGATATGCGTGGGATAATTTTCATTGAGTATCTTGAAAAAGGTAAAACTATCAACGGCTAGTATTATGCAAAATTATTTCAAGGTTTGAGCAAAGAAATCAAGCAAAAGCGGCCGCATTTGGCTAAGAAGAAAGTGTTGTTTCACAGGACAATGCACCAGCAAATACGTTATTGCAATAGCCAAAATTCAAGAATTAAAGTTTGAATTGCTACCTCATGCACCCTATTTGCCAGATTTAGCCCCACTTGGATTATTTTCTGTTCACAAATTTGAAAAAATGGCTTGGTGGTCAAAGATTTCCAACTGTGAAGAAGTGATGCTGGCAGTTAATGGCTATTTTGAAGAGCAAGACAGTTCTTACTATAAAAAGAGTATCGAACTTATTGAACATTGCTGGGAAAAGTGCATAGAGCTAAAAGGAGATTATGTTGAAAGTTAAATACATTTTTTTCCAAAATTTTTGTATTGTCTTTGTTGGGTCGGGTACTTCTGGGATTACCCTCGTATTTCCTTTATCCCATCGTTTTAAACATGAATGATTGAATTCAATTCAATTCCATTCTTAGGCTTTTAATCTCAACGAAAGTCTTATTTTCTTTCAATATCAATTACTCAGCCTCAATCCAGAACTTTAAATCTCATTTAAAATCTCATCCTAAGATTTTAATGCCAAATCAAGCTGGCATTAGGATTTAACCAACGGGAAATCTTCACACAATTTTAGGGGTACAGTATGAATTATTTTTACCTGTGACACCATGAAAATACACTATGATTCATTTAATCATGATAACATCTTGAAGAAGCAAGCAAAAAAAGCTGAGTCATATTCATTTATAAACAATGAACTAAACTTGATTACAAATACTCCATTGGTCCAAAGAAGCTTGCAAACTCATCCCTGTATTATACTTCATTCTGTAGGGCTACAAAGTATTATCATTCAATCATATGTAAATGCATTATATGTTCAGTTGAGTAATTCAGCAACATTAACAAATATTATATGCACATGAGCATACTAAGGCAGATATTTGGGGCTTCCTTTCCATTAACTGCTGTCCTCATGGATGCAAGAAGTTCATTTCCCTTGCTATCAGACATTTTATTTGCAAAATCATTTACATCATGTCACGAGTGTATTTTTTGCAAAATCAGAGGAAGAAAGAGGATGAAAAAGACAATAACGGAACAGGTTGTCTTGAAACATGGCATGCACATATTTTATAAATTCAGTTGACATACTGAATGAAAGAAAATAGAATGCCTTGGTACCACCATAAAATATAATCTTCTTCAAACAAAATTCTCAAGGAAACCAGAAAGGCCATTAAGAAAATGAGGTTTCCTATTTAAGGGAGGTTCCATGAGAAGTGGAGAGATGAGATTATGCTAGGGAGAAGGTTGAAACAGAGGTATGAATAAGCAGTGATTAATTTCTGAGTGCCTTAATGACAGAGGTCTGCTCTTCAAACAAATCCTATGATTCTAGTTTTTTTTAAATCCGTGGACCAACTGCACCAAAACCTGCACTGAATGTCAGAGAAAAAGTTCCGCAGTTCTAGAAACCAACCAAGTTGGCAGTTCACTATCCTCTCCATGAGAAACTAATGCAACATACGTTAAGAAGCATCACCCTAATGCGGCAATTGTTACATGAGCTACAAATTTATATAATGATAATGCTGTATTGCATTTTAGCAATATTTTGAAGAGTCGAAAAAGACAAATTTATCTCGACATTCACCAAGAGAAAAAGAATTAGTTATGTGACATAAATAATAAACTAATTATTTTAATGCATTTTTTCTACAAATCTAATTTGCATTTCAGGTTGGTTCAATATACAATAGAGGAAGAAGGGTAGACTATAATTCTCTATTGCATCAAATATTGAGAAGTATCACCCTAATAAGACTGGCTATGCGCACTAAAAATTACATAATGATACTGTTGCATTTTCAAAAAACTGATGAGTTGGTAAAAACAAATGCCTATTGGTAGATTTCTAGTAAAAATGAATTATAAATGTATCATAATAATTAACAAACTATTTTGAAAGTTTTTTTTGTGCGAATCAAATTCACATTCCTAGTGGTTTCATTCCACAATAGAAGAGAAGGTGAACATGAAAATGATCCTAAATAATGTCCAAATAATTTTCTTTGAATAAACCTTGTGCAAAATTTATTTTCTTTCGGTATGGAAAACATTATCGTATATTACATTACTTCATATGGAAAAAAAAGATTCACAAAATGAGTTTTGTGTTTTACGAGAAAGGTTGTGAGATGGATCATGCTCGTATTACGAGGTTCTAATGCAATGGGTGCATATTATAATCAGAAACTTATAATAAAAAATATATTATCAAGATGTATAAATCAATAATCTTGTTGCTTTCACTTACTCTAATGTTAACTGATAATCAATTTTGTTAAATGACTAATAAAAGAGCATCAAATATCTTTCACAAAAAATAAGCATGACTTACTGTTGCCATTAGAAGACCATGCTGATGACTGCTGTTGGGAAAGGTTTTGATGTGGAGGATGATGCTGGTTTAGTATATTGGGGGCAGCACCAAGGCATTGGATACTCTGCTGCTGCAGACTCTGGGATGGAGGTGAGCACGATGACCCACCTAGTTTTCTACAGGAAAATAATTTTATACTTATATGAATTCAGTTTTCCTTCAACTTAAATTCAATCTTTTAAATTTCATATAAAATAATACTAAATTTGTCATTTCACAGAGAAAAATAAACTTAAATATAAAGATAAATTATGTCATTCTAGGACCTTGTATTATAGCTTTATAGGGAGAAATAAAGGGGGCATTACACTTGAAATATTTTCAAGGTATTATTTTGATGGAATGGAGATTTTTATATCCATTAAGCTATTGACTTAAATGGACCTCATAATTAAAACACTTAACATTTATGTGTTGGCTTCAATTAGCTAGAAATTTTCAGCAGATAGTACAAATCACACTTCACAGGAAATAGCAGAGAAAAAGTCCACAATGCTTTAAAAAAGAAAAGAAATTGCAACCACAGTTTTTAACAAAAAATCTTTTACAAGAAAATTAATTACTCTTATAAACAAACTCAGCTTTGTTACATGAAATATTTCTGATATGCCATGAAATATCTCACAACTGCTTATAAGGAATGAAATGAAACACTTGTGATAGCTATAATATTACTCTTCAGGTGCCTCAGCCACAGAAAAGCTTTTCCATAGAAAAAAATGTATCCAAGCACCATGCCAAGAAGGTTCCTAGACAATATACACAACATACTCTGGGATATGATAGATTGAGATTCAAAATGCTTTCATGCAGGAACTGGTACAGCTTGATCTTACGTTCCTATCAACAACACATTCAAAGGATGGAGCACATCCTTTAAAAAATTCGAATTATTCAATCTACCATTTTCCATTTCCTTAATTTAGCAGCCATAACTCTTATAGCTATGCTATTTGCACTCTTCCTTGTGTCCTTTATTAAGTTCTTATCATTAAATAGACTTCATCTCTTGCTATTTATTCACAGACAAATTTTAATTTTGGACACCTGTCAAACACAGATGAGGCAATCAAAATATGCAACTCACTATTATTTAAATGGCTATAATTGGGATTTGAACTAATGTATGCGCTACCAAGACAAAAGCATAATCAAGGTACAACCTTCTTTACTTTTAATCTACAAATATTTTTCATAAATTAACAGTTTAAGTCGACACTGTTTTTCTTTTTTGGGTTTAACAGCATACAAAAAGTTAAATTATATTATTGTTGGGAAGAACTTTCTTTCTAAGCAAGTGACTTGATATTTTTACTTTTCACTCTTTCACTGAACATAATTATTTTCTAAAAATGGAGATTTTACACTCAGTTCAATCATAGATTAAGAGGAAATATGTTTCTAATAACAGGAGGTGTACTACTGATTGTGATGCAGAAGCCAGTCTATTTTGTATCACTTAGTCCCACAATTTAAGCCAGTTGATGGCATCAATCCATTAAAAGCTTTTTAAACATGAAAGTTCATTACTCATTTTACTCACCATGTCTTTCATTTTCAGTCTATTACAGCAAATGAAAAGGATACATGGCAGTTATCTAACCATAGTTAGAGGAATGAGAAAATATTGTATGGCATCCCTAATTTAATCACTCCCTAGACTTCCATTCAACCTGAGCAGACTAGTAATGTCTTTATCCCTATTGAATTGACATGGTGCAAAACTCAATTTCCAGATGAATTATTAAATACCTACATTTTGTAAACATTATTTCAATTATAATTATTGCATAATAATTACATTATTAGACCTGTATGATTCTTAATCCATATCATTAAGCTAGCCCAAATCTTTCATTTTTACAAATTAGCACCCAGTAATCAACAGGGAACTATTAATCTTCATGTTGCCATAGAGTTCTGTCTTTACTTAAAAGTAAATGCAAATCTAACCATTGATGACATTCACTAAATGGTTAATCTACTTAATATAACAATGCATCTTTAACAGTAGATAATTTGCACAAATTTAGAATTTAATGGTTAATTACAAACATTATATTTAATTAAATTTTAATAATTTTTTGTATAGCATGGTAACATAGTTGTTGAAGCAACATGATAAGCATCGAGTATTTGAAAAGTGCTAGGCATGGTGAAGGAAGAGAGGAGAAACTGTTTGGAAGAGAAGGAAAAGAGGAGCAATTGGTGAAGAAGAGAGGAGTTGGAGAAATTGCTAATCGATTGTGATTGGCCATGAGTTTTGTAATCTGTGGTATAGGGGGGGGGGGGGAGAATGATGACTAAGTGAGGAAGAGGTAAGAATAGGATGGGTGTGTTCAATGGAATAATGGAATGAAGGGAGGAAGTATATAGGATTGAAGATGGGCTTATTGTAGTATTAGATGTCAGCTTGTGTTTGGTTATGATAGTCGAAGAAATGTAATTTTGCACCTTTGTTTAGTTTGACCAAAACCTGTCCTAATCGGTAGAACACCAATAATAATAGTAATAGTAATGGCATAAATGTAAGTTTTATACCACTCAATGGCAATGGAGAAACAGTCTAAGCATAGCAGTATTTTGGCATCAGTGAATAGATTTATTTAATGGAATCAAGCATCCATAGTTATAAATATTTGTCTTCACACTCTAGCTATATTTTCATGGATTAGATTATTTTTTACTAATACTCTTTTACATTAGTAAGGCATATGAAAATTACCCAATATTTACATTAACTCTATCGGACAATTTTTACAAGAGAGAAATGAGAGTAAAAATATTTTTCGATACTTACTTTCCTTCCTTGCAATTGATGTGATTATGGGTCAGGGAGGCTGGAGGAATTGAAGAGGCAGATGAACCGGATGACAGTGATATAGAAGAAGATGATGAAGATGACGAAGATGAAGGAGAGGCAGAGGAAGGTGAAGGTGAAGAAGTTAGGTGGTTGGAAAGGGGAGCTGTAGAAGTTGGTGCTGAAGACACATTTAACTGTTCGTGCAGCTTACGTTCATACTCAGTATGTTTTCCCTGTTGCATTTCTTCCTTAGTAAAGCTGGCCTCTCGATCGCCTGTCAAATCAAAACAGATTGAATATCATAACAAGCTAATAATGGATGTCAACAAATGCAATTATCTGTCGATGTCTAAAAAGGATGCCATAAAGAAAGGCAGTCTGGACATTTCATTGAAAATTTTCCAGGAATTTAATGGCTCACCTAGTTCATGGAGATACATGCAGTCTGGTTTAGGGCATGACAAGCCTTTCATAAAATGGGCACAATATTTAGTGGTGCCTAAGGAAGCCTTTAGCGGGCGGCCATCCATCACAACAGATGAAACAGCTTGTATAGCTCGAAGAGCTTCTTCTGCCCTAGAATATGTCACATATGCACTGGCACTTGGGCCCTATAAATGAAAGCATAACTATAATAAGGAAAATACATAAACTCAACTATGTAATTATTATAAGCTCATTTAAAATTACACAAGGATAAAGTGACCTTTTTCACAACAGTAAAAATATGACAGCAAGATTTTCACCTAATAAGCAGGCATAGAAAATATAATAGAAAACAAAAATCAATTGGGACATTTACCAAGTATGTATACGCAACATTTTAGGATATAACACTAAAATTAACGCAGAAATTACCTGAGAACCAGCATATGAAGTGCTTTGATTTATCACAACTTTGTGGATTTTCCCATACTTCCCAAAATAGTCGTACTTTTTCAAAACCTGAAATTAAGATAATTTCCAATTGATAAATTCATTAACATTAACTTGCATGAAATATAGAATGTGAGAGAACTTCAATTAAAACACTACAAAATAGGGAATGTGGATGTAATTTCATACATTTTGATTTTGAAATAATAGAGGTAATTGATTACTATACATTTGATATTATTCCCTTTCATTCTCATCTTTGCACAGGCAGGGTATAAACAGTAAGTATTTGGACTTTTATTTTAAATTTTAGTAAAAGACAATAAGAATAACATAGCAACAACATATTGTAGAACAGTAATCATATCTATCTCTCTAAGGATAACATTACAGATTGCTTCTATTAAAATGATACTAGAAAAACACATTCAAGATGTAACTTACCTCAGGATCTGCTAACCGAAGAGGTAGACCAACAACAAATACTAAGTTACTTTGCACCACACGAACGTTAGCTAAATGCCGCCTTCCTTCAGAAAGTTTATTCTTTCTCCGAGAATCTCGCTGCCGTTTTTCAGCCTTCAATTTTGCTATCTAAAAGACAAATAATGTGCTAGTTAAATAAGCTTTAAAAAGGAAATACTTAACTATGGAGCATATATTTATTTTTAAATGAACTAAATGTGAAGAACCAGCAACATGAATTGAGCAGTAAAAGCATACATACCTCCTCCTGAGTCAATGGCTTGAAGTCAGCTGGATCCTCTGGATATGCTTTCCGACATGCTGGACAAAGCCCATTTTCATCCGTCCGAATTCGATGCCAGCAGAACCTACAAATCTGGAAGAGGACAAGTTGTATTTGAACTAAAGTTAGTAAAAATGTTTCAGTCTAGTATTCCAAAGGAAATATTTATGTCACCAGAAGGCCATGATAGCATAAAAATATCAGCAATCAATACAACACTAGGATTTATGGGAAAGCTTACAGTTAAGATAGAAGATGGAAAAGAATCATCATTTTATACATCATGGAGGGATGAGGGAAACATGGATCAGCTAATGAATGATTTAGTGTCCTCTAAAAGGCATTACTATGTAGCTTGCCATTCTCCAAATCCATAGCAGTGTTTAATAGTTTTGAGGTCAATCTTTTATTTTACTATAATCCACACATGACAATTAATTTGATATATCTATAAAAAGCATATATACAATAAATAATACATAATCAAAAGCCACCTAACAGGCTCCTAATTCAGAATGTTTAAATGCTTGCCAGATAGGGAATCTTATTCATACAGAATTTAGGAATTCCATCATTTGATGAAACTCATTAAGCATACCATAGTTCTATAAAACCTAAATATATCAGTACTATATTTGTAAATATCTCGCAGAAGATGCTAGATTGTAATTTTATATATCCACTAAATGGTGAAAATGATACATCCTTGCTAATCTGAACCAAAGTTGTCTCTTAAAACCAATTTAATCTGGACAGACTGACCATGCATTGCACTGTAATGGACTATTTTAATTTATAATGTTAAATATACCTCTTTAACAAAAGAAAGTTTAGGAGATAACCATGACAACATTTTCTATAGCTCCTATAATTAGTTTGAATAAAATATTACAAAGAGAAGAATGACCTTGAACTAATGTCATGACATGAAAAATTTGTTTGTTCACAAACAAACCAAAAACAGCTATAAGGGTCTTTCTTAATAGGTTCAATTCATATAAAAAATCAAATAAATGACGCTGGACAGCATAATAGAACCTACAATTAAAACAGGATTAAGTGAGGAGGGAATGAAGAAAACTGATTATTCAGTGAAGTGATAATCACAGAGTGAAATGAAGATGTTGCCAGGGAGAAGAGCTTAAGGTAACTAATCCTAGGGAATTGCACAAATAAGGGATGCAGCAGATTAGGGACTTCATTGGAAAATGAACAGACAACATTTATGGTGTGCCCAAGACTTATACTGAGAGTAGGGCAGGTTGGGAAAGATCCTTTCATGAAGCAGGATAAGAATTTCATGTCAGAGGCCCATTGAACAGCTTGTCGTAAAGATAAAATATGCAATATTTTATACAATCCTATACTCAATAATAAGGTAAGATTTTACAGAGACTCCAATACCTAAGCTATAATTACTACAGTTTCCTCATTAAATTATTACATATTTGTATTGTATGTGTTGTGTCCAGCTTGCTTAGCCATCATAATGTTGGTAGATACATAGTCTGGATACTTTTAAAAATCTCCCTCAAGTTCGAATTCAAAAAGTTCAACTCTCAAGCCTTCCCCCTTACAGCACATTCAAATCTTTATCCCAGTCATATTTAATTTGGATAATTTTATAATTCCTTAACACTGAGCAAGATGAGAAAAATTAGTTTTATACTAATATTAAAATAACTTTAAAATATACACAAGACAGGGATAACATTAAAAATATTAAGTTGCCTTTATTATGATTACATGTCATCTAATTATGCTAATTTGGCAGTTATCATGATTAATTAATCTCACCACAATGATTATTTTAAAAGGTGTGGCAGAGTCATTATGGGAGGAAACCAGCAGCTGAGGTCATTTGTGCCATTGAGGATAGGAGGGTAACTTGTTAGAGGTAGGATATTCAGGAAATGAAGGATGGGTGGAAAGAAACCCAATGACATATTCTTAACAAAAGGCACTCAATTTAACATCTTATCCAATGGATGGCACACACCACTTGCCAAAGTGCCTTCCACATAACACCCCAAGTATGAACTGGGATTACACTGAATAACCCTCCCAACACCGGGATTTGACCCTGGACCCTTACGGTGACAAGCCAGCACACTAGGCACTGCACCGACTGTATCCCTCTATTTATAAAAGCAATCAATTAAAATTACATTTGAGATGATGCTGATTACATCAATGATTAATTTAAGAATATCGCAGTCTTGAATTATTAATTCTTGATTTTGAAAGTAATTTGTAACTAATTACATTTGAATAGTAAACAGCCCTAAAAATTAATACACCTGCAAACTATGTGATGAAATATACATGAAAAACTGTGCTAATGAATAAGAACTTCAAACATCTTTGTTGGCAAAAGTGATATGTATAAGACGCAACAATTCAGAGTACGAGATTATAAATTGACAAAATATACCAATATCAATGTTGCAGTGATCACATGATATAATGAACCAACATTTAAGCTACAGATAACCCGTGTAGCATTACTATACTTCTCAAGTATCCTGGGGAAAAGGAGTATGAAATTGAAATGGTACTTGTTTTCACAGCACTCACTTAACTGATATCCTAGCAGTATAATCATTAGAGAAGGCTGACTTCAAAGATATCCACAGGAACCAATTAATCATATTAAAACCTGGTTGTTAAGTGATAAAACTGTAATAAATTTTTACAGCATTAATGGAAAAAGTTCTTTGATATCAACATTCCAGTCAACTAGGTAACATACGAGGGTGATCTGAAAAGTTCTCTGCCTGATGATGAAAATTATTTTAAAAATTTTTTTCCCCAAAATAATCACCTTTAATATTGATACATTTCATCTGGTGGTGTTCCGGTGCCATTATCCCACCTCAATAGGGTTCTTTCAAAAGTGCCATGAAGTACTTATCTACAACTGTCGCAATTGCTTATTGATTGGAGGTTAAACATTGACCAGTGAGGAAACTGGAGTTTATGGAAGAAGTGGAATTACAAGAGAGCCAAATCCAGGGAACAGGGTGAATGTTCCAGCACTTCATAGTGAATATCCCTCAATTTTCCCATCACCAAGACACTTTTGAGGCCAGGTGCATTGTCTGGATGGAAAATAATTTTTTTCTTGGCAGGACAGTTCTGTTATCATTAACTTTGCACCTTGTTTTTTTAGAAGATTAGACTAATAATCCCCACTTATTGCTTTACCATTTACAAGATAGATGATCAACAATTCCTTTTGCATCCCAAAAAACTAATTCTATGACCTTCCCGCTGTCAAAATGTGGACATGGAAAGATGTGTTCTGAGTCATTGCCTGTAATAACTGTATGTTCATATTGGGCAGGGAGGGTTAATATTGAGCTGTACAAGGGGGGGGGACCCAGCATATGTACCCAGCCTGACCTAGAGTTGGCGGTAGTAGCTTGAAAAATATCACTGTATTAGAAGTAACAAAGCAAAGAAATCAAGCAAAAGCGGCCGCATTTGGCTAAAAAGAAAGTGTTGTTTCATCAAGACAATTCACCAGTTCAGAAATCCATTACTAATCGCCAATATTCATGAATTTCAGATGGAGTTGTTACCTCATGCACCCTATTTGCCAAATTAAGCCTCCCTCAGATTATTTTCTGTTCGCAAATTTGAAAAAATGGCTCGGTGGTCAAAGATTTTCCAACCGTGAAGAAGTGATGTCGACAGTTAATGGCAATTTTGAGGAACAAGACAGTTCTTATTATAAAAAGGGTAACAAACTTATTGAAAATCGCTGGAAAAGTGTATGTAGCTGAACGGAGATTATGTTGAAAAATAAATACATTTTTTTCCAAAAGTTTTGTGCTTTCTTTGTTGGGTCGGGTACTTTTGGGATTACCCACCTATTGCAGGGCGAGGGGGATGATCAAAAGCAAAAAGGAATGAAAAACGTGGAGAAATGGCCTGAGGGCAGCATCCATATATATGTTTGCAGATTCTTTTTTTGAAATATGGTACTAAATTAAATGATCTACTATTGAAATAAAGTTGTTGTTAATGATTTTGTCCACCCCTGACTGGCACTTTGCCTCGACTACTGTGGTAAGGTAACTGGGATAAGTTACATGAAATGGATAAAACTAAAAATATTGGGGGTAATGAAAATCTCAGGGGGGGAAAGGAAAATTGAACTCCTATTTGGCGCAAACTCTAGCCACACCATAGCTCTTCACTTCATCAGCTGATGAGAGACCACCTTATTTGCCTATAGATATGGGGATGGTAGTTGAGTAAGGTATTCAATTTACATACCATACCAACCAGTTTGAAACCTGGCGACTTAGCATGATCCCAACTTTAGCCAAGTAGTAAGGTTTTTAGGTACCATGTCTTTCTGTAAAACTGCAGGTGATAAAAGGAAAGGAAATGACCCTCCTGGCCCCTTATAAAAGGATTTCTCATACCATGTGATGTTGGGAGTATAACTGTTTAAATGGTTCTTATTAATATCTAATAATTTAAGCAAAAATAAAATTTGGTAAAAATCACACGAAGGACAAATTAGTATTATTCAATAACTTCAATTTGTTCAAGCGGGCAGACATTGACACAATTCACAAAGAGACATCACATTTGATCATTTATTGAGAAACCATAATGATAAAATGCCACCTTATGACTACACTTTCATTTACAAAATAAAATGTAAAATCTGTCAACATTCATATAACAATCATAATATTCAAGAATACTTTGTGCACCTTCAGAAGTCATTTTGCTCAATCAGTGTTTGCTAAATGCATCTTTTTTTAAACTGTTCACCACATCACTCCAAAGGATGCAACTTTACTCAAATCAGATGAAACCTTCAAACTTAATGCTTCAAACAACCCTAAAATCTAACGGATCATGAGAAAATGATTAGCAAAACAATTGATATTCACAAAAATACACTATTGACTTCAATCCCAATTTAGTTCCTAATAATAAAACAATATGATCCCATTAAAAAAATTTCAATTTTATGCTTTTCTCTGTTCTTAGTTTTCCTTCCCTATACACAGCTCTGACAAATCTGAGATTGCACACACTACAAAAGTGATATTCGACTTTTATCTCTGTACAACCAAGTTAGCTATAGGAATATATACCTTTTGAAACTTAACATATCAAAGTCCTTGTTTCAGGGCCTTTTTGCAATATGATGAGAGGAATTAATCACCTCACTGAGTAAATATGAAGAACTGGGGCGATGAAAGGAAATGTGAGAAGAGGAAGGAGATGTAATGGTTGTGAACATGCAAGATTGTTTTTTAACCATGGGTCATAACCACTACTGATAATTAATAAAAGTAGTTTCTTGGCAACATATCATTCTAAAAAGCTTGCTACTTTTGAGACAAGTACATAGGGCAAATTAAGAAGGACGTAAAACAGGGAACCTATCAGAGAGTGAGGAAAGTAAAACTAGGTAGGGAAGAATGGAGGGCTGCAGTAAACTAATCTTAGGATTGAAATACTGATGAAGATGATGATGCTACTATTGATCGACAAACAAACTGCATCAATGTCTATAAATCTGAAAGGATTTCATTTAAGTGTCAGCCATAGAACATTGGATCATTCTAACACTTTGCTCAAAACTTAATGTCGCCATTTATCTGATAAGAGTTGAATATATTTCAGAAAAGTGATAGGGACCCACACCTTTTACATTCAAGCTAATATTGTACCATCAGACACAATCCCAATATCTGAATTATCCAGTATTAAGTGATTTCTAAATTCATAATGGTTTCCTTTTTAACGTTCACAAATTGATTATTAGAAACTGCAAACCCAATGATATTCTCTTAATTTGGTAATTATCCATTAGGGAAAGTTATCCCTACAATTTATTTTAAATTAGCTCATTGCCCTTGTCCAATATAAAAAAACATATTCATTTGACAATTTCCAGGATAATATGAAGATACATTGTGCAATGCAACCACAACGAGCATTTTGAAAATGCAAAGCCATTGTCTCTTAAAATTCTATTCGCAAAAAATAATAACACTCATACTTTTTGATAAATACAAAGGTAATTATCATTAATTTAATCTTGAAATCCTTAGGTTAAAGGGCAAATAAGTTTCATTTTACATGTGATTAATGAAAATTGTGCATATAAAGCCCTCGAAAAAGTCTTCACAATTTAAACTGATATACTGAGGTTACCCACACTTTTAACTTTTGAGAAACACTAAAATGAAACTGCTTAACAGAAAGATCCGATACACTGAAATATCAAGAAAAATACCTGATGTGGAATAGTCAACGATGATGCATTTTGTATTGCCAAATATATATGGGCACTTGGAAATAAAATTTTAACATGGAGCATTGTGGTGATAAATAATCATGTGATGTCTCACCCTTGCCTGAATAGGCAAAGAGAAATTATGCATCCAGAGTAGCCAGCGTCTTTGAAAATAATGTTTGCCACTTACTTGATATCCACACGTGCAAGGGAAGAAGTTGAGATCGTCCACCTCAAGTGGTTCCATACATAGGGGGCATTCCACTTGCTCATCTCCACTTTGGTTGAGAACTGACATGATTCTTTCCTACTCGGGTAAATACAGCTCAACTGTCAACAAAAAGTATACGACAGACTAGAATTACCTATATTGAAAACAAAAATAACATATATCCTGAATTAAATTTCAATAACTAATGATTATAAGAGAGAATCGAATATTCTGACGGTTTACTAAGAACATCGGTTTGACACATATGACCTCGTTCAACGATTTTCTACAAAAACGACCATTCAAGTATATATTGAAGGGTAATATCACGTACAAGTCATATTTTTATTACTTGTTCGGTGTGAAATACTAAATGAAACCTACGAAGAAAATCTGTTCGACATTGGAAAGGATGACAACGAACGAATCCAGTTGACACTACGGAAATAAACGAATATGCTATTCTACTAATCACGGTCTTAACAGATTCCAGCTCTAACATTTCATTACCAACGCAGTCCAAAATACACACAGCTGCAACATCAAAGATACGAATAATTCCGAAGTTAAAATAATTTTTAAAAGTTTTAAATGTTTACGTCAAACTACCAAACGTACATTTTAATTAAGACTACATGAATCACGGAGCTCAATTCTGCTGTCAAAGTATATACAAAATAGTTTAATTCTTCCTAAGACGAATGCAAAACAAGGGCAAAATATATAAACTGAAATCCTCTATTTCCTATTTAAGGCTTCACATTACGTAAATCATTCTTGTTTATACCCTAAAAACAAAGATACATACGCCTGATAGTTTATAAAAACTTCACAACAGTACTGTCACGATTAATACTAAAAAAACAGGACTTATAACACGAAGAAATAAATTGGAACGTTTCTCGCCAGGTTGTCAAACTGCCATGTTGGTAGTTTTAATCAGATCCATAACGAATACTTCCGTCTTGCGCCGCCGCCCATTATTTCTCACTAATAATATAAAGTTATCTAACACCCGAGATAAATACTAACTAAGCATAAAAAATCACTCAATACTCATAAGTCTCACTTTTGAACGTCCTGGCAAGAAAACCAAGGATTTTTAACTGCTCGGCTAGGTCTCAATTAAGTGAAAACACATCAACAATTCATAACTAGAGCAATGGATAAAATGCGTGTACTGCACCTTACACATTTAATATCTAAATATTTCAATAGGGAGTATACACTACTTCAGAGTGTTTACTTACGTTACACTTTCTATCAGAATCTCTATTAGGAAATTTATGGTTGATGAAATCAGGTTATTTGCGCAGCTGTTCGGCGCAAAACTCCCGGATGTACAAGCAGAACAGCATCGAATGCATTTTGACAACTGAATAACTAAAGAAGCGCAAAATTTGTATTTGACGGAAAGTTTAAGATTGTGAATACTTTAAGAACATTGGATTGTTTCATTTAACTATGAGGGCTACGAAGATAATGTGTCATCAATATGTAAATGAACTGGCAAACATATACATTCTTTGGTCACTTTTATGTAAAATTTTCATTTTGAATTATAGAAACTGTGACCGATTCTTCATTATCTGATTATGTCTCATGTTTATTGAATTGTAAATTGTCCATGTTTTCGTCGATTTGCCGTATAGCGAGCAATGATGCATTTCGGATGGTGAAATCTGAACTATCACGGTCGGTTGTACCTAAAATGGAGTCGCGATGTCACCCCAATGTTAAGGTTTGTCTAAACAAATATTTTGTTTCTCATTTAAATTACCAAAATTATTACCCATTGACTTGAATTCTGCTAGTGGCGGAAGAGTACTGGATTCAAATTGGAATGGTGCAGAAGAGCACGGTTAACTGTAATTTTCATACGATGCTCGACCTATTCCGATATCATTATGTAAACGTCCTCTGTTATTTAGAGAGTAGAGCTCCAATTTTCAGTAATACTTGGTGTAATAATTTCTTGGGTTCTTTTTGAGGAAAAATCGCCGTAAATAATCGTGTTTTAATTTTTTACTGATTTACATATTTTATTAGAACAATCTTGACACGTTCAAATGGTTTTCCCCATTACCTTTTATTCTCACGGAAAGTATCTCGTCACGAACCTTAAAATCAACCGCCAGAGTAGCCGCGAATTACTCAAGCTTTTCCCAAAAATGTCATAATTTTTAAGTGTGAAATATATCTCATCTTTGTAGAAATATTTCATCATGCGATTCTCATGTTAATTTCAATTTGTTCTTCTGAGGAAGTATGTTTAATATTTACATTATTAAAGTAAACTTTAAATATTTATTTGCGACCTTATTGTAACTTTTTGACTTTGTAGATGGTTGCCTTGATATGCACATAATCATTTTGTTGAAAAAACATGACTGTCACCTTTTAACAGAAGTAACTTGTCTTGATGATTGAAACTCAAATAAGTGATGAATGCAGTAGAAGAATTTAAGTACACATGTCATCTTTACATAAATATTAGTTGTCAGGCTTGAGCAATATTCATACGAGCTAAATTTCTTATGTACCTACTATTCATGTGTTTTTTCATCTGTGGATGAAACAAGCATATTCCATGAGTACATTCACTTATATGATCCTTTTTATCCTAAAACATATTCAACTGATTTGGATGTCACTCATGTGAAGTCCTCTGAAGCACTTCAACATGTGGGTCAAATCCTCACCAACAAATCTCAGTAGCATTACATTTTTATTTTTTGTATGCCAAAGGCTAATTTGTATGCTTTTTGTTATTGATAGCATCTCTACAGCAGAAACAAAGGGAAAAGAGTTGACCCACTCTCCAAGAACTTGTAAATTACTCAATTCTCGCTGCTTAGCTCCTGAAGATGTTCTGATCAAAAGTCATATTCCTGAATATATAACATATTCCTGAATATATAACATATTCCTGAATTCCTCAGTAGCATGGCAAACCTGTGTTCAAGCTTTGTATTTGGCTAATCTATTGTAAGCATCACTTGTATGTGTAGCCTGGGCAAAACCATTGCATTAATTATGAAAAATATTACCCACTTCAGGAATGAAAAAAATAACAGCATATTCCCATCGCTTATTACTTAACAGATTACCAATTTTAGAGCTTCGCACAACTTGAAATGCTTACTTATATCTACATAATACCTTGCAAGGGCATGTGGCGTTAGGTCACCACCCGTAACTCTCCACAAAGCACCTCTCATAGCAGAATTAGCAATTCCACTAAAAATATCTTTTTTTAATGCTAAGCAACCTAAAATGTTTTCATTGTTTTATCTAACACTTCTTTTAATATTATTCTTGTAATCTTAGATTGTACAGCATGCGTGAAGAAGTATTTGCACCTTTATGTAGCTATAGTTCGTATTACCTTCATTATTTGAAATATTTTATATTTTTATTGCTGACTAACATTTAAGAAAACCCCAATATTTAGTTTACATGCCTCATGACGAATCGCTCCCTGCCACTAGGGCAGAGCACGATTCAGCACATGGCATCACTTAGTGATGAATGCTTACAAGTCATGGTTGAAGCATAAAATATATGAAATTAAGATGATAAAAAGCATGATATGAACACTAACTTGTGTTACTACTAAGTGGGTGTGATGGTAATGGTACTAGTTGGTGAAAGTTAAATTACTATGATAAATACTAGGGTTCCAAGCCTGTGGTCTACTGTGATCCAGCCCAACAAGCAAACGGCTTGAGTAATATTTACAATTAGGTGATTAAATGCTCTAAAAGCCCGAAAAAGGAAAATTGGTAGTTGCATAATGTTAAATGCTTGATGAACTTAGAAAAATTAATGATTTATTAAATGCCAAGGTGAAGTCTTGAATCAACCCACTGATGCTTTAGAAAGTGCTTACATATGCTGCAACATAAAAATTAGGTGAGAACTGGCTAACTGTGTTAGACATTCAGATTAATACCATTCTTTTATTATTCTTGTCTCAGTAGAAGTACCTAGGGATGAGTCATATTGCTGCTGGCTAATTGTTAAAAAATAGACTGATGTATGCCTATTCAGCAAACTAATCTGCGAATCTGTCCCTCACTCAAAATTCCTCCTGTATATATACACTTAAGTGACCAATATGGCCGACCAAATCATATTATAAGGGCAGGATAGTCCAGCAAAGATGGTTGACTAGATTGGCTGTCAAGGGGACTAACCGTTCACAGTCTGGGACAGTTTCCTTATTGTCAACATTTGTACCTATAAGTCAATAAAGTCTGATCCGCTAACAATAAACTTCTACATCGACGCAGCGAGGCTAGAATGGCTTTGTTATCCATCCACATTAAAATAATAGCAGATTCAGGCGACATGGTTAACACAATGATAAGAGAGAACACAGTGGCCAAAGCTTCGGCCTGAAACATAGGTACCATGAGAACTGAGAAAACGTTTTCTACTCTTATACCACTTAATTATTATTAATATTATTACTACATTTCTACGACTGAATGTCAGGTTCCTATTGCCAATGGCATTTTGTAAGCACATACACATTTATTGTCTGCATTATATCTGAACCAGGGATTAGAGTTGATAGAAAGAAGAATTAAAAAAATCAACTATGTAACTAAGGAGTGATGTTTCATTCCATCATACAAATGAAGAAAAAACAAAGGAAAAAAATTGAGATAGGGACAGAGAAAAGTAAGAAGTAATATTTTTTTTCAACCATTTGGTTTGATGTTTAATAAAAACGAGTGCAAGATAATGAGGGCGATGTTTTGCAGCCTGGTTCTATGATTTAACATCATCTGGGACCGTGAATGACCATTGGGAGAAATCAGTATTAGTAGTATTTAGGGGAAGCGACTGACAGCTGAGGTAATTTGCACCATAGGGGATGGACAGGAAAGGATGAAGGGTGGAGAGAAACCCGGCCTCGGCATTAGCCTGCTCTTTACGAAAGGCGCCAACGGGTCCGCAGCTTAACATCCCATCCGACGGACGGCGTACTCACTTAAAGTGCCCTCCACAAGTAGGGATCGAGATACCTCTGAAAAATATTCAACACCGCCCGGATTTGAACCCGGGCCCTCTGGGTGGGAAGCCAGTACGTTAGCCCCAGCACCATCTTGATCTTGGAAGAAATCAATTCAATTGTGCAGGAGACAGGGATTAGTCATCACCAACACTTAGTTTCAACACCACACAAGACGTAGGCGTTCATGGAAAATGCCAGATGACTAATGAAATAATCAGTTAGATTAAATCATAATTAGGCTCAGATTTAGGAACACTTTGATCAAGTCGCACAGCTTTCCAAGAGCTAATGCAGGGTGCGGAAACGTGGTCATTGAAGCAGGAGGATAGACATAGACTGGAGGCTTTTGAAATGTGGGTGCTGAGAAGAATGGAGAAGGTGAAATGGACAGAGAAGAAAACAAATGAGGAAGTACTTGATATGGTGGGCAAAGAGAGGGGTTTGTTGGGAGAAATCCTATGGAGGCAGGAAAAATGGATGAGGGGCGTATTGACCGGCAGCAGGATGTTGAAGACTGTAATTGAGGGGAGAATGTTAGGCAAATGAGGAAAGGGAAGGAACAGGATAGGGATATTAGATGGGATGAAGAAAGTACTCAGAGATGAAGAGGGACCTGATAAAGAGTAGGATGCTGGATTTTGTGTTTTGTTAGGAGTCACAAAATGTTTTATTTAGTAGCTGTGTCCATCCAAAAACCTACCTTAACCAGTAGATTACCTAATAATAATAAATAATTTTCCTTACATATATATTGAATGGTGAGGTACAAAAAGTGGAAAAAATTACGTGAGAGATTGGAATGGTACCAATGAGGGAATTAATGCTTTTTATCGGATGCAACAGATCTTGATTAAATCCTGTGTTGGTAAGTTCAGTGTCAAGGAACTCAGGAGATCTTTCCAAAAGCATAGGAAATATTTGAGTTTTGAGTATGATGTCATTCTGATGGGTCAACCCCGATGACTCCAGATGCTTTTGTGAAAAAATCTTAAATTGTTAGAGGCAGTGACACTGAAACCTTGCGACTTTTGAACTACAATGTTGTCTATGCTGAATGATTGCTAAAATGATTAGCAATTACCAAATTTAATGATTGGTGAAATAACAGTCTTGGCAGAGCAAAATTGCAGGGAAGAATAAAATTTTAGGAACTTATTTGAGGTAAATAACTTGTACTTTTTAAATTAATTTTATTTTGCCTTGAATGAGCCATCATTAAGTTTTACTGAAGCCAAAATATGTGAAATAATGTCCATTGAAAGAATGGAATAGTTATGCCTTTCAAATAGGATACCTTGTACTATATCATGCTGACCACTGTAGAAAAGTTTTAGGAGCACTTCATTTAAGGAATGGGAGCTGTTAAAAAACACAACCAATTTAAATTTTGCAACAATAAAGTAAATTATCATTCATATCCAGAATATTTACTTACCTGGAACAGCTGGAAATATCTTGGAATTGTGTATGAGTACAGCAACATTTTGTCAGTTGATCAGAAAATCAGCTGTTCACTAACCTTGTGTTCACCACATGCACACTCCTCATAACATAAACTTTTCTCAATAGTTTTATCTCACAAGTTTTACGGTTATGACAATATTATTTCCCGTTAGAACTTAAGGCTATGCTGATTAAAAGGCAATATTTATTATAGTTTTATGAGCTTTTGTACATCATTAATCGTAAGAAAAACAACCTGGAAAATTCACAAATTTTAGTATGAAAAAGCCCTGGAAATTTGTCCATAGATTCATATGCCCATTGTGATATCCATCTTGAGTGAAATAGTTACTGTTGAAGTTAATCAGTGTAAATTCTAGCAAACGCTGTGAACTATCAGTAACTCTTGTCAACTCATCATTTTATTGATTCAAATCATGTCTAAATGGCGATAAATTTTGTTTCTTTGCATGGAGGTGCAATGGATCAAACTGCTGCTTCAAAAGAAATTCTGCTTCTTCTGTGCATTGCATAAAATCTTGGGATTTCCCTTTTTAATCAGTGATTGAAAAAAATGGGTCAATGTTGTCAAATGTTTTTATCATTCTGCATCTACTGTGTTTAGTGGCTTCATCAAGATTTGCACTGAGGTTATTGCTTACCCTTAGGGAAACTCTTACTTCATCTATTTGAAATGTAATTTATTTCCAATGCAGCAGATACAAATGCATATACAAACAATGTCAATGATATTTTCAATAATTCAACAAATTTGAAAATAGCAAGTTTCTTGATGGCTGTTAACTTAAAAACTACCTTCAAAGTAAACAATTACAAAAGTAACATCAGCTTCAGCTGTATTATTACTGCACATTACATTTATATTTAAAAGTATTATAAAATTAAAAGATCCCTTGTGGTGTTACTTTAAGACAAAAACGAAAACTTTTCTGCATAAAAATTATCAATATATCTTTCATAGAGAAACATTAATTATGAGAATTTTTGCCCACAGCTTTGAGTGACTTGAGAGGGAAACGTTTGAAGCCACTATGGTGGGGCAAGGATATCACCTCTTGGTCTAAATGCTCAGATTTACTCATTACTGAATTATCAAATGAAAATGTTTTTGAGGAGCTTTCTTCATCATTCACAATTTGGTCTTTCTTGATATCTAATTCAGACCTATCATTTATAAATGATTGACCTGGTGTACTATTATAATTTGAAAGCTCTTTGATTTTCACAATTTGCATTCCTTTTGTATTCCCTTCTTCACTTGTTTTGAAATCCTGAAGAGTGGTGTCCATTTGAGTCATAGGTGGCACATTTGAATTATTATGCCTTTTGATTTCATTAAATACATTCAGAGCCAATTTGGTGACCTTTTCCATTTCTTGCTTAGAATATACCTTTGCTTTTCCTCCAGTCTCTTTAATGATTGGGACCTTAAGTTGAAGAACCTTTAAAGGTACTGAAGTGGATTGCTCCGCTGGACATTCACCAGCAAGTTTAGCCAAGGAGCCACTTTTCAACTTATCTTTATTTTGTTTGAATGAGTTTAAAATTTTTTTTGTGAGACTTTGGGATGGATTAATTTCCTTTATTTCTATTACGTTATCGTTATTTTCTGAGAGTTTTCCTGCATGAAGACCCACTGTAGAGTTTTTATTTAATGACTGATCCTGTTTAATGGGTAACATGGTATTCCTTTTTGCCAGTAGGCTTTTGTCATCACTTGGGTCCATGGTTTTCCTTACCAAATCAATTAACAATCCTGGTTCATTTTTATCCAAATAGGAGTCTAAGTCCTCTTTTTTAATCTTAATTTTGTAAGAATTCAGTCCTGTGCCATTTTGTTTTTCACATGGATGTTTTACTTCATCTTGACCATCTGTAGAATCTTTAGCTTTGATTAAAATTGGCTCATCAATTTGAAGACTATTGCTTGAAGATAAATTATGTTTTAGTTTTTTTTCCCCTATTCTCAAAGAATCCTTTTTAGTTGAAATTTTCATGGTCCTGGAATTTCTTTTGGCTGATGGGGATACTATATTTTCATCAGTTACACTCTTGCTATTAGGATTTGGTGTCTTTTGAGTGACTTCTTTTTGGAGGGCAGCATATCCATGCCATATTGTCTCTTCTACCAATGGCTCATCAGACTCATTGTCATCATCAGAATCTTCATCTGCCCAGAGTGATATGTCCCACTTCATTTCTTCCTCAATCAAATTGCTACTTCCTAATAATGCCATTTCCTCCATTTCCTCAACAATTTCTCTGCGAAATTTGTTATCTTTCTCCATCATCAACTTTCCAGCTTGTGACTTTGCTTTCCTAGAAAGTGATTTTCTCGCTGGAAGTGATTCCTGCCCTGCAGAAGAGAGTGGGAAAATATTATTTTAACTGATGGCAGTGGATGTGGTGGCAGAATATTAAGTCAACCAGCAACACAGCATATCTAGAATAAGATGAGGTACTAATTTTTGAACATGTTTACTATTCAAAATGTAATCCACTTGAGTGGTTTTTACTGATATTTCCAAAAAGCGCTAGAGAAAACTGCTATGTTTGCAGTGGGCTTGTCCAACTTAGGCTTTCATAGTGTTGGTCTGAAAGATAGTCAATTTGCCATGGAGGAAGGTGATGCTGAAGAGATTTACTGCCCAGATAAAGTGAAAAATGAGGGAGTATAAGTTAAATAGATATCCCAGCATTAGATAGAAAACTATGGAAAGGTGAAGTCAATCAATGTAAGGATTGAGTTGTTGATTGGCAATTTACTTTTGACACCAGTAGTATTAGGTAATCGACCATTTTACTTTTGGAATGATCATCAAAAATTATTTTTCAAATTGTGCTTAGCTTGGGGTCATAGAATTTGTCTTGATGTCTCAATATAATGTAGGATTTTTTTGTAAATTTTCTAGAAGGTTTTTACATTCTCCTTTGGACCCAAAATATCTTAATTTTAGGTCAGATAAAAATATCTTAATTTTAGGTCATTTTGGAAAAAAGTTGAAGTAGGTAGGATACTCTGCCTCATTTTTTGTGAAATACAATTATCATCATAGAATAGGTAAGAAATGGTGGAGCAATCGCAAACATAAGGCAACATAAGTGCAGAATATCGAGATATACAGAAAAATATCAATGTCATTCTTTCTGGGCAACCAGGCAAGCACTTTGTGGCTAAGGCTTTTTGATGCCTGTGTAGGGGGATTGGTAAAAAATGTGATTATTATTGAAAATATTGTTGGTTTATGGATTTCAATGAGATTTTTTATATATTTAAATGAGGCTTTGGTAACACCTCATTGTTTACATTTTCAAAATGATGATATTTAGGAAAAATGCTCTATAGAAATTAAACCTTGATATACATTTATTTCTATGATCAGTAATGGATATCATTCCGGAATATATTTTATGTTATCACTGTATTGTCTAAAAAGCTCAAGACTTGTTGGTCTGAATATACTTATCTAATCAAAGTTCCTAGATACTAATTGGCTGGCAACCTCCATTATTAGTTCTCTATGATTTCAATGGAGGTATGAGGTTTTGTTCTCAGACATAAATGCATTATAGGTTTATGAGGTGCCGCATTAGAGTAAATGTAAGGATTTAATTTGAATTTGAGTCACTGTTGGCCATAGTATACTTTTACCAGAAAAAAGCATTCAAGTAGGTTTGAAAGTATTCCTGATTCATTTTATTGCAAAGCATTTAGTTGGAATTAGTAAAAAAATAAGGCAAACAAAATACATTATGAGAATGGGTTGCTGGTGAATATTTAGCATTTCCCTTTCAACAGATTGAGAAATAGGAATTGAGTGAACCAGTTCAAGGGTTAATTTGGCAAAATAAAAAGAGCTGGAGTCAGCAAAAAAAGCATAAGTGGGGAAAATGAAACAACTTACCTGTTTCTCAAGAAATGAGAGTGATGCTAATTTCAAGACAATAAATGCCAAAAATGAAAATGTAATGGCATCCAATAAATGTGATGTAATGCTCGCCTTTAATAACGATGAGCTCTATAAGTTTTAAAATCAGTGAAATGAAAATATTAAGGGCCATACATATATACTTCATTATACAAATCAGCTATTGTTACATTTGACTGATAGCAATAGAGAAAGAACCTGCTTTCACAGAAGAAAATTATCTCATGGAAAACATTCAATTACATGAAATTATTCATAATCATAATGTAAAAAGGGGGGATGTGGTAGTCCATTTTGTAGAGAGCTGGTCTACTGATTGGAGGGCCTGGGTTCGATTCTGGGTGATGCCCCTGGGCATCCTCAGCTTCACTCAAGCTGGTTATTTTTTAGATAGAGATCTTCCTGGGAAACCATAGGTGGCACAGGAAAATGTACTTAGTGCTAGGTGAAGCTCTACCGTACCATCACTTAGCAATCCAACCTTCAGGTGGATAATTGTGATTGTGTGATGAATGCACAAAGCTAAAATGAAATGTATAGAAATGTATAAGGCTGTTTAAAATCATGAAAATGGCAGAGCAAGGATTGATAATACATGTAAGCATAATAATGCAACATTGTCAAAGTTTGAAAATCATTCACTTGGACTAGGATTCGAACTCGGTTAAATAATTCATTATCAAGCTTCAAAGCAATGGAACGACAAGATATAAACTCAACAGCAAATAAACGTGAGGATGGAATCATTTCTAATGAAAAAGATTGTCTACTATGACAGTTAAACAGTTGTCGAATATATTTTCACTGCTAATGCACCTTTTTGCTTCAAAAATCTACTCTTAATGTGCTATATGCTATATTAATCGCTGATATTGAATGCTGTGGGCAAACTATTTATAAAAAATAACTATGTATAGTCTATTTATGAGCATAATGATGGAAAAGATGTTGTGGATACAAAATATAGATTTGCTAAGTTCAAGTGAGATTCATCCTTTAAATTCTAATGTTTGCATTGCAATGTAGATTGGCCAAAAAGGTAGAAAAATTAGGAAAAGAGTAAATGAACCAAAAAAATGCTTGAATTAATGTGTCTTATTTTCTAATTGTACTAAGTATCAGTTGGATTGTGAAATTATGTGTGATTTTCATGTGTTGCATTTGTGGTACGAAAAACCCTACTTCAAAAATGTATGTTATTCAAACTTATTCATTCATTCATTGAATGACCATGTCTTCTCTACTCATTCCCCATTACTTATTGTTTCTTGGGCTACTTAAGTGTGAGATGAGTTACTAACCTAAAATTCAACAACTTTGACACCTGTCCTCTTTTTGGAGAATTTATCTTCCTGTACTGGCTTGCACAGATTTCATTTTCAATCTACCTTTTCATAACCTTCTCCCCTCGCCTATTAACTCTCTTCTGTGGTGTATAATATATAGGTACATGAAAGACTACATGTTGTCCCTAAATATTGATAGTCATCTGTTGAAATCATAGTTTATAATTAAATAATCTCTTTTCCAAATCCCAGTACGGCTTTCGATCTGGGAAATCTACAATTTTGGCAGTAGAGTCCATAGTTAATTATGTCATTAATGCATTTGAAGAAAAGGAATCAGTCTCAGTGACACTATGTGATCTTAGTAAGGCCTTCGACTGTGTTAATCATTCAATATTACTAACAAAGCTAGAATATTATGGTATTAAGGGAGTTGCACTGAAACTAATGAAGTCATATTTGGATGATCGCCACCAATTGGTTGAACTTGATGGCTGTCGGTCTGCAGCTCTTAAAGTAAAATGTGGTGTACCACAGGGCTCTGTGCTTGGCCCAGTACTTTTCATTATCATTATTAATGATTTGCCCTGTAATATGAAACCTAGATCTGTTTTATATGCTGATGACACTACTTTTGTGCAAAAGTGTCAACATCCAGAAGATGCAAAGTTACGATCTAGCGCTACCCAAAAACAGGCTAAGGAATGGTTTGATGTTAATCATTTACAATTAAATACTAACAAAACTCAGCATATTGTGTGCAGTCTTAAATCAAAAACAACTGATATTGAAACTGCTAAAATACTAGGAATTTATATTGATACAAAACTTAATTGGGAGACTCACATCAGTCAGACCTGTAATAAACTTAGTAAAGCTGTTTATATGTTAAGAAAGCTCAACTTTATCATTTCAAATGAGTATCGTTTAACACTTTACCATGCCTTCTTTCAATGTCATTTGAATTATGGTGTTGAGTTATGGGGTCATTCCCCTCATGTTAAACAAATTTTGCTACTGCAAAAGAGAGCTATTCGCTCTCTTGCTAATATACCACCACGTGATTCCTGCAAACCTTTTTTTATTAGGTATAGAATCATGACTGTATTTTGTTTGTATATCTTTAAGGCTCTGATTCATGTGAAAGTTAATCTAGAAACTTACCAATTAAGGTCCAACCTCCATAACTATTCCACAAGAGGTAAATCGAATCTAAATACTACTTATTGTAGATTGTCATCAACTTACAACACATTTCACAATATGAACATACGACTGTATAACTATCTGCCTACTCAGTTGAAATCAGATGGTATCCAGAGTTTCAAGAATAGGGTATATACCTGGTTACTTGCTCACCCACTTTACTCATTGGATGAATTCTTTTGTGACAATCTTCATCACATTTAAGAACTTATGTTTATATATTAAGTAATATTATGATTGACGACATTTAATATGGTTGTACCATTTTTAAAATGAATAAAGTATTATTATTATTATTATTATACCCGTTAAATTGTGGGGTAGACATATACCAAATATTTAAATTGACAGTTCATTTTACATGATGAACATTATGAAACTGATGCCAGTTTCTGGCTTCATTATGAAATGAAGCCAGACGCAATAAAATATTGTCACGAAAGATATTTGTCTTTACTTTTTTCTATTCATGCCTTATACTACACACATCAGAGGCTGGGTGAAATTCAGTAAGTAGGTGAAATATAAAGCCTTGCCATGCTTCCTGAGTTGCCTATCCTTGAATCATGCAGCTTTTTTTCATTATTCTAGGTATTCTGCACTTATGTATTATTCGTATTTTCAAGCTATTTTTAAATCACTTATGATTATATTTAATCATTTGACATAAAAAATGAGTCAGTGCACCCTCTTCTACTTACTTTCACTTTTTAGTAAATTACCTTACATTTTGAAACCAACCATGAAGTAAAACCTAGAGTCAGAGAAAAATAAAAAAAATCCTTGCATTCTATTGATATAAAGACAACTTTTCTGACCTCAAGTTCAGCACAATCTGAAAAATTTTTAGAACGTTACCCCTGTTGTGCAGTTTATTGTTAAACTTTATCAATTGTGTGCATTTAAGTTGAGAACAAGAAGTATGAGAAATGGGTGAGAACTTACCTCTTTTGATATTTGAGGGCTCTTCAAAGTTTTCATCTTGTTGACCAGTTCTTGCCCCTTTCAATCTCTTTCCTCTCCACTTTTCTGGATGATGTTCAGATAAATCACTTGATTTTTCCGTAACGCTGAATCTGTAAAAATGAAAAATGGGTAATTAGTACTGACTAAGGAAAAAATTGGATGGATATAATTTTATGTGCAAAAAACATTTTTACTGTTTAAAATTGTGGACTAATGCTTCCTTACCCATCTTTATTGAATTCAGTCCATTCCAAGTATAACTTGACTAGAGCTACAGTTCGAGATTTATCCAGAATGTTTTCCATGGGATTCAAATATTTAGCCAGAGACTGCAGTTTTGTTGCCAGGAATAAGTGTTCATTTCTCGGAGAATAATTATCTAAATGCGAATGTAGTTCTGTGGGTGCAGAATCTTCTTGTTTCACATCATATCCCTGGAAAATATAAGTTAGTGGTTTGCCTTCAATATTCATTATTGCTGAATATTATCAAATGAGGTACAAAGGTTGAAAAATTATTTTACCCTTCCCTCCCAAAGTAAAGCAGCAAAATGCATATAGCATGCCTTTAATATTAAAAATAAACGATTTATCAATGAGCCAGCTAAACCTATTTATGTGCTCAAGGTAGCTTTGTCAATGAAACAAGGATCTAATTACTCCCATAATTATCACATACATGATAGCATCATCATATTCTAAAATCATGTGATAATCATACATAATAGTGATAATGAAATAATAATAATCTCTCCTGGCTTCTAAGGTTAAAGCTTTGGCATAAAGCAGGTCAGAGCTAACAGCATAGAGTTTATTAAAAATCTGGTTAGACAAAATAGTCTTCTAAGTCATAGAAATTATTTTCCAGGAAGAAGGATACCAGTCTATTTGTAAAGGGCATAGTTGGGGGATATTTCCAAAAATAGTAGGAGTTTATTATACATTTTAAATGCAGCATTAAATACACCTTGTTGATCGTCTGTCAGTCTGTAATCCTCTCTGTGCACATTACCTTTATGATGGTGTCAGAGTCATATCAACATTTATTAATCACAAAATGGGTGTTATTGAATCTGACACAAATTGCACAGTGCAATATAGCAATGGTAATGGTAGGATTTCCAAAGATTGAAATAATGGTCTACCTTGGGACCAATATTGGTGCTCATGATTATTTCCATGACAGCCCTCTTTTGAATGGAAAATGGCGTTTTTTGAATGAGGTGAATGGCACTAAAAGATGATGCAATACACTAAGTGGCTCTGCTGTGGAATACACTAAGTGGTACTTAAGTAAAATATATCATATTTAACACATCTTTCCCTGAAAATGTCTTGAAGATGATGAAGCATGAAAACACAAGTTGATATTTTTTTGTGTTGTCTCTAAGTTGTGTTTCCAATGGAGATCCTCACTTAGCCATAGACCAAAGAACTTCGTAGTCTGTGGCCTTTCAATATATGACTCCTCTAGTATTATAAGGGGACTCTGCAAAGGTGGGGATTTCTTTGTGTGAAATTGAAGGTATGATGTTTTCTTTAGCAATAAATTATTAGAAGAGCATGTGTTCACCTCCCTCCCATGGACTACAACCTTAATGTGGTGGAAGGGCTTATGCGTTCCGATGACCCCTGGAGCCCTGCTGGTGAGAGTAATGATAAATGCTCCTGGTAGGGTCACCCAAGGTTAGGAGCCAGACAATAGGTAGTCCACATAGCGACTGTTCCTCAGTGAGGTGACTGCAAAGGCATCTGACCCCAGTGGAGCGGCCAGTGAGTGATGGTGTCACGTTAAAAACACTATTGAGGAAGGCAACAGGAAACCACCTCAATTATCATTCCCAAGATTAATTTGACGGACACTACAGAGAATATTAGTCATGGCAACTACGGGGCTTGGCCCAATCGGCTGTGTGTGGTGCCCGGCAGCGGGGGAGGCAAGGCTTCCGCGGTCGTCATCCCATGAAACCCTTGGAGGGGAAAACCGACAGCAGCAGAACAGAAGATGCAGAAGAACACCAATTTAGTCAGAATAGGAACTGGGAATGTAAGGACAATGTTGAGGATAGGAAAATTAGAGAATACATTAAGCGAGAGATGGAAAGGGGAAGTATAGATATTTTAGGTCTGTGCAAGGAGATGGAAGGATAGCGAGGATTACTGGAGTGATAATTATAGAATAATATACAGCGGTGGGGACAAGAGCCAACGAGGGGTTGCCATAGTATTAAATGAACAGGTAGGAAGAAGCATAGTCAACATAGAGCAAGTAACGGAGAGATTATTACTAGCAGAGATAAAAGCAGAACCGACGAACTTGGGATCTCTGTGTTTGGTCAGTTGAATGTGTAAGATCAGTCACAGAGTTATCTGTTCTTCCTTGCCTGTGTGCTTAACTAAGGACGGGATGAAGGGAGGAAGGAAGTACTCAGAGATGAAGAGGGACCTGATCTAGACTAGGTTGCTGGATTGTGTTTTGTTAGGAGTCACAAAATATTTATTTTGTAGTTGTGTCCATCGAAAAACCTACCTTAAACAGTAGATTACCTAATAATAATAATGTGTTCACCTGAGGTTCTGATGCACGCATCATAGACTGATTGATTCTCAGGTTGGGAATTTAATAGACATGATGTGCCATTCCCATAGGCTCACTCTTTGAAAACATAAAATTGGAGATCATCTATTAAAATTATAAACAGTAGTTATGACATGCATGGTAATTGATAAATTAAATTGCTAAGCCCTCTAACAGTCCTAACATATATGTGTAATACCAAACAAAACATCCATAGGTGAAAGTCATTATTTAAGAGTGCAACATGGGATTATATATGCAGTTAAAGTTAGAAAATATACATAGGTAAAAATAATATATTTGTTCGTAAAAAGAAACACATTTGAGCACTTTCAAATTATAATTGCTTTCAGTTGAAAATCACTCATACTGCTCGCACATGAAACTCATATTCCTTAGTTCAGTTCAGGAGGCATCACCTCCAACTTTGCCATCCCTGAAGTACTCCATGCTTCAAGTAAAAGTGCCTACCACATTAAACAGTTGTAATTGTTAAATTAGTTTATATGTGTTCCCACTCCTTTATTAGCCCTAATCTTCTCTATCCTTTCTATGCTTGAAATTATCTTTGCCATGCAGTCCCATTAATTACCCTCTCCAGGCATCTTTTTGACTCACTTGGATTTGTTTGTCATACTTAAGTCCTAAGGTTTATTTCTTTTCACTTCCCATTCCTTCTCCTAACACACTGCTTAGTACTTTGTCCCATGCCCCTACTCGTCTTCCAATTCATATTTCATGCTTTAAATTTCATGCCCGATTTGAAAATGACTTTCTAAGTGGTTGAAATATGAGTAAATGAATAAAATGGCTTTGCATAGAGTTTACAAATTTATTCTTTCTTTGTTTAAGGATAAAAAAATTACACAATGATGCCGAGAAGTATTACATACCTGATTAAATGGTTCTTCATTTGCTTTGAACTCTTCATCCACTTCTTGCTGACCCAGCTTCTTTTCTGTCTCCACGAGCTCTTCATCTAAGAATGGTGAACAAACAGTTGCCACCAGTGCATTCAATTTTCCCACATTCTCAGCCACCACTGAAAATCTTTTATCTAGATGATGATCGCTATTGCCAATATCTAGATTAGTTGAGAAATGACATTAGTTGATAATATTAAAGTCGAATACCATTAGTGCTCTCAAAATATTTTGTGCGATTATTATTGAAGCTAGTGAAATATAACCATGCAATTGTGTTTCAGTGTGAAATATTTTATGTGCCATTAATAATTTACAACTTTGAAAAAAATGTAATATTTATATTTTCATGGAAAATGGATGGGAAATCATAGATACTAATTGCAAAACTAATGTTGTTGCATCAATAATGGAGATAAAAAAGAAAGTTTGTAATACCATTAATCAACCTTTAAAGATATGTAATTGAATATTATTAATAAGTTAATTAGTCTATATATACTTGTTCATTTTTTTAGCATGCTCAATTACTAAAGCAGGAGTTATATTTTTTCAGAGGATAGCATGTATTTATTGATATCTTTGTATCACATTAACAAATCTCTGCACATTATGTTGCTTGTTATCCAAAGGCCGCATTATAACGCGTAGCATAACTTCCAAAGATGAATATTGAAATAAACCCATTTTCACTAATGTATACATATCTCCTAAATGACTAATACATGCTTTTAAAGAAGATGATTTCAGTTCTGAGGTTTTTGGAACATGTTGTGAGTGCTTGATGATTAGTTAGTTACCTAAATTTTCTCTCCGTTCTCTTTTCTTGATCATAGTGGCTAGAGTGCAATACTGCAATTTATGATTATTAAATCATGGCTAGTTACTTTTTTTTCACTCCTGCTGAGTTAATGGTTCAGTTCTGTGTTGTTCATTGGGAAGATATTTTACATTTTCTGTTGTTCTGAGGTTTCAAGAAATAGGAATCTACCTCTTTAACTTTATTTACAAATTATATAATAAGTTAACTTCAATTAACTTTCTAAGTAGTCTTTTTGTTAATTTTTCTTGTGTTAAGGGATAACCCTTGTAGAAGCATAACCTAAACTTTGGAATGAGGATGCTGGTGAGACTACATATTTTCTAAATTCCTTCATCAAATTGTTGGTAACTGGATGAGAGAAAAGGCTCAATTTTTGCTCTTCATCTCCTTTTATACTCCACTGTTCCATGTAAGAGATATGTTTTCCAGGTAAAATCCTAGTTGTAATAGGTAAAATAACTTGACAGTCTGCATAGCCTAATTCATCTGGCTACCGAGTTGTTAAATATTTATGTATTATCAAAGGGCTACTTGTGTTCTCTTTTACTACAATTTCAATCCTAAATCTAAATCAGAAGTTTAATCCTGGATGTTGGGGTATGTCTAAGTTTTTTAGAACATTTTTTATGTGAGCATTGCAGCATTTCTTTTATAAAAATCCTTTTAGATGAGAATTATTATATTGCTCATGTCACCTGGAAAAGAATGATACTTTCAGCCTTAGTTTTCATGATGTCCACAGGCTGCTAAACATTTTCCCAGCTAGTAATATATGAAGCTTTCTGCTTATGTTATAATTTAATCTTCATATCCTGACAATGGTTTTTCTCTCATCTGTTTTTTTTATTTGAATCTCACTGTAATTTAAATATCTCTCACTATCTCTCTTTTCAAAAATGTTGTGTAATCTAACACAACAAGTTTAACACATTTTATACCCTTAACCCCAGCTATGTGTTCATAAATTTCCATGCTAATTGTTTTTTACATTCTCATCTTAGCATTAGTTGTATTGCCTACTGTTGTATCACCTGAATATGCTCTTTTGGAATGAAGAAATTTTATGATACCTAAATAATCAAATGTAATTACTTAAAATTATCATTGACAGAAAGTATTGCCATTAATTATCAAGCTATATTTCTATTCATATATGTTAGAAGACAATGAATTTTCGAATCCTTATGCGTACCTGTATCATCTTTTGGTTTTTCCTCTTGATTTTTTCCCCCCTTTTGTAAATTGTGCTCTCCCTTTGACTCATTGGATGTCTCACTCACTTGAAAGGGTTTCTCCTGTAAAAACAAGTATTAAATTGTGATAAATTTGATTTATGTTCCATAGGCATTGTTAGGACACATTGTGATGTGTGGTAGTAAAATATGATAAATCATTGTACAGTCATGCATGTACCTTTACATTTAGGTCAACCTTTGTGTTGTCTCTACTGTATATTCGTAAATCTCCAAAGCCATCCCGTAGGAAAATTGGAATGTAAAAATACTGAATGCCTTTATTATCTTCTCCGAGCCTTTCCTCTTCACGACCACCATTAGGAGTTGATATTAAAGCTGTTTGGATCCTTTTGCTGACATGCTGTTGAAATGGAATGTGTGATAGCATTCATTTTATACTGTTCTATATTTATGTATACATCTACCTAAAATACTGGAATTGCACTGAGTAAAAGTCATTCACCTTGACTGGGATTCAAACCAGAGTCCCTCTATCTCTGGTCAAGAGCTTTAACCAGTTAAGTTACTGAGGCTTCCCCTTACACAGTGAATTTCTAGAGGATGCCTTGGTAGCTTAATTGTTTAAAGCAGTCAGCTGGAAATTGAGGGAGCAGGGTTGGAATCCCAATCAAGGTGAATGTTTTTTATGCAGTGAAATTCCTGCATTTAATGAAATTTAGGGAATTACAATTCAAAGAGAAGTGTCTCAAGCCAAGGTAAAAATTTTCCTGATTGGAATTTGATGGCGAGTGCAAATTATTGGGGTACTACTTTTTTCAATAAAACTGTCAGTAGATGAAAGGGAAAGTTGCCCTCTACCTAATGATTTATTTCCAGTTTTTGAAACTTGCAGAAACCATGCTAATATTTCAACTGAGAATATTCAATTACTTATGGTTATGTGGGAATTATCATTCAACCAAGAAAGTCATTTCAAGGTATTTCATGCTCAAAAATTAATTTGCAACATTTTTAAACATTATGTATATGCATAGTCATGTAAAAGTGTGCCTTTTGAATAGCATTATAAATTAATATATAATTGGAAAGTTGTTAATATCACAATCACTGAGAAATAAAAATATGGACTATTTTGGGCATTATATTGCATTCTATTTTATGGGTGGTGTTCCAACACCCCTATTCACATGCTCTTGTGGCAGAAGTTGGGATATTACGCAGATAGATCTGAGAATCTGAAAGATATTCTGTTTCTCTTCTTGCTCGACACATTGTTCAAAGAAAAGTGTCAGAAAGCATCATATTTTGAAAGTATGTTAACCAGTTTAATAGTACTATAGGTCCATTAATTATTAATATATTGAATGTTTTTAACTCTTCCTATAAATTATTAAGATTTAAAAAAGCCAAAGTCACGTGGTTTCCCACTGGACTTTCATTTTGTATGCCCTGGATTTCATTGATGCAAAACATCATCATCCTTTGAAATTCCCTTGATTAATAATAATAATAAAATCATGCTTTAATTCAATCACCAATCATCAATAGCCCATTTGTCATTCACAGGATGTACATTTTACTTGTCTAACAACAAATGACTCTTTAGCCTCTAACTTTGCACTGTTTAGTAACCAATTGTTTAACATTAATTTAAGTTACACTTTGAATTCTCTCATGGGTGTACATTTTTGTCATGATGAGTTATAGGTAGAATTTTGCAAACCTTGGTAGGTAGCTAAATATTGTGAGAAATTTCAGAATAATGACATTTATAAAAGAGACAGAAGTAGGTATCTCAAAAGAAACCATCTCATGAAAATATGACGTAATACTGTTTCAAAGCACCATAATAAGATCATTATAGAAAACTCAAGATAAAATGAGCTACCTAAGTTGCTGCAATTTTATTAAAATTTATGAATCTCTGCTATGTAAATTGTATGCTCCTATGGAAAACATTGAATTCTCTTTTCCCATTTCCACTATAATTTTCCAGCATGTATGCAAATCATGTTTGTATGTGTACTCATATATTTTGTTTATAACTTCAAATTATCTTGGTGAAACTAAGTCTGGTTGATATAAATGCCTTTCAACATTTTACTTATCAAAATTCAATGAAATATAGGGCCAACTCAATTGAGAGAGAATTAAAGTTAGCAGCATAGCAGAAGTAACTTTCATAATTTGAAATGGTTTCCTAAAATATGAGGATTTATGCTGAAATTCACATCACCGAAGATTTTCTCTCTGTTACTTACATACAAATGATCACATAGACCTTTCAAGATTATGACACGTTGGTAGATAGGTAATTGGTGAAAAGGCTTCAAAGATAGTGGATTTCTCTTGCTTCCTAAAATTTTCCAAAATGATGGCTCAATACCTATCAGATCTTGTACCTGTAATTCATAAACAAGAAAATGGACAATAAATTTAAAGTGTTGTTACAATTTTGAGTTATATATTAAGAGAGGAAATACATAATGGAGAAGTCATTAAAAATTGAAAGGTTTTTAAGGAACTATACATTGAATGAATATGCTCTCCATAATGAATACAAAAGTGGTGTTGATGGAGGAAAATTTGTATATTTAGAAATGACAGTGTGTCTGTTCCCACAAGCACTTCAATATAGTTTTAAAGATTTCAGTATTAGATATGATTCGCAATATTTTCTTTTTGCTAATTACTGATGTGACCACATGCCAACACATCTCAATTTTAAGATCACAAACATCTATTTTTTGTTCTTTTACATGTTGTATTATTAATCTCATTAAATAAATAAGCAATTTATTGCAATAGTAGTAAAATATTGTTGTAAAGTATAGCATTGTTGATAATAGGGTGTTATGAGTGATTTTTACAGAGTGGCTCATTACCAAACCACTCTATTCAAGGAATGAGTAATTTCATTGGTAGTCCTTCGCAGTAAATTAAGTTTAGTCCTGTATGTTCATTTGTACGCACAGTATTTGTAGACAACATCTATCATAATGTATATTATGCTACAGATAAATGAAGATATCATTACTATTTGTGAATCATTTCTATTGCAATGGAAGAAAGATATCCACATTTTAAAAATATTGAGCGACATTTTTCCTTCCCCTCACTGAGAATTCATACTACTAGGGACTTCTAATTATTTTTTTTTGCTTGATTAATGATTACTTGAGCAAATAGAAGCCATGTGTGTCCGCTCTTACTGGTCTAACTTCATAGTTCATTGCCTGGTATCTACTAAGTTGAAAACTACTCATTAATGTATATTACTTTTATTGCAGTGTAATGCTACAGATAATTGGAGGCTTTTGAGATGTGGGTGTGGATAAGAATGGAAAAAGTGAAATGGATGATTAGGATAACAAAGGAGAAGGACTAGGAATTATAGGAGAGAGGGCTGCTGATTGAAGTCCAATGGAGGCTGGAAGGGTGGATTCAGGATTATTTGATCGGCAATGGGATGCTGAAGACCATGATAGAAGGAAGTGAGAATGTGGGGTAGGAGGAGGAAATAATTTGCATTTTGAATGGAATCATGGAAGGTAAGAAATTGTAGAATAGAAGAAGGGTTTCAATTAGTGTTGGGTTTCACGTTGTGCCATGTTAGTGACAATTTTGAAATGCAGCACTGGTTAGTCTTTGTGTCCTTGGCAAACCTACGTTGATAATTAAATGAAATTTCTAATCACTTCCAAATATATGTAACTTCACATAGATTCCAGAAGTCAGCAAATTGATTGAACAGTCTCAATGAGTCCAGGAGGTTAGTGTAGAATTGTTTAGTAATTGTTTGACCGGTGGGAAGATAATCCAACAGCAGAATCTCTTATGGTTCCCAGAACACAAGTTGCTAACTTTCTGGCCGACCGCATTGCCTTTGATTTCTTTGGTGGTGGTGAATCAACATTTTTCCACTGCTTTGACTGCTGTTTTGTCTTTGGGGTATAATAATGGACCCAAGTTTCATCTGTGGTGACAAACTGGCGCAGAAAATCATGTTGGTTGCTCTTAAAATGGGCCAAACATTTTTTGGAAATTTCCATTCTGATTTGTTTGTGTGATCCTCCCAAGTCAAGAGTCACGGCACCCATCTAGCAGATAATTTTCTCATATCCGATTCCACTGTTAAAATGTGATTTGCCCATACAGATGACATCCCTACAGCTTTAACGATTTCTTGCACTTTCAGTCTGTGATCCTCCATGACCATTTTATGCACTTTTGTAATAATTTGTGGTGTAGTAACATATTTTGGCCGACCACTCCATGGATTATCATCTAAGCTATCCTGATGAAACTTAAACTTGTTTGACCACTTGGTAACAGTTGAATATGAAGGAGCTGAGTTTGCATGAACTTCCTTTGCTTTCATACCTCTCTTTATGAAGTATTTAATCATTCCTCAAATCTCAATTTTTTCCATCTTCACCAATCACTGTATAGGAACAACAGAGAGGTGTCCGCACCACAGATCTCTTTCTGGAGCACTGGCATGTTACATGTTTACTCATAAAAGAATACCTATTATTATGCAGGAAACTCATTGAGCTAATGCTGGCATCTGGTGGTGATTCTGAGAACCTTTTAAAACTACTGTCGTACCATCTGAATTGGTCGTGAGTGTAGAGGGCCAACGTTTCAACACAAAAGTAATGGGTGCCATTCCCACTTAAGGTAGAGTGATAATGTGAATTTAGTTGATTGGTCTCGTGAAGTACCAGGAAAGGCAAGATTGACTAATTGGAATCATCAGTATACATGAGCTACCATCATCAAACAATGCTACTGCAGTTAACATTTACTAACCTTGCATCCTTGTTTTAGCCTTTTGTAAATGAGGAACCAGTGAGACAGTCTGGCAGTAAGTTTTCTGTTCCATTGAAGATAGGGTAGAGGAGAGCATTTTTTTGTTTCTTTACTGCTAGGAGCACCACTGGAAAATCAACGTAATTACTAATGAATTTTCAGGTAATGAGAGTTAATACCAATTTGAGAATGTTACATATGTTAGCCCAAGGGCAAAGTAAGCTGTCAAGTGATAAAGAAGTTGGCACAGCAAAATAAATTGGAACAGCTCAGATTAGCTTAGGCAAGCATTTATCGTGAGTGCACACTAGGGAAGCTGTAGCAATGATCCCTGTTGTGCTTAGTAAAGGTTCACTTGCTGTTAGTCTATGAATAATTTCTGTAATTTTCTTGGAACCAAGGATTTAAGATCATTTAAAAAAATGAATAAGTCCTGCTCAAATCATAAAAGAAATACCACCACTAGCAATAATATAATTGATCACAACAATTCATTACAAATGTAATCATCTACATACATGTTCTCATATAACCATAATACCTAATAAGCTGGATGGAGATCTTAACACTTATGGGTATGGGGAATTCGTAGAAAGTGGGTGAAATGGGTGAACTATACAGGGAGGTAAAAGCACAATTTAAGAAGAGAACATCATTCCAAATATCAGTGATGAGGCAGAGAGGTGTATCCAAGCGCTCAAATTTATCTCAAGACATTTAATTTAGTTAGTGAGATTATCCAATATAGAGTAAGACTACTCATTCCCTCCATTAGTTGCTGATATATTCATTTTCACTAACCTTAGAAGGGCAGTGACCACAGTAGCCATAAGACATGATGCATGAGGTATTATGAGGGAGTGCTCAAACTCAAAATGAGTGAAAAAGGGCAGACGCAGTGCTTTTTGGCATAGGTGAAGAAAGCAACTTATTTCTGGAATCTGTGGATTCAAGAAATAATATGATGCAAGGACCATATGAAATATATACATATTTAAATCCATTTTTCATTTTTGTGCAGGCAAAATCTTATTAATAATGTTTAGTTGCCTTGTTCAATTGAGAATATAGTAAACTTTAAGACTTATTGCTTTAATTCTAGCATTTATTTATGTGGTATACACTCTATGCATTGCAACGTTTGGCTTTATTTCTGTGAAAAATAACTGAAAAAGAAATGGAGAAAGAATTGAATCATTTAATTGAAATTTAATTTTTACTTACCTCAGGCATATGTGCTAGTTCTTCTGAACTGTTTTCATATGGCATCAACTCAGCATTGAACCATTTTTCTGCTTTAATTTCTGATGTGAAAATGTCATTGATTTTTATATTGGCAGTGTTAACATCATCATTGTCAAGTAATTCACTGCCAGTGATCTCATCTTTTGAGGTGCTTAGATTTGTATTTTCTCCTTCTTTCTTGCCATAAACTTTGACTTTTCTTTTTTTTCCTATTGGAGACCATAATCCTGACATGCTCACAGGACTTTTTGAACTGGCTGATGCTGTTTTTTCATTGCTGGACTTTCCCTTTCTGCTATTTTCATTGGTACCTTCTGTACAGTTTTTCTGAAAGAATGGCGCTGTGGATTGCTGGTCTTGCTCATCATCATCAGAGATAGTTTCATTAAAAATTACTTTCTCAACTTCTACATCTGAATCTTTATCATGGACATCATCATTGAGTCCCATTATATTTCTTTTAATCCCGTAATGTTCCTGATTTCTCACCACTCTTAAAAGAACTGGGTTATCCTCCTCATTGGTATTGATTAATGGGGCACCAAGTGAATTTGATTTGTCCATCAGAAGATTTTTAGTCAAATTTTCAGCTTGAGACTTTTGAATTTTACTGGTTGACCTTAGTCCTCTCCATGTATATTTTTGGTCTGATTCATCATCTACAATGTCATCAGTGTTTTTTGGATCCAACTTAGCAGGTAAATCATAATCTTTGATCAATTCTTGAGACAATGTGTTTGTGTCAGTTGCATTGTTTTCACTTTCAAACTCTGGAATTTCCTCCTCCTCAATTCCCATCAGCTGATTTCCTCTCTGTTGAAACTTAGATTGTGGTTTTTTCCTCAAATTTCGATTGGACAATTTTCCTTTCCCTGCTTCATGTATGATTACAGCGGAAACATTCTTTGAGGTATTTAATGGTATTTTATTTTCCAGAGCTCCTTTAGCATTTGCTGGAGCCAAGCACCTGCTTTCTGTAATGTTTTGAGCACTGTCTAGCTCTGTAGGCACCTCTATGATGTCAAGTACTACTTCAGTGCTTGTAAATGTGCATTCTAATTTTATTGGGGTGTTTATTCTAATGACTGGTGAAGTAGTTGATAGATGTTTGCTTGATTTTTTAGTAGCTGCCAGCATTTGATCATTGAGGGTAATCAAATCTGGGGTCAGATTTGTAGTGGTGACAGTCTTAGCGTCATTTGGGTACTTTTGCAGCTGACTGTTGTCTTTGCATGATATTCGTTTCCGCTTTCTGCCGGGTTGATCACTAGCCATGGCAGGATTTTCTGTTTCTTTTATGTTGGATATCTTGTTTAACTGGTTAGTAATAGGCTCATTATTATTTAAAAAAGGTGCTTTGCGTTTGCCAAGTTTAAGTGTTTCCTTTTTTTCTACTGCCCTAGAATTGTTTATGCATCCAATTTTAGTTGGAAGAATGATCAGTTTTTTTACTCTCGAAGGTTGTCTTTTCCTTATGCTGTCTGATTTGCTATTTGCGCTGTTTTCAGCTATTTCCACTGCTACTGCTTTCTTTGCAGTGGTTCCTTTTTTTGCTGGGACCTTCCTAAGAACATCAGTACTTCTGCCAGTGTTGCGGAGAGATTTATATTTTCCTTTGGAGGAATCGTTTGGCTCATCTTTTTTATTGGTCCGACTTGGTTGAAGTTTTCTTCTCAATCTTGGAGTTGGTGAGTCTTTTTTAATGGTTTCTTTAAGATTGGATGAACCTTTTCTTACAACTTCCTTGGGTGTAATGCTGCTAATTGTATCCTCCTGTAAAATCTCTTGCTCCTCAATGATGCTGTTTAGCAGACCTGAGTGTAGTATGAAATACTTCTTGTTACCTGTGAGAAAATAATAGTTATTTGATTATTATATGATGGATTTCAACCCAAATTTAGGACTATGATAAATGAGCAATGACTATCAGAAATGCATGGTTTTTTAATGGACATTTTTTAGGAACCAAAGGGTTGTATAACAAATTTTTATATGAATTATTACCAATTTTCTATTTGAAATAATGTACAGCTTGAGGATTAGGTAATTTAAAATATAATTTATGAAGTGAGCAATTTAAAGTTTTTCGGCCTTCAATGTAGTTTATTTTTCACCTTCATGCTAAAATTATCCATCACAATGCAAATTTAGCCTTTTTTACTGAATTATTATTTTTCCATGTAATATTTTTTTCTGTATGCTTATATCTAAGAAATAATATTTGACCATTCAGATTTTACAAACATAATTTTACTATTCCAAATTATATGTTTTAAACTGTGAAGTCCCATCAGAACCTTTAACCCTGTTTTTATGCAACCTTTGACTCGATTTTAAGTTTTGGGATCTTGATATCAAAATAGATTTTATTTTATGTAAGGTATATAAACTTTAATTAACTAATTTTTATCATTTTTTCTATGTGTTAATAATCAAAAGTCTCTGTGTATTATTATACTAATTATTCATTATTTATCTTATTATTCATTCAAATGTTCTCTTAGATAAATTATTGTTTTAACCAACTGCAATTAGTAGAACATATTTCTAACATATCACTCATCATCCAAGTTTGATACACATTATACATTCTCCTTAATACTAATTTTAGTAGCTCATAATATTTCGTAGCATCGCATTGACACACACCATAAACACAGTAATTAACCCAAAGGTTGGTTTGGTTGGTGATGGTAGAGTTCACCCGGTACTAAACCCAATGGCATGTGAAATTCACACAGGATAAGGGGGGTAGTGCCTTTCCCTGTTCCTGTTATGGTTTCTCAGGAAGATCTGGTACCTGAAAAATCACACAGCTTTGGCAGATCTATAGGTGCCCAGAGAGGCTTGCCCAGGAATTGAACCCGGGGCCTCTGGTCAGTAGTCCAATGCTCTACCCCTAGACTGCTGTGACTTACACATTGACATGAGAATTAGAAGCTATAATTTAATCACTACTCTTGTGGTAGTTAAAAGAGACAATTTTCAATCTAAGAATTTCTTTAGTAAAAGAATATTACACCCGGAGTGCATTTAGAGTGAGGCCTAAATTATGATTCAATTATCTTTAGATTGGCATCTATGGAGAAGGTGTGGTACAAAAAACTGTGGTTTCTTCCTTTGAAGTTCAAGAACCCATGCAGGATTATAAGATTTGCTAGGTTAGCCTCTTTATTTTTTGAATTCTTATGTTTTTGTTGGTGAACCTACATCTTACGTTTGTAATCATCAAATGGTATTTCTTCCTCTAGATCATAAATTATGTGGAAATTTAAAGGTATCATCTCCATGAGGGACAAGTTAATCTGTGCCACAACACTCTGAATTTTAGTTCATATTCATAAAGATTCCAAACATATTGGCATTGTGAATCCTAGTAGTAGTTTTGGGTTTTAGGGTGCGTCGACAGCTAAGGTCATTTTGCACCACTCATTACATATAAAACTAAAATTCCTTTTTACTTAGGAATAATAAATAAATAAATACGGTTAAATATAAATAAATAAATAATTGTTAAAATCAAAAGCATTAAAATTATGAGCTCCAAAGCTAAAGCTGCCCCATTAAACCGGTTGACCTTAAAAAACTTAGGACTCGGTTAATAGACCCAGAGTCATCCCCTAAAATATTTTTTAAGTCTCCCCTTATCTTCAACATGTCTCTGGCCCTTTGGTATCTTGTACATTCCGTCAGGATATGTTTTATCGTAAGGGGTTGGAAACACTCATTGCAGCGGGGCTGTTCTTTTACCTCCGCAAAGAGGTACGAATGAGTGAGGGCAGAGTGTCCTATTCTCAGGCGCGTAATCATGACCTCTTCCCTCCGAATGTTCCGGATGGAAGAGGACCATGGTGAAACGACCGGTTTTATTGCCCTGAGTTTATTATTTTGCAGAGACTGCCAAGTCTCCTTCCACTGATGCAGGACCGAGTTCCGCAAGGCGGCCTTCACGTCCTCCATTGGGACCAAGGTGGAGTCGGTCTCGGGTTGTCGAAGGGCATCCTTCGCTGCCTGGTCAGCTTTTTCGTTGCCTCTTATGCCGACGTGACCAGGAGTCCATATAAAGGAGACCCTGTTCCCCTTTCTCTGAAGGGACAACAGGGTATAATGGATCTCCTGGACTATCGGGTGCACAGGTGCAAAGACCGATAAAGATTTTAGGGCGCTCAACGAGTCGGTGCAGATGAGGAAAGAGCCATTGCTTTCTTTTATTTCTCCTAGGGCCGTCCTTATGGCTGACAGCTCGGCTGTAAAAATGCTGCAAGAAGTGTGCAGTTTTTTCCTCACGACTCCATGGTAGTGGGACACGACTGCATAGGCACACGCAGATTCTGACTTTGACCCGTCGGTGTAGACTGGGACAAAGTCAGAAAGTGAGCTGAGGACGGCACTGAAGAGCTGCTGGTATTCGGAATCGGTCGTTTTGGCTTTGCGGCGTGCACTGGCAATGAGTTTAATATCCGGCATTGGTGTTAACCAAGGCGGATACTTAGCATAGGAGACGGGGCATATTTGAGGAAATGTAAAATTTACCTCATTAATAAAATCATTAAAACGAACGGCAAAGGGTCTAGTTGCCCTTCTCCGCCTGTTAAATAAGTCTAAAAACCGTTGGTTAAAAACTATGTTAAAACAAGGGTGGATTGTCTCTGATAAAATTTTACAGGCATAGTTGCCCATTAAAATCATCCTGCGGGTTTCCAACGGAGGCTCCCCTGCGTCTGCAAGTAGGCTTGGGACTGGGCTTGTTCTAAATGCCCCGGTGGCCAACCGTATCCCAGCATTGTGGACACATGTGAGTGGTCTCAAGTAAGACTCTCGTCCTGAGGAATAAACTATGGAACCATAGTCCAATTTGGATCGCACCAAGCCTCTGTACAATAAAAGCATGGTGGTGCGGTCTGCTCCCCAAGTGGAGTGAGTTAAAAACTTTAAAACGTTGAGGGTTTGGCGACACCTCTCGCGTAACACGCGGATATGCTCCCGCCAGTTCAGCTTTTGGTCCAGGATCATGCCGAGAAAGCGGACGGACTCCACAAATGGAAGAATCCTACCCAACAGGGTTAGGGTCGGGGTAACGTGGTAACCGCGAAGACGGTGAAAGTGCACGCATTTCGTTTTCTCCATGGAGAAACGAAATCCGTTCTTTCGCGACCACTCTCCCAGTTTGTTTAGAGTCACCTGGGCTTGCCTGGAAGCGTTTGGCAGTCGTGTCGACCGGCAAAATATGGCTAGGTCGTCCACATAGAGCGATGCCATCACCGGGGCATTGATGCATTCCACCACGTCGTTGATGGCGATGGCAAATAACGTCACGCTCAGTACTGAACCCTGGGGTACCCCGTTCTCCTGTGTAAAAGATCGGGATAAGTGCTTCCCAGTCCTTACTTTAAAAAGGCGGTTAGTTAAAAAATTTCTGATAAATAGGGCCATGTTGCCTCTAAATCCCCACTTGTGGAGCGTGTTGAGGATTCTCCATCGCCACACACTATCATAGGCCTTCTCCAGGTCGAAGAAGACTGCTATGACGTGTTGACGGTGGAGAAAGGCTTCCTGGATGAAGTTCTCAGTGCGCACCAGATGGTCTGTCGTGGACCTGCCACGCCGAAAGCCGCACTGAGCGTCGGAGAGCAGGTGTCGACTCTCCAAGCACCACATGAGACGTCGGTTTACCATCCGTTCCATCACCTTGCACAGGCAGCTGGTGAGAGATATGGGACGGTAGTTGTTCGGGTCATTTTGGTCCTTGCCCTGTTTTGGGATTGGTATCACGATGGACTCTCGCCAGGCATTTGGAAAACTGCCCTCGTTCCAAAGTTGGTTGAGGGTATTTAGGACCTCCCCAATCGCAGTTTCCGGAATGTTCCGGAGAAATGCGTTGTGGATTTCGTCCGCCCCTGGCGAGGTGTAATGGGAGTCTTCGATGGCGGATTTAAGCTCCCAGGACGTGAAAGGCTCATTGTAATATTCCCGTGTAGGACCTGCACCAAATTTGAGAGGGACTCTCTCGCATCGCCTCTTCCTGTACACAAAGTCCGCGGTATAGCCCACGTCACTGCTATTGGCCGCGAACTGACTGGCAAATATGTTGCTTATTTCGGCAGGTGAATTAACCACCCGGCCAGCAACAAGCAATGGCGAGATGACAAATGAGCCCTTTGACCCGGAGATTTTCTTCACTTTGTCCCATACCTGACCAAGTGGCGTGCGATGGTTGATGGTAGAGACGTATTCTATCCAGGAAGCCCTCTTGGCCTCCTTCACGGCCCTTCGAGCTCGCGCTCTCAGGCGGCGGTACGATGCCAGATTAGTTGCCGTGGGATATTTTCTAAAAATATGCAGTGCTTTTTTCCTCGCCCGAATCGCCCGGTCGCATTCCCCGTTCCACCAAGGGACAGGAGCTCGATTAATGTTCCCGGACGTACGAGGGATACTTTTCGTAGCTGCCGCCAACAGCGTTGAACTTAGTTTATCGACGTTGTGCAACGCGTCGAAACTTGCGTCGTGTTTATATGTAAACGTACGCTTGAAAAGTGGCCAGTCCGCACGGTTAATACGCCACTTTTCCGGAGGTTTTGAAATGGTGGGCGAAGAGTCTTCTTTAACGAGTAGAAGAGGAAAATGGTCACTCCCACAGAGATCGTTGTGGGTGGACATTTTCAGCTTTGGGGCTAGACTTCTCGAGCATAGACAAAGATCTATTGCTGAGAATTCCCCATTAAAGCTGTTAAAGCGGGTTTTTTCGCCGCTATTTAATAAAAACAGGTTAAAATCCTCAATAAAGTTGGATAAAATTCGACCTCTCCTATTGCTTTGGGTTTCTGGCCCTCCCCAGAGAGGATCATGGGCATTAAAATCTCCCATCAAAATGAACGGCTGAGGAAGCTGGTGGACAAGGGCTTCAAGGTTCAGGCGGGTCACCGGTGCACCCTCTGGCAGATACACGTTGCATAACGTCATCCTCTCAGGGGTGTGCACCGTGACAGCGACGGCCTGGAATGGAGAGTTCAGTTGGACTCGCGAGGTGTAAAGGGCCTCACGGGCCGCAACTGCTACTCCCCCTTGGGCTCGTTGGCCACTTAGGTCATCCGTTCTAAAAACAGTGAACCCCTTCAAAATACCCTTATCTTCAGCCTTAAAATGGGTCTCTTGGAGACAAATACAAGAGGGTTTAAAATCTTGGATTAAAATGGCCAGCTCCTCCTTGTGCCGATAAAAGCCATTGCAGTTCCACTGCAGAATGGAACACATTTAAAGTGTTCAGTTAAAATAAATAAATAAATATATAAATAAATAAGATGACTAAAAAGGGAGATGACCAACTCTATTGAGGTTATCGCTTGAAGCGATGTTTCCTCTTCCACTCGTTTGCGAAGACCTCAGTATCGGAGATACTCTGGTCCTCTTCAATTACCTCCGGCTTCTTTGGCTTCACTGGAGGCGGCGGGGAAGGTGTATTCTCACGCCCTTTTGGCGTGTTCCCCTTGGTGGTTTTCTGTGGGCTCTTCTTTGAAGGGCCCACAGGAGTAGGTGGCTCCTTGTCCACCTTACTCTTCCCATCCTTCACCCTTTTGGGTTTAGGCACTTGCGTGTTTTCAACTGGGGATTCTTTCGGTATCTCCGTCTGCGTGGCGATGGTACACTTTACACATTGCGTGGTTGCAACGGAAGCAAAGGACCGGGAGAAAGTTGGAGCGATTAGCGCCCTGTATTTTCTCCTCGCTTCCGCATATGGGATTTTTCCAAGGGTTTTTATCTCCATGACTTTCCTCTCTTCTTTCATCTTCGGGCAATCACGAGAGTACACTGGGTGTGTACCCTCGCAATTGACACAAAGAGGTTCCGAAGAGCACTCTTTATCCTCGTGCGCGTCTTTGCCACAGCGCGGGCAGGTGGCCTTACCCTCGCAGCGCGACGCGACATGGCCGAACCGTTGGCATTTGAAACAACGCACGGGATTTGGGATGAATGGCCTCACTGGTACCGATTCATAGCCCACAAACACCTTGTCGGGTAGTCTATCACGCGCAAACGTCAAGATCACGGAGGTGCTGTTTACGTTTTCTCCGTTGCGCCTTGTGGTGAGTCGACGACAATCAGTCACTCCCTGAGAGAACATTTCTCTCTTGATTTCTTCCATGTCCACGTATAGGAGGTCGTAGTGACTGATGACTCCCCGACAGGTGTTAAGAGTGCGGTGCACCTCCACCTTAATCGGAATGTCATGGAGCATTCCCATAGCAAGCAGTTTATCGCTTTGTGTATCGTTCAGGGTCTCTATAAGAAGTGTACCATCCCGGAGCTTCTTCACGCTCTTTGGGTCCCCAGGCACAATCTGTGACAAAACTCTGCGAATTAAGAAAGGAGAAACCTTTTTCAAGGTTTCACCTTCCTTTATGCACGACATAATTAAATAGCGCTTACATGCGCCTATGCACTTTTCTCCCCCGCCGGTGTCCGGACGGGATCTTTTTAGTGGTGGAAAGGGTTTTTCCTCCATAATAATAAATAATTCGTCCCTCGGCCTCCCCACCCGCCACGGAGCCACACATTTGGGACGCCGCTCCGCCAAACCGGAGCGGTCGCCAGGGCTAACTCGAGGGATATAGCGCTTCTGGAGTGGTTGTCTGTTTCGGGGTGGATCTTCGGTGCAAGGGCCCACCAAAACCCTTACATCTCCGACCTCCCTACGCAGACCCCCACAACCTTGGCACTCGCCACCGGAGCGAAAACGCGACGGAAGCCGATTGACCGGGAGTGGCTAGCTCCCGGCCTCCCGTTTACACGAAATCCGGGGCCGAAGAGGGGTATCACTCCCCGGTCCATACAGGGCATCCGACACCCTGCTGGGAACCAGAAAGCTCACCCTCCAGGATCCCCTTTTCTCCCTTACGGGTCTCCAGGCACGGCAAACACCTGGGCGGATCGCAGGCCAGATGGTATGGCCGCTCACAGACAGTGGATCCACAGCACTGTCCGGACGCATCCCTTGCTGGCTTGGGGTTTGTTTTCGGGGTTTTCTCCCCGCCCTTTTAGTCGCCTCTTACGACAAGCAGGGATACTGCGGGAGTATTCTCTATCCCCCTACCCGCGGGGGGGTTGTGAATCCTGATCATGTAAACAACATAATCATTAAATTTGTTCATTACCTGATACCTTGATACCATCCTCTCGAGTATGAAACGTAGGTCACTACTAACTAGGGCAAAATCCTAGGGATTAATTTGTGCCTAGGTATCAATGCAACAATTTCAGAGTGTAAAAATCATTTGCCTTGACTGATTTTTACACTCTGAAATTGTTGCATTGAAATGCACATTAGCGGATGACTCCGTTAAAAGTTACTGTTGCGGCATCTCCTGCAGTTTCTTTGGAATTTGCCTAGGTATCAATATCAACACCTGCTATTTATCGACATTATTACATTATTATTGGTTTCAAAGGTTGGTACAATCCTAGGCATTGTTACCTTGAGTAATAAGCCAAGGCTTTCCCAACAAAAAGTACCTAGGTACTGGTTCTGGTACCAACCCCTGAAAACAATATCCTGAGGGACCTCTATTGCATTTTCTCACCCACTCTTCTTATTTGATAATTCTTGCATGAATGGGTAAAGTAAGTGGTGAAGTGAAAGTATGTTTTCTTCTTACTTATACAGATCGTATTTTTGTGTTTCATAGAAGAAGTTCTATAAATAATGATTTAACTTTATTGCTTACCATGTCTCTTCATTCCCATTTTGGCTGATTTTTTATTACTACTGTAAATATTCATTTCAGTCATTTTATAGTCATTTTTCAGGGACCTGCATGGGTAAGATTTAAAGCATATTTACTGTTGAAGTTTATATTACTAGCAATAATTGCTGTTAATCTTAGTATTACTTAATGATCACAAATTATAATATAGTAGGTTCTATAGTAAGCATTAGTTGATGAAAACATTGGACATAGAAATTAAGATAAATGGCCAGTACAGATGAAATTGAGGGTGCATAACATTTTTGATCAGGTGCAATGGTGGGTCAGAGGGGCATTATTGGGGCAGAAATATTTTCTGTGTGGTTTAAATTACAGTAATCAACCTGAAGGTTGATTTGGTATGAGAGGGTATAGGCAAGTGAAATTCAAAATCAGGGTATGTGAAATTCAAAAATCAGGGTAAGAAGGCCAGTTACATTCCCTATGCCACCTTTGGCTTCCCAGGAAGATCTGTTATCCAAAATATCACTTGGGTGAAATAGACCAGTTCTCAGACCAGTAACCCAGCATTCTACTCAGTGGGCTACCACTGTTTAATTATGTTTATTTGCATGCACATGGGTGATGCATAGAATCAAGGGTTACCAAATTAGCTACGATTAACTAGGCTCTCTTTTACAGAGTAAATATGTGTGATAAAATCTTTCTATTGCTTTATGTTAATGTTTTAGGGATGGTCACCTGGAAATATTTGCAATTACCGTTATGGGAATTACATAACTCAATTGGATTACTCATTGATTAATGTTAAGAGGGTAGAGGTACCAATCCCCATCAATTTCTGATGAGGATTGGCATTACATAATAATAATAATAATACATTTTATTTGTCCAGCGATCAAGTAGCTACAAATGTTACACTTGATATGACACGTACATAGAAAGGCTAATCATGCATGTGATTATGGTGGATACTTTGGGGAGAATGTGAGTTCATTTTTTTCCAAAAAAATATTCTGGGAGTGGACACTAGCTTTCATAGACAGCAGAGAAAAAGGTCATTCATCTCTTGGGTCAGTATGGGAACCTTTTGTCTTTGCTTGGTTCTTTAGGTAAGGGAAGCATGAATGCAAGCCAATTACATTGAAATTTAGCATACTAATGGTGGTTTCTTTCATAGAGTGACTGCTTAAAAATTTTCATAATATCTAGTGTAACTTTTTTTTACTCAATTTCATCGAGAAAAATAAACATTTATGGCCAATAAGTAATTATATTTAAATGTGAATGCAATTCAAAACCATTAAAAGTACTGTTGCAGCTCCTCATGGTCTTAAATTAAATCATGAAAATTTTAAAAATTAAATTCACTTACCCGGGTAATTTTTTTACCTCCGTTTTGAGTATTTCCTCAAGAATGAAAACTCGAGAGAGAGCAATCACTATAGGCCCCATTTCTCTCAGACTATCTAATAAAGTAGCCTTAACTTTTGCAATAAGATCAGCAAGGCTGATGAATTTACCAAATATTAAATCTTGTTTCACTAATAAAGAAGAATGACAAGATTAGGTAGGTAAGTACATCTGTAAAGAATTTTTAAAGAAATCTTATGCCATAAACACCTGCATTAAAATTTAAGGCAAGAAAAACGAGCACAGTCATCTCTACTTGAAAATTGAGACATCGGTAATGCAAATAAATGAAGAAAAATAAATTTCTTGCAACATATTGCATCCTTTTTATAATGCCAGTTTTTTTATCATAATATTGCCCAAAGGAAAATAGGTAGGAAAATAACAGGAGGAAAAGACATATACATGTAGAAGTAAATATATATATATATTTGGATGAAAATTATGTTGGAAAAAGAAGCATTTGCAAAGAGCAAGGGACTGATGACTGGCACACCTAGTAATGATGGTAAGAAAATATTAAAAAATGCTAATAATGGACCATTTAAGGTGGAAAACAATATCGAAAATTTTTTAAGTCTTATCCCTTCAATCTTTTCCTTGCAGAGAGTTACCTGCTCTGCGAAGTTATAATTGGATGTAAATATAACTAGAGGGTTAAACGTTAAATTCCTTTTTCTTCCCTCTATCAGCCTTCAAAATCCAATTGCCAATCAAAATGCCCTGAATCCATCTTTCCTACCTTCTTTGGATTTCTTCCAACAATCCTCCCTCATCCCCCACAATGCCTAGCAGTTCCTCATTGATTTTCCTTTCAGTCCACTTTACTTTTTTCATTCTTCTCCACACCCACTTTTCAAAAACCTCCAATCTATGTTTGCTATTCTGCCTCAGTGACCATGTTTTGTGTGTCATACAAAACCATCCTTCTAATCAAAATTTGAAAAGCCTTTTCTTAATATCCTTACTCAATGTCCCTGTCATTTATTCCCTTCTCCTTTTTGAATGCTTCTTTGGCCAATGCAATTCTCTGTCTTATGTCCCTACTACTTTGGTCCAGAATGTTTCCAAGATATGCAAACCGTTCTGCCTACTCTAGGTTTTGCCCTCCTATTTTAATGTTTAGCTTAGCTTTTCTCTTTCTGGAAAACCGCATAACCTTTATTTATTTATATTAATTCTCATTCCATATCTATCACAGTGAATTTCCAATTTACTTAGCAATGCATGCAACCCCTTGGCTGACTGACAAACTAGAGCTCGGTCATAAGCGAACCTATCTGGTTATATGAATTCCCAGACAACTTTCATTCTTATCATCAGGTTTTCCCATGCCTCCTTAATCATTTCCTCCAAATATATGTTTAACAGCTCAGATGATAATGGACATCCCTGTCTTAATCGTCTTACTAACACTGGCCATCCAGACTCTCCATTCCCCACTCATACCTGAGCAGTCTGAGACACGTACAGGTTGTGGATTAGTCTCCCTTAACCTCTCTTCAATCAACTCCTATTTTCTATGATACTTATTAATTTTTTACAATTCACTCAATCTAATGCCTTTTTAAAATCTATTGAACACACACACATCCTGATTGTATCCTCTATTCCTCACCCGTCCCCTTTTCGATTAAGGAAATAACTCAGATTTGACAAAACCATCCAACTGAATTCCTCTTGCAAAAAGGCTATGATAGAAAAGAGAAAATATTTTACATGTTCCATAATTCATTTATGGTGCCCAACTCCATTTTCTCACCCAAGATATTATGACGTATTACCTTGAAAGCCACCACTAGGGTATGTGCCCAGGGATGATTATACAGAAGACTACTTTTGACCTAAAATACTTTCCCCCTGGAGCAGTCCCAGAATTTTCCTCTGATACATAACCATTTGTAGGAAAAATGACATGACTCTACCTTTTCAATCCAGTGAATGCTTCTACATTCCATTTCCTAAACTACCTACCCTGTTTTATCTTTTTGAATCAGTTGCTCTCATTCATTGCTAAAATTTGACCCAAGTCTGCATTTGCTCTTGAAAAACTGTGCAAATTGATGACACTATTTCTAAATCTTGCTTAACCATAATAAAATCGAACTAATTCCTTTCTGAATCCTCCAGCATTTTTAATGTACACCCAGGTCTTTTGTGTTTTGTTTAAACCAAGTGTTAGTGATTATTATCTCTTTCTCCTGTAAAGCTTTATTGCTTTCTCCCTGCGGTCATTTCTCGTCGATAAATGAAAGTCCTCCACCTCACTACTCTCTCTTCCTTTGCCTTCAATCATGTTCCATTCCCCCACAGCTGTCATATATTTCCCTCCGGGAAAACCTGCTATTATGTCCTCTGATTGTTTACCTTATCCACTTATTCCTCCCAATGACTGTGTGGTGGCATTTATACCTAGACTAACCAAGTTGGCTAATTATTCTTTTAATTTCATCAATAAAATTCAATCAGTTGCTTGTTCTATGTTTACTACGCTTCTTTCTACCATTTTATTTGATATTACTGTCACCCCTCATTGGCTCTCGTCCCTTCTGCTGTATATTAATCAATAACTCTCACTCAAGTAATCCCCACTATGCTTTCATCTCATCTCGATTATACCTAAAACATCAATATTTCTTCTTTCCATCTCTCACTTTATATTCTCTAGTATTCCTGTCTTCAACATTTTCCTAACATTCCAAGTTCCTATTCTAACTAATTTGGCTTTTTTCTCCATCTTTTGTGCTACTGGTGTTGCTCTTGATTTGCCAGGATTTCATGGGATGATGACTGAGGAAGCATGGTCTCTCCCCTACTGGGCACCACACACAGACAGATGGACATAGCCACATCGTTGCTAGGACTCATTTTCATCATGGCATCTATTGTATTAGTGTCAGGTGATTTCCCATTGTATTCCTCAATAGTGTTTTTAAGGTGACTCCATCACTTAATGCTACTACATAATATTAAATATTGGTATTGGCTCATTAGTGTGCCTGTATGTGCTTGGTTTTCCGGTGCCAGATAAGATGAAGGAATAACTTCACTTGAATGTTTGAATATTTAATTTGATTCTTTGTAAATTTTGGTTTCAATTCAATGAAATTCCATATTTATATCGGAGAAAGGTAATTGAATATATTAAAATTCCATCTGAATGTATTTGTCATTCGAGTTGGCTCTAAATTAGAGATGGTCAATTTTAGCTATTTTGTATCTAATCCTAGATCATAAACTATCAATTTAATAAATTCTGTAGTTATATTACTGCAGGAATATATTAGAAAATTATTTCTTTTTATTTCTCATCTTAGCAAAAAAATAAAGTATATATAGAGGTGTACAGAAGTTTTTTTTGATAATTGAAAGAAAACAGGAATTCTCTTTTTGTGTGTAGCCACGAAAAATCTAGCAAGTAAATACAACAAAGAAACATGAAGTGATAAAATTATATTATTTTCAAGAGCTTTAATAATTGATGTGTCAGTATTGAAGCACATATTAATGTTTTTAGTCTTTCAAAACCACACCAGAAATATGATGGAATGTGCATACAAAGATATCAATTTTAATAGTTTCAATGATCCAATATACACTAATGTAAGACAGAAGATGAATAACTGATCGAAGCACTTTTCCACTTGATAAAATTTGTTTATTTTACGACCAGGTTTTGATGTATTACATCATCATCAGGTAACAAACTTAAGTTGTGTGCAGGCTTATATACATTTCGCAAGAGGGGCAGAGGATGTGGTAGGCAACGAGGGGGGGGGGGGGAAGGAGAGGGGGGAAGGGGGGAAGACAAGGGAGACACAAGAAATAGCGGGAACAACATTTTGGCCTTGTTAAAAAACACAGTACATATAGTCATAGGGTGCGAAGTGGTCCTATTGGGTGGATGGCGGCAGTCTCCATTAAGGTGTTACCCCAAAGTTTGTGCACATCAAAACCTCTTGTTCTTCGGCAGCAGCCCAAATGACAGTTTCCGCAGCAAAAAAGGCGTGGGTTCAAAAGGAGCTAAAAATGTGATACAGCAAGCAAGACACCTTGTGTTTCTACCTACACATGCTACATATAGAATTGTATTTTAAACTGCACCACGTGGAATTCCCATTTTTCGAAGAATGAGTGAGAAACCTGTCCCAAGACATTGGCGAACGGAAACGTGAAGTCATCGACCAAAAACTTTTCCATCTCTCAAGGAAAGGTAACCACAGTGTCCCATCAATGAGCAATAGGTCCCAACAAATGACTATTTAGAACACCTTCTCCCTGAGAGTAGTGCATTTTTCCAAATGCAATCTCTCGGATCCCGCATTGAATTTACTCCGCAAAGGACTAAAATATGCTCCTGCACTTCAAATTTTCACCTAGACCTACAAAAACTTAGCTGCGGACTGCAAAGTGGGCCTTTCAGGTGAAAGTTAAGGCACTAAACAACTCATCACTGATATCATCTCGGCTAATATGAAGACGCCTAGCAACTTCCAACGCCCATCGACAGACGCAGCCACACTCGAGAACCTATCCACGCAAATAGAAGAGGAGCAACTCACCATCATCAAAGCAGATAAGGGAAACAGCATAGTTATTCTGAATAAAGAAAATATAAGTAAGTGCCTCCTAGCCTTCATTTCTTCCAACAATTTCGAAATTTTGAAGAAAGATGCCTTTGCAGCATGCCAAAAGCTGGTTAAAAATGCCATATCTTCATCCGTCAAAGTTTTTAGTGAAAAGGAAAAATTCTACCTGGTTAACATGAACCCACTACCCCCAAGATTATACAGTTTACCCAAACTTCATAAACAAGACGTACCGATCAGACCTGTGGTAGCCAGTACGAGTGCACCGGCGCATAAATTATCCTATACTCTAAATTCAGTCTTTTGCCAACTATCTGATTTTAAACCAAAATTCAGTATAAAAAATTTGCTTTCCTTAGTGGAACAGCTCCAAAATGTTACCCTACCCCTGAACGCCACGTTAGTTTTATTTGATGTCCAAAATCTTTTCTCCTCCATCCTGAAACAAGAGGCATTATCTTACGCTCAAGATATCCTTTCCAATGCTAATGTAGATGGCTCAATTAACACTGGGATATGTAAGCTACACCAACTTTGTGTTGACCAAAACTATTTTTTGTGCAATTGAGGGTATTACAAGCAAAAGGATGAATTAGCCATGGGCTCACCACTCTCCCCACTTTTGGCCGAAATTTTCATGGATAGATTAGAGGAAAAAATTTTAATTCTAAAGAAAAACTTTTGGACAATATTCGATATTGGTTCAGATATGTTGATGACATCTCATACTGTTGGGCAGGGAGCAATAGACAATTGGAAAAATTCTTTTAATATCTAAACGCAGTGCATAATTCTTTAAAGGTCACCATGGAGCTGGGAGTCGATGGGAGAATAAATTTCCTCGACTTGACCATCGATTTTTGAGAGAGTAAACACATGTTTGGGATCTACAGAAAACCCTCTTATACTGACTTGGTGATTCCCCCAGATTCATACCACCCCATTTCCCATAAACTAGCCAGCTACCACTCCATGATAATAGGTTGATCGAAATCCCCATGCCTAAAGCACATTTGACCGCGAACTAAATATAATTAAACGTATCGCCGTCAACAATGGTTATAATGAGGTTTTGATCAACTCCTTACTCCAGAAGAAAAGGAGCAAAATTGCCACTAACATAACAACCTCCCTACAAATGGAAGAGACCACGGAAACTTGAAAATGGTGCAAATTCCCTTTTATCAACAACTCATCGTACCATTTAGCCAATGTACTTCCGAAGGAAAAATTTAAGTCTCTTTTTACACCCCCTTCCAACATATTGAAGCTCCTCTGGAAATACAAGGATACCATCGACAATACAAGGAAGAGTGGTGTGTATGCCATACAGTGCGAGTGTAATGCCATATACGTGGGCCAAATGGGTAGGAATTTACACCCCCTTCCAACATATTGAAGCTCCTCTGGAAATACAAGGATACCATCGACAATACAAGGAAGAGTGGTGTGTATGCCATACGGTGCGAGTGTAATGCCATATACGTGGGCCAAATGGGTAGGAATTTCTCCACCTGAATCAAAGAACATGAGAAGTGCACGATCTTAGGCAATTCCACATCAATGATCGCCAAACTCTTACTCGAGACAAACCACACCTGTGATTTTAAATTAAAAGTGCTGCATGTGTCAAATAAATGTGGAACAATTGGAAATTGTCCAACGAGTAAAGATGAAAACCCCCCTCCTCAATGACATGCAATTCACTTCTTCCTCCCCCCTCCTTTCCATCAACTTTCATTGGGAAACTTTGTCCATGCGTAACACACAACCACCTCCTCCTTGAGTGCTTTCTCCCCAGTGTGTGAGTTAAGTGGGTTATTCCACCACCACTCTTCCAGAAGGGCCTATTCCTTGGCCTCCGAACCTGGCCCGCCTACTGGTGTCGTCCTGGTTACCGATGGTTTATTGGAGACTGCCCGCCATCCACCCAATAGGACCACTTCGCACCCTAAGACTATATGTACTGTGTTTTTTAACAAGGTCAAAATGCTGTTTCCACTATTTCTTGTAAATGTCTCCCTTGTCTTCCCCTCTCCCCTTCCCCCCCCCCCCTCGTTTCCTACCATGTTCTCTCCCCCTCTTCTGGAATGTTAATAAGCACACAACTTAATTACCTGATGATGATGTAATGCCTCAAAACCTGGTCGTAAAATGAAAAAAAGTTTAATCAAGTGGAAAAGTGCTTCGATCAGTTATTCATTATTTTCGACTTCCACCACATCACGCCTGAAGCTACTCAATTGGACATTAAAAGAAGAATTGTGTTTTGGAAAGAACTGTTTATAGAAAGTGGGAATTAATGATGGAAACCTTAAGTAAATATTTAAAGAAATGTCATGGTAACTTTAGTATGGAGTATAGTTTCATATGGTTGAGAAACTTGGTCATTAAAGCATGTGGTTAAGTATAGACTAAAGGCCTTTAAGATGTGGATAAGGATGGAAAAATGTAAAAGTTGTATAAGAAAACAATGATGGTCTGAGCATAGTGTGGAAAGACAGAATGCTGTTGGGAAAGTTAGAAGAAGGCAAGACAAGTGGCATCGGGAGATAATGAGAGGTGATGAAAGGCTGAAGTTGATAATAGAGAATTGAATGTTGGAAAATTAAGGTAGAGGGAGGAAAAGTATAGTAATTTTGGAATTTAGGGAGGGAGAAGGTATATAGAGCTAAATAATAAGTTCTAGTAATAATTAGCATAGGGTTTAAGATACATTTTTACCTACTATTCCAATATTTATCCAAAATGATTCCTAGATAGGTTAATTTTCCAGATACTATGGTTAAAAATTTAACATAATCTAAGATGAATCTCAAAATAAATAAATTTTTTATGAATTATGTTTTTTCTATTCTGGTGCAAACTCTTGTTTGACTTCAATTTAATTGAATGGGCACAAAAAAATCCATCATCATTGAAAGTCCTTTCATGTTTGCTACTCCTGCTTTAAATCAACCTAGAACATAATTTATGACTTACTGTTCACTAGCCAATTTGGTGTTAGAATTATTGTAGCCAATGTTTCCACAGAAGCTTCTCTTGGTGTTGTCAAATTGATTTTTTTGTAGCTTTTAATCAATTCATTGATTATCCTGAAAAGAGAATAAATGATAATTTATCTCATTCTTGTAACACAGCTTTCCTCCAACTCCATTTGTTGGGAACCCCTTATAAATCTTAAAAATACCCAAAGGATTATTGAATTTGTTTTCATGATATATTTCATTGTGATGACTTTATTGAGATGAGTGGCACTGCTTTTTTTTTCTTAAATATTTGGATCAATGATAAAGATAGCTTGTTTCTCATATTTTTTTTATTTTCTGGTGTTATTTAGAGTTCGTCCAAGTGTATGAAGAAAATATATAGAAAAGCTATCTCTTTTCCCTTAGGGTAGTTGCAAAAATATATGCTGTTGATAAAGAGTAGACAATCCTTGGTATTTAATGAGATCCTGTGCTGAGGTAGATTATTTTTACTTAATGACAGACCTCCTACACTCTCAGAGTGCCGCTGGTGATTTTCCATGACTTATTTATTTATCTAGTTCTCTGGTATGTTTCACTGCTAACTTCCATATTTAAAGGGTGGCCTACTTTAGGGACACATGTTGTTTCGATTGGTACCTTTTAGCATTTTTCATTGTAATGGTGATGAATATAATGTTAATCAAAGGTTGTTATGAAGAAATACTATTGCCCAATCAGGTCATTAATAGCTTTTTATGACATGGTTGGTTTCAATTACTTCCCTATTCCCCTTACACTCATACCATGGTACTTAAGGTCATGGTACATGTCATTGTTATTTTGATTAAGAGACACCTCGATTGTCCAAGAGTTACTGATAGGAAATCAGCATGGTTTTCAAAAGGGTAAATCCTGCAAGACACAACTTGTGCTTATTGTTCAAGATATCATTGGTTCGGAAGGGAGCAATGTTCCAGTGGATGTGATTTTTCTAGCTTTTAAAAATCTTATGGAAAAGTACCCTATAGTAAACTACTCACAGAGCTGGAAGCCTATGGCATAGATAAAAATATCCTGGGTTGGATTTAAGACTTTTTGAATGGTCAGGTACAAGGAGTAGTTTTAGGTAGAGTTAGCTCAAATGCAGTAGAAGTTACTTTAGATGTTCCCCAGGGAATTTGTATTGAACCTCTTTTATTTCTACTTTACTTTGACGACATTAACTCTGTAGTCACTGGTAAGATATATTTTTTGCTGATGCTGCAGTGGCTTACAGAGATATCCATAATCCTGAGGATAAAGCAACTTAAGCAGTTGACCTAAATACTCTACAATGCTGGTGTGACACTTGGCAATCAGAATTCAACTTAAAAAAGTGCATAGTGATGAATTTTTGAAAAAAAGTAATTCCCTCCCGAATTCTTACTGCATCAGGAACACCAAAATGGAATGTGTAGACTCGATTAAATACTTCGTTACCCTTACTCACGACCTCTCCTGGGTAAGACATAATGATATACGTATGTGGATAAACTAACAAGAAATTAGGAATTATTAGCAGAGTATTGGGGAAATGTGATAAAAAGGTTAAATAGCAATGTTATCTTTCGCTAGTTAGTTTCTTATTCAGAATATGCTGTTAGTACATATAAGTATTTGGGGTTCTCATGTTGTTGGATTGCAATCATAGAGGAGCTAGATTTGTAAAACATTGCTTTAAAAACTTAGTGGCATATCCAAAATATTAGAGGAGCTGGGCTGGGAATTACTCACAGAGTGAAGGTTAAATTAGAGATGAAATCTCTTGCAGAAATTGGAAGGATATCTCTTTAGCAGTTATGTTGAAAATGTATTATTTCCGCCTTGATACTGTGGTAGGAGAGATCATGCTAATAAAATTAGTGAGGTTAAGTGTAGAGCAGATAGATTTAAGATGCCATTTTTTTCCACAACTAATAGGGAATCATAATAACCAAATAGCTCATTTGTGTATCTTAAAAGTACGTATTTAGTGGGTGGCATGATGATCCCCAAAAAATTTTATTTATTTATGTCGCATCTTCTAATTACATATTTAGTGTAATATATATTATGTATTCTCAATAATGTTGCACAAATTTAAAACAGTAAAGTAATGGGTATCTCAATGAAGAGGGGTATCTCAATCTTTATGGTGGCCCTTCCATTTTGAAACGGAGAAAAATAGTAATTTGCTTACTGTGTTAAAGTAGGCTCTGTGTTTAACAAACTCTAGTTTGAATTGTTTTTTCATGGGAAAATTTTTAGAATTCAGATTGGAAGCTGTGCCTTTTAGGTTAAAATGCTGGTGTCAGGTTAAGTTGTTTGAATTGTGGATGTTTTAAGAAATAATGTTGATCAATTTAATGAATCTCTCTCGATTCTGGTATTTCTGCTCATTATACCCTTCAGTACCAGAAACAATTTTCCCACCAACAAATGAACTCAGAATGTCAAATATCACCAGAATAATTGTGGAATATTCTTCAGTGAATTTAGTAGGCATCAATTTGGCATTGATGTTTGTTTATTTATGTAGGTTTACAATCTCAATCACAGGGTAATTTTTGGAAACCATTTCTAAAATCACATATTTCATATGCACCATTGTCATTGGTTGACGAACAAACTAGTGTGAGTTTTTAGCTTACCTTAGGGACAGCGATTTTTCTTTCTTGTTCATGATAGTTGGTGGTTTATTGAACTGTCCAAAATATGATGTCTTCCAAAAAGAAATCAGAGGGTCCTGGTGATGAATAAAAAAACTTACATGAAATCAAGTGCAAATATTTTGAAATGGAGAAGTAAAATAGAATAAAGAGATTGGTTTGATGAATGAAAATAGAACTTGATTAGGGAAATGAAAAACAAACAGTGTTATCACTTTCCCTAAACTATTTTTCCAAGTGGGCTCATTTTCTTCTAACATATACTATTGGTTGCTTTAATAAGCTTGTAAAACAAAATGAGCATACCATACTGTGCCTTAAATTTATAATGGTGAACATTTTGGGGGAATGAGGCAGAGCCTCACCCCACATGGAACCATAAAAGTGCAGGGCTAGGAACTGGTTGGAACTGCAGTTTCCAACAGAATAAAATCAGATCAAAAATACCTCTGCCAGGACACGGAGAAAGGTGACCAGATTAAGATTTTATACTGAGGTTCCATAGGTAGATTCTGGTTATTCATAATTAGGATTCAGGATAATCGCACCATCAGATAAAAAGTACGAACAGTTACATTAACACTAAATGCACTCAAATTATGGTATTATGAAAATAGCAATGTGTATTTTCTCCTTTATAAGTTTCGGAACTTGCTCCAAGTCTCCGAATGCACATTAATGCTAAGTTTGCACATTTTTGTCTTGTCATCATTGACATACTGGGAATTTCTGGTCATCTACTCGCATTAAAGGCGAAATTCAACATTTATTCATTTGGTACGAAATACTGAGAAAACAATTTTTTGTTCGAACCTTTGAAAAGGTGCTCTTTTTCTTATTAAGCTTAACGATTTTTTTTAAAGGCGTATTTTATGAAATCAATTTGGTTAATGGAGTATTTATAGTCGTCCTAATGGGAAGTTAAGGCATAGACAGGTTAAAAGAATGTCATATGAAGGTCTCTCGGACAAGAAAAGAACAAAAATATATCTACTCGCGCACTAGTCACTTGTGCTGAAAACATCGGGAGTAGAAAAAGTAGTTAAATAAATCCAGGAGGAAAACAGTTAAGTAATTACATAACCTCAGAAGTCATTGAATAAGTAAGTTAATTATGGTTATATATCAGTGCAGTGCGAATATCCCTGCAAAGTTTTGTACATCAGGATTATTTATCTAGTAAATGATCGATTATCTTTAATTTCCAAATATTTACACTCCGTTATAATACATCATCGTCTCTTTTCTGTTATGTTAAATCTTTTCGATAATGATTTATGCCATTGATTAAAATGATCTTGCGGGTTAGATAACCCCTACGCACGCTCACACGGATCCTACGCTCATCAGGAAAATTACGGGTGATCCGGGTGCCAGTCCAGGCCGAAATCGTTTTTGTCGATCAAATTACACCATCTCTCAAATATCACATAGAGCCATTCACGGTTGCTCACTTAGCAAATGAATCAAGCACTGTCACTGACGAATAAATTCATGCCACTTTAACACTGTAACTACGGTGAACGTCATACGCGCCGTTGCTCAAAAGGAAATATTATTTCTTGTAAGCATATCTGCGAAAATAGAGGCAAAAATGAGTAATTAATATTTATAATTTCCATGCAGGTAGGTATCTAGTGATCGAAGAATATGAACATTTTGTTCTAAATATTCGGCTTCAACGTATTGGCCTGAGTATCGAAAATTTGTTTGAAAAACCTAGGAAAATTCTTCCTTGTAAAAATAGGTTACGATTTAATACTGGAGTGCTACTGCCTGCCTAACTCAGTTCCCAGTCGCCGTAACATTCACACAAATGTACGTGAGCAAAAAATATAACTGATAAAGCCTGGCCATGCACTACTGAATAGTTTCTGTAATTTCACCGGAAAAAAGCCCTTGAAAAGCAACGATGTATTCTTGAAGTAAAATTAAATAATATTCATACCTATTAGTTCGATTTCCTCTTTCCGAGTCCAGCGATGAAATTCTTATAACTGTTTCCTCTCCTGCTTGCAAGCAAACTCTGAAGCTCGACCGCAAGGAGTCCTCTGCGACGCCGTTGTAGAGAAACAATGTAAGAGCCATGGATTTGTGGCTGAGATGGCTACAATGTGCTACTACTCGGAAACGAAGTCACATGTCATTCACCATCTGAATAGAATCCGATTCCCGCCGGGTTACAGTTAGGCAATAGTGCTACAATGTATTTTTCCAAATCAGGGGGAGCGATGCTGACGTGTCACAGAGTAGTTATTTATGATATGATGCCTCTCGTTCCGTGTATCGAGTTAAATCCCCGAGGCCAACTAGTGAAAGAAGTCCACTAAGAAGAAAGTCTATAAAAACAATTTAGTTAGTGCCTTGTGAACCAACACCCATGATCTCTCCTGGGTAAAACAAATACAGGGAATACGTGGACTAGTTAAGAAAAAAATGAGAGTATATTTGAAGAGTGTCGGGGTACTGTGATAGAAAGGCATTTTAGTAATTTTTTAGCACCCTGCAAACCACCTCTAGGGTGTGTGGCAGGGAATGAATACGCACCAGTGTCTTTAATTCAAACCAGAATATTTGTATCTATGCCTTATGTTTCTAGCTTTGTATTTAGATAATTTAGTACCCTAAAGGCCTCGTAAGAAGTTCGAGTTTATTTATTTATGCACCCTGAAAGTCACCACTAGGGTATGTGGAAGGAGGTGAATACACACGAGAATAATTTTACCCGAACATGACCCTACCGCGGTCGAACAATGTTATTATGATCTCATATCGCTCGTGGTAAAAATGACATCTTAAATCTACCTGTTCTTCACTTAATCTCTAATTTTATTAGCATGATCTCTCCTGCCGTAGTACGATGGGGGTAATAATGCATTTTCAATATCACTGCTAAAGAGACCTCCTTCCAATGTATGCAAAAGGTTCAATCTGTAATTTAACCTTCTCTCCGTGAGTGATTCCCAGCCTAGCTGCTCTAATATATTCGATGCGCTACTAAGTTTATCATAACAACGTTTTACTAATCTAGATCATCTACGCTGCGCGTGATCCAATTTGGAAATTAATCCAACTTTGCAATGATCCCATATACTTGTAGCATGTTCTAAATGAGGCCTAACCAGCGACAGATCACATTTCCCTTTGACCTTTTCATCATACTCACGTGGTACTCTTCTAATATATCCTAATTTATTGTTAGCTTTTCCACACATTCCCTGCATGTGGTTCACCCAGGAGAGATCGTGAGTGAGGGTAACGCCTAGGTATTTAATTGAGTCCACACATTCCATTTCGGGGTTCCCAATGCAGTAGGCGTTCGGGTGGGAAACGCTCTTTTCCCAAAACTGTATCACTACGGACTTTTTTCAGTTTAATTCTAATTGCCAAGTGTCGCTCTGGCGTTGCTTAGCATTAAGGTCATCTGATAAAGCTGCTCTGCCCTCAGGATCACGGTAAACCACTGCATCATCGGCAATTTGCTCTTGGTTGTTGATGTGAAAGGACGTGTCTGAGCTTTGGCTTGAATCTTCCCCATCCACCTACCCTTTAGCATTTATCCAATTTTGTAGAGGCTGGGAATGGGAACGCCGCTGGAACAAGTGTATCGACTCACAAGGGTCCTATTTTGAGGAATATTAGCTTAAGATATGTAAAAGTGTAATAATTTTTTTTTCCTGAGCTCAGTACACTTATTTTCCGGACGAACCCTGTACTATTCTTTTATAGAGTATAATGGATAACAGTTGTTTATTATTCGTGTGCTGCGGTAGGAGAGATCATGCTAGTAAAATTAGAGAGATTATCTGTAGAACAGATAGATTTAAGATGCCATTTTTTCCACGAACGATAGGGGATCATAATAACATTGTTCAACCGCGGTAAGGTCATGTTCGGGTAAAATTCTCCTGGCGTGTATTCACCCCGTCACGCACCCCACTGGTGCGCGTAAGTACACACCCTTGTAAGCCTTGTAAGCACACCATGTACGTACACACCCTTGCAGGGTATATGAAAAAATAAAATACATTTAAACGTATCTTACTAGTGACTACGGAGTCAATGACGCTAATGCAAAGTAGGAAAAAAAGAGGTCCGATACCAATTCCCTGGGGAACACTTGATAGCTCATGTCCGGGTAAAATTTTTCTGGTGTGTATTCACCCCGTCTCACACCCTGGTGGTGGTTCGCAGGATATACATAAATAAATAAATGAACTTCTACTGCATTTGAGCTAACTCCATTTATCACTACTCTTTGAACCTGACCATTCAAAAAGTCCTTAATCCAACCCCGAGTATTTTTATCAATGCCATATGCTTCTAGCTTTGCGAGTGGTTCTCTATGAGGTACCTCATCGAAGGCTTTCTTAAAATCTAGAAAAATCATGTCCAGTGGAACATTGCTTTCTCCCGAAATAAAAATATCATGAACAAAAAGTGCAAGATCTCGCAGGATCTACCTTTTCGGAAATTGGGCTGATATTTCATTAATAACTTCTTATTATCGAGGTGTCTTCCGATCGAACTAGCAACTATATGTTCCATAACCTTGCACGAAATGAATGTTAGGAAAATAGGTCTGTAATTACTCTGTTCCTCCTTGTTTCCGTTTTTAATTATTGGCGTTACGTTAGACGTCTTCCAATTTCTGGGAACCTTGTGATCTACTAGCGACTTCATAAATATTATTGCTAGATACGGCGCAATTTCCGAAGCTAGATCCTTAAACATACGAGCCCGTACTAAAAAGAAAGACTCGTACTTTTCCACAGATTTTATTATACGGTACAACGCGTTTCACCGACTTGCGGCATCATCAGGTACTGTGTACCTGATGATGCCGCCAGTGGGTGAAACGCGTTGTACCGTATAATAACATCTGTGGAAAAGTACGAGTCTTTCTTTTTAGTATGGATATTAAATACTTCCACGAAGTGAAGCCTGAAACAATAGAATATATACGAGCCCGTATTTCATCGCGCTCGAAGGATTTATTAGGCTTCACATTTTCAGCAAACGTTGTATTTCATTGTATGAGATTTCAATTTTGGGCATCGGTTGACCGACACGATTTAGTAAGCTATTGGAGGTATTCCGCGAGATATTAGTGATGACGCTTTGAAAGAAGGAATTTAATAAGTTAGCCTTTTCTAAACTGCTGGTTACTCTTTCGCTTTTATCGTTTAAAAGTGCATAACTGTTGACTTATTTCCCTGAACCTCTGACCTACGAGCAAAACGCTTTTGAATTCTCTTTCAACATTTCCGCCAGTCTTTGACTTTTGAATTCGCTTAAAGCTTTCCAAAAGTTCTTCTTGGCATTCGCCCTAGAATGCCACATGCACGCGTAGAAGATAGAGAGCATAAAAAATGCGCTGTATCATGGAATATGATTTTTATTGTGACCAGTTATCTCATTGAGTTTAGCCATGATTGCTACTTCGAAAGTAATGTTTTACGCGAGCAGAATTAAGGCATGAATTAATGCACGAGCTAATGCAAGCGGAAATAATCCTAATGAACAATAAACCCCCCTCTTAAATGACGTACAATTCAAATCGTGCGCTCTCCTTTTCAACATGTTCTCTTACTGGCTTTCCCCCTCTCTCTATGGACGCGGTCTCCACTTCCTAGCCCAGTGACGGTCCTAAACCACACCTTAATGCTTATTGCTCCACCCCCCCCCCCAAAGTCAAGGTGCAAATAGAGCAGTTTAAACGCCAAGCACCACCCTTGATGACGCGCCAGGGGAGCCACTTAAGGTAGTCTGCCCTTACTATACTGACCATTACGTCACCCACTGGCTTGGACGTCGAGCTTTTCTCCCCCCGGGGCCCAGAAAACTACGTGACGCTGGGCTCCGACTGATGATTGCATTTCAATTACCTGCGAGCGAATGATGCTTTGTTGGTTTACGGTAACCTTTCCCTACCCATTTACCCCTTCTCTATTCCTCCCCGCTCCAAATGCATCGAAAATCCTCCTTTTGCTTGAGAAAACTATATAAGCCGGCTCTTAATCCATTATGTATTCACTTGAAGATGAAGAAATAGCGTGAAGATAGTTGATAAAATATAGCTCTGTAACGTAATCGTTCTTTTCAATTTTTGCAGAATGAAATTTGTTTCATTTTTGTTTGGGAAATGTAACAAAATAGCATTTAGTGCCAAAGCATATTGTCACGCTAAGATGTACAAGACAGGCCTTGTAGATGTAATATGTCATTTTTTCCACGAACGATAAGGGATAAGAATAACACTTTCCGACCGCGGTAGGGTGGGAAATATTCGGGTCAAAATTAGTCTGGTGTGTATTTACACCCTGCCACGCACCCTAGCGGTGGCTTGCAGGGAAATAAAAAAAAATTCTTAAAAACGTAATAAAAGTCCCTGAACGTTTGAAAAGTTAGCCTTTAGTTTCCTTGTACTTTTTGGTGTTCTTCCGTACTTCGATATAATTTTTTTCATTTTTACAATTACATACCCTGTGGCGTTAGTGGTGTATAGAAAGGCAAATGGGGATCGGGATTGGTGCGGTAGCTATCGTACTGGTTTCCCACCCAGAGGGCTCGGGTTCAAATCCTGGCGATGTCGAATATTTTTCAGAGGTATCTCGATCCCTACTTGAGGTGCTTTGTGGAGGGCACTTTGAGTGAGTACGCCGTCCGTCGGATGGGACGTTAAGGTGCGGACCCCTAGGCGCCTTTCGTAAAGAGCAGGCTAATGCCGACGCCGGGTTTCTCTCCAACCTTCATCCTTTCCTGTCCATCCCCTATGGCGCAAATGACCTCAGCAGTCGCCTCCCCTAAATACTACTACCACTAGAAATGCAAATGAATTCCAACGCACAATGATAATCCTTAACGAAAGGTATTAACTTCACTATTCTCGTTAGCTTCTTCGTCACCAGAAATGGCATCTGTCCGTTTGACGATGCTAATGCTCGACATTTTTACGGAATAATTACTGGTGTTATTCGGGACAAATTGCGAGTTCTAGTAGTTATTTGAGGAGAAGACGGACAGATAACGTTATTTACACCATTAGAGAGAGGTGGGCCATTTGGTAGTGGTAAAATATTTATGGAATGAATGAAACGAAACGACGAAACGGAGCGCCAAGGAGTCCACGTTTTTACGTGTCATCTGACGGGCAGCTTCCTCCACTTCAAGTGCTCTCCACATAGCACCAAGTATGGATCGAGATACTATTGTAAAATATCGTTTCCCATCGGGAATCGAACCCGCGCCATCCCAACCCCGCGAGTTACGGACTAACTCTCCAGAAGGCACGAGTACCAAATTTTAAGGCGACACCACGGTTCACTCTGTAGTCCTTATTCACATTCTAATCAGCATATTAATCCCAAAAACCGAGGTGTGTCCGTTTCCTAATCTTCGAGCCGGTCAATGCGATCCTAGATTGGATTTTATTATATTTGACTTAACTTCTTTTATGTATAAAATATTTTATTCATTTTCCTTGCGGCATGTACTGAAGTGTATTTTTACTGTCATCATCACGTGGTCTTTACTGATATTTAACGACTTATCATCAGACTGTTGCGAGTTTTGAGCATTACCCGAAGGAATTTCGTAATTATTTAATAAATTAACCCGCCGTTAATCATAGCCTGTGGATTTTATAAATATTTACTACTTTACTAGTATCAGTCCTTGTAAAAGTAATTCACATGAAAAAAATTATTACCGTACCAATATTAAGGGTTTATTTATGACGTTGATGGAAGCTGTAATCGAACATTATATAAGCTTCATAAAAATTCCCTTTTTCTTGAAAATTACTTATATTAGCTTATTCAATTTATCGTTAACGTATAATTTTACATTGGGCAGGCGTTACCCTTACCCATGACCTCTTCTGGGTGAAATATATACGGGGACTACGAGGGTGTTCAATAAGTACCCGTGTTAGAAATGAAGAAACCATTTTTTCAAAAACATTTTTTTATATTTTTCACCATAGTCCCCTTTTAGAGAGATACACTTCTCCCAACGTTACAGCCATTTTTTTAACCCCTCCAAAAAATAGGATTTGTCGAACTCTCCAAAATACGCCTCTTTCTCGGCGATAACTTCCTCGTTTGAGCTAAAAAATTTTTCCGCGAGCCATTTCTTCATGTTAGTGAATAAGAAAAAGTCGCAGGGAGCCAGATCGGGTGAATACGGGGGGTGCGGCGGCAATTCATAACAGTTCATGCAGTTCATGAAGTTGACAGCCGAATTAGCTTGTTGTCCACCGTGAGCAATCGCGGCACCCATCGGGCCGACAATTTTTTCATCGCCAACTTATCATGTAAAATATTAATTGCCGTTCCGGTCGACAAACCCACGGCCTTTGCTACTTCGCGCACTTTCGTTCGTCACTGAGCGAGAATCATGGCCTGGACTTCTTGAATGATTTCCTCGGTAACCACGTCTGCCGGGCGTCCTGGTCGCTCCTCATCAAAGACAGATGTTCGCCCACGTTTAAATTCGTTGAATCAATATCTAACTGTGGTCATAGATGGCGAATTGTCCCCATAAACCGCATCCAACTTGGTTTTATCTCCTCACATTTCTTCCCATCCAAAAACAAAAAGCGAATTACCGAACGATACTGCTCTTTTTCCATCATAGCGAAAATCACGAAACACGTCGTACTCGAATGGCTGCCAAATCCAAACTAACCTTTAAATCAGTCTGAAATTTGTTTCGCCGTCGTTTGATAGAGGGCAGCGCACGATGATAACATCAACTTCCCTCAGGAACGCCCTTTGTCGTCAAACACGGCTATTTAATGAACCGCCCTCGTCTGTGAACAAGCTAAAAAATTGGTATATTTTAGAAGTGGGTTAAGGTAGTGTGATGAAAAGGTTAAAGAGAAATGTTTTTTGCTGGTTATGCCTCTTTTAGAATATGCTAGTATATGGGGTCCTCACGAAGTTGGATTGATTGCCGAATTGGATCGCGTGCAGCTCAGAGGAGCTAGATTTGTGAAACGTTATGACAAACGGAGTAGCGTATCCAAATTAGAGCAGTTAGCCTGGGAAACTCACGGAGCGAAGGTAAAATTACAGATTAAATAAGTGGAAGTGGAAATATGTCTCTCTAGCAATGATGTTGAAAATGTGTTATTAGTCCCATTGTACTACGGTAGGAGATATCAAACCAATAAAATTCGGGAGATTAATTGCTGGACATATAGATTTAAGATTTCATTTTTTCCACAGATGGTAAGAGATCAGAATAAATTAACGTCAGTCCAACCGCGGCAGGAGGGTTCTAGGTCAAGAGTAGTCTGGTGTGTAATCACCTCCTGCAAAACACCTTACAGGTGGCTCGCAGGTTACTGCGAAAAGCCGGCGGAAAATTCCTAGAGATTGAGAAAAAGCTCCTTCCAGGTTACATCGAATCAGGACTATGTCCACTCCTACGTAATTGTTCAAAAAATGATAAAACCGTTGTTACACAATGGGTGCTTTATTAACGCACAAGTTGCGTTGGTTACGAAAATAACGATAAAAACCATATTATTCATTAATTAAATGGTTTACCATCAGTTAATATCACTTTGTGTGAAATTAGATCAATCAGTCAGTCAACTGTTTTTAATCGAGAGCTTTTAAGATGTAAAATATACGATGCCTGTGAATATATTACAAAAAACAATCGCAATATGAAAATATTCAATATACATCAAAGAGATACTGTGCTCCAATATGTATTGTATATATTATGCCACCAGAATTTCCTATGCGATTATTCGTCCGGTATTTAGTATATTTTTCCAAGTCGCTCCGGGCGCCATGGCTTCGGCTGCGCGTTTTAAAGACTTGTTTCTTTTTTAAAGGGAGGCAGTGTAATGGGAAATATTTATTTGCTTCTAGTGTATCTTTCTGGTTTGCAATTTTACGTTCCCCTTCAATATTTTTCTCGTTCACTAATGGAAAAACGGATTACACTTTTCGTTGGTAAGACCGCGGAAGAGTATGAGTGAATGTGCATTCTTGTATTTATACCTAAGAGTTTAACGAACGCTCATCTTAAAGCCCTTTTCGTTTTTTTTTGCCATTTTGCCCGTTATATCGTAGCTCGCGGAAAGTGACCGGTTTTCCGCGTTCATCGTTGAAGGTCACCCCTCGAATGAATGTAGGGGAAATTAACCTTGTACACTTCTGAATTGGAAAACTGTTCGGCGAAAGACTTCCTTGTTATCGGAGCTGTCATGTCAATGGCTCCTGCGCCATTCCTTCAATACGCTTCTAATTGTTGTTTCAAGTCAATTAAGTTACTGGACATAAATAAATCAACTTCTACCACCCAGCTGCCGAGAATTTTGTCAAATGTGATTTTCATTTGAATGAAATTGGATAAATAAAAGATTCTGGTCCAAATATTTGTTTCGTGTGTAGATACTATACATTTTTCTGAATAATAGACTTTTGCGACTATCTTATGACGGGCATTAAAGTCGTGCTATATAGACCATACTGTTATGGACGTTTATAATTAAATCATGGGAAGAACCATATGTTTTGTGAACATCTTTATTGCCTTTGAATGTATTTTTCTTTATTCTCTTTTATTCCTCTTCATGCAATTTTAGCTATTTTTTAATTTTGTAAAAACCGTTTTCGTGTAATTAGAGTGTATTTTCATAGCTTTGGGATTAATAGAAGAGTGATAGCAAGGGGGTAAAGAAGGCAGTTGACGGTTCACAGTTAATCTAATGTGGTTCGCGAACCCTTTTCGGAAATAGTGACGTGAGCTAAATTTATTTGAGACTATAAGATAATAAATGAGAAGCAACGAAATAGTTTTCGCAAGCTGTAATAAGAGTTTTGAGCCACTGATTTGTGCAAATCGTGAGAGAGTGCTTTTTGAAAGATTGCAATAGAAATTATAGTGAGTCCCAGTCACTAAAATTATGAGTTTAGGAGGGGCAGATGATTCAGGATGTTAAGTGAGGGATTAAGTGAGGAGGATGTTAAGTGAGTCCAGGGATTAGACCAAGGGCACGTAGCGTTCTTGTCAGATATTTCTATTGTAAACAGGCGACGCAGCGTGGGTTGATCTATAAACAAGAATAATTTTCATGATGAAATAAAAATTTCATTGCTTATTTCGCATAAATTACTTTTTCCTTAGTCTCAAAATATCGTATGTTTCTTGTCTAAAAATCTAATAAGTCTTTCAGTCTGAGGTCCCATTAGTAGCCAGGAGACACCGCTGGGTATCCTGGCGCAATGGGTGCCAATGGGTGTCCTGGCGCAAACATGTACGAGAATGCGCCCTACTGGTGGGTGACGTTTCAACAACTTGGTGTCCAAGTGCACCCTCTATTTAATTTGAATTCCCTCACACCCCATGGTGCCTTCCTCCATGATAGATTTTCTGTTTTACGTCCTTCATTTGCCAATTTACTTGGCTCTTGGTCTTTCTTGCGGGGTCTTCCGTTCAATTTACCTCATTGTAATATGTTTCTAAGTAATCCATTGTGCCTCAAGGCTGGTGGCCTTTTTCCATTTAATCTTCAGCATTCTCCCCCAGCACCATGTCTCAAAGGCTTCTATTTTTCGCAAGTCCACTTTTCCAATGTCCCTGAACCGTAAAGTCTCATGCTCCATGCGAAATATTTGACGAACTGCTCCTTGTTTGTAAACTTAGGTTGTTTGAACATAATTGTGTCTTCTCCTTCGTGAACGTTTAACTGGCTTGATATATTTTTCCCTTAATGTCGGCCAAACTTATATCCCAAGTTATACGTACTTCTACCCAGGTAGATGAAGGATTCCACTTAATCTAGTTTCACTCATTAAATTGTGTTATCTGCCTTCGGCTTCTCTATTCGACACTCAAGTATTTTATTTCTTCTTGTTGATGTCCACATTATATTTCCAAAGTGCCTCTCCATAACATTCAGAATTTCTTGCAAGTGCTTATGCGTTTCTGCTACCGCTGCGATGTCAACGTCGAACTGGAGTATATTTTCGCTATTCACCTAAAGATTGTTACCTGATTCTAATAGAGTTAATGTCCCTGTCGTTATAGTGTATCTTACACCTCGAACATCCTTTTCCATTCGACGTTGTCGATGGGCTTCTCCAATTCTACGAATGCCACATATAACGGCTTGTTTACGTGCATTATTTTATCTTCCAGTTGTCTCAAGCTGAGTAATGCTTCTCTAGCTCCTCCGTTTTTCCTGAATCCGAATTGTTTTTCTGTGAGGCAATCTCCATCTGATATTTTTTTGCGGAGCGGTATTCTAAAGGGCGTTCATAACTTTATATTCATTCTAATTAGATGAATCAGTAGTTAGTAGAAATATTATTAAACTGTACTCTTTGTTTATTTCAATAGCATCCAATATTAACTTTTATGAAGAAAACGAGGAAGTGTGCGGACAAGTAGAAGAGGAAAAGGCCGTGCAGAGAAATATACGGAAAAAAGAATAAGTCGGATCCGCAAACACTGTGAATCGATGGATTAGACATAAAATAAGGAAGAAATAACTCTTAAGGATTACCTCACGAGGAAAAGCATGGGGATAATGCGTGCACCAAATAAAGGCGGGCCAATCAGGGCTCGAGGAAATGAGCGTGCCCAGGGGAAAATAGCGGGGTGCACTCAACCAATCTTTGGATTGGAAGAATTAATTATAATGAATGTCCTCGGGCCCCGGTCAACCACCCCACCCCTTAAACCGGACCTGTTCTATTCCAAGTTAATCTGCATGAGCAAGTAAAACGTCATGTTCCCGCAGACAGAGTTCATAAAGATTTCTTCAAATATGTCGTGATTAACAAGCATCCAATTCATACCCGTGCCCATTTGGTTCATGATGAAGCGATTTTGGCGAGTCGTAATTGCGGGAGTCGGGGAAGAGGTAGATCCTGCTCCCTCACTTAAGGCAGCCATAAATTTGCTCTCCGGCAAGATAAATGAGTTGAGTTTCTTTTTTGGTACCTTTTTTCCTCTTTATGGTGCTGGGTTTTACCGCAACCTGGGAAAAGAGGGCGTCTTCCGCAATGCTTCATTGGAAGTCACATGATTCTAACGTTACACGAATTGTCCTGCGTTTGGCACTATAAAATGAGGAGTCGACGGATCGCGCTTTCAGTGCAGCAGGAATTCCTTTACGAGGTGAGTTGAGCCTTCTTGAACCCTCTCTTGTTACTGTGACTAGGGGGACTCTGCGCCCTTTTCGATCCCATGCAAGGAAAAAATATTAATATTGTTTTTGCATGATCTAATTTTTTGTGATTGATATTGAACAGATAAGAAATTTTCAAACTAATATTTAAATACATCATGGGAATATCTACTGTGAAACGAAATATCTTGGCACATTTTTACTGCACCCAACGCGAAGAGGAGACTTGCCCCACCCATTCATTCACGATGTATCGGGTTTCATTCCTCCCCTCCTAGATATCATTCTTTGTTTTTGTATAAAAATATTGTAATACCATTTAAACTCTTCCTCCTGAATTGAACTGAAATCCTCCAAAGAAAAGTGCTGCTATTATCATGTCCATATGCTCCTCGATTCACTAGATTCGCTATCCGTCTGAAGCAATTTGTACGCTAGTTGTGCGCGAATATATAAATTGAATATGTGACTTGCTTCGCCTCTATGTAGCGTATAATGTGTTCCATATTTATTTCATAGAGTCTGGGTTAACTTTTTTTGATTAACTCCTCATTTTAAGCTTTCCCAAATAGAAATACTGGCTGCGCCTCAATGTCGGCGTGCATGCATTGTGCTGTTTATTTCGTTGTTTCTGGATTCATGTTTATGCATGCTAAATGTAGATTGTACCACCGACAGTTTGTTTGTCTCTGCGGAGTGTTTTTTTTAGCAAAGAAAGATTGATTGCCGTAAATTTTATGGCACTTCATTGAACACGCCATGCCCATTTTAATGATCATCTGTGAAAGTAAACGTTTACTCTGAAATTAACGAAAACAGATTAATCATAACGCGGGTGTCCTCTTATTTTCTGAGATTATCTGACAATACGGAGAACAAGAGCCTGCAGACTGCGGGGTGCCTCTGGCAGAAATGCACTTGTCACGCACCTCTGTGCCTCAAGCAAAGGGTGAAAAATTAAATATTTGGATACTATTGGGGATCATCATCGGCTAGATTTTATGGATTGTTTATTGAATTTTGGGATAATCGCGCTATCAGGTAAAAAGATCGGACTATTGTAATTTAAATATTTGAAAAATGTTTTTAGTTTCATGATATACAAATTCGCGGAACATTCGTACATCGCGTGAATGCATACGCTATATATTTTCATCATTGCAGTATCTTTGTTTTCTTTTCTAACTACAAAAGGCGTAGAGAAGCCATATGCAGAGATTGTCCAGAGTTTCTAAGTGCATATGAATATTACGTCATTAGATGATTTTTTCTTGTAATTATTGAGGTATTTGGTACATCAGTCCATCTTACTCGCAGTAAAGGCATTATTCAAAATTTATTCATTTACTTGAGTTCGCTGAGGAAAGAATTCTGTCATCTTTCTTTTGTTTCGTATTTTTAGGTGCCTCGACATTGCAGTAAGTGTAATCTTATATTGATATTGAAAATGAGAGGAAAAGGGATATTTTAATTCGGTAGGTGGGATATCACACTCCGAGATGGGGTTCATTCCGTCATCCAACCTGCATTAGTGGAGTCTTATTATTTCACGTATGATATTTTCGTATACCGCTTCCCCGGTTGGGACAAAACGCCGGGGAATCCGCCGTATAGAAAGGCATGAAATAAGGCATTGTTTTCTCAGAGGTCAGGCAAGAGCAGGGATCCCTGAGTGAATTTTTTAGGACCGAAAATACAGGTTTGCAGTTAAGTTTCTCGTCTGGCACAGATACGCAATTTTTCCGGAAAATGTGAGTAGGATCATGCACTCGCGTGCCTAGATAAACCCACTTGAAATGTGTGAGTCCTGTTATTTCAATTCTGGGGTGACGAGGAATAGCAAGTGCTGGTACCTAGTGCCCTTACTCATTTTCGAATAATTCTTAAAATGGTTCCAATTAAAATCGGAAAGCTTTAAGAGTGAAAATTCTTCTGCTCTTTTAAGGTATTCCTTAATCCAAAACTTTTAAGTTACCGAAGTTTCTTTATTATCCTCCAATTCTTTTATTTCAATAAATTACACCCCGAAAATGCAGACTAAACCATACAGTCAACCATTCTGAGTTGCGGAACACAACTTACAGAACGTTAAAAATGTGATCAAAGAAAAAATACGAGAGAGAGACTCCATTTAAAATTTTCGCTTTGCGGCCAATCTTCCCCGGATGGGAGGTCGCTCTGTATCCTGAAAATCTTCTCCCATGGGGAGGATGCTGAATGAATTACCCACTTAAGATCTATGCTATTTTCACCAAAGCCCTTGCTAGCACAGGCGCTTCACATTTGCTTCGCCCGATGGTTTAGCAACAGTGAAATCTTATTTAAGGCATGAAAATATTCAATACCTCATGTGCACTTGAGTTAATGTATGCTGTTTGGGCTAATGCAAGTGATTTCCTAAATCATCTGTGTGGGTGAGGTTATGAAAATAGTTCGAAAGAAAATATCACTTTATCCTTTTTACCAAAACATATCTGCTAAATACTGGTTTTCACATGTTGAACCTTTCATCTTTCATTTATTTAGTTGTATATATGCATCAATATGTCTTTCATTTATCATTCGAAATGAGAGAACTCCGAAGGATTAAATTTTGAATTTTTTTGTGAATAAAATGAAAATAGGATTTTTGACAAACTTTTCTGTGATCAGACCCAGTGTGAGCGTAAGGCATTTGTAAACTAGCTTCTTGGTCCCTCTCTGAGCAACAATCACTTTTAGACTTATGATGGTCAAACCAAACCTAGGTGTGCTTTGCTCAAAGAATAGGGTTAAGGGTATTGGCAACTCTTCAGGGATTCTCACATCATGAATATTTATAGATTTTCACACAAAAAAGTGCTCTTCGGTTTACTTGGGAGAAATATTTCCTATTCCACATTTTATTATTTAGGAAAACCTTTGTTTCTTTAGCTTTGCTCTTTCACTTATTGTCACCACATTAATAATAATGATCATTATAATAATACTTAAATCACCTAAAATGTTGGTACTTTAAGAATTTATTAAGTGGAACAGTCACAAACAAGTTAGACTGCACAAAATACTGAACGACCATACATAAAATAGAATTACTTTGAAAAAATTTGTCTAGTGAGCAGTACGGTGCAGACTGTAGAATAAGCTACACTTGTTGCTCCTTCATTGAATGTCTTGTCTTCATTCTATGTCTTGATTGCTTTGCTTACCTAATTTTCCATTAATATTTTCTGTTAAGGTTTTAAAGAATCTTACAGTCCCAGGCCTTACTTTATGGAAATTTTATTGTTCATTATGATAAATCATTTGGTAAATTTTCATAATTTTTTAGTTAACAAACCATGGTTTCCCTTCTATGTGCCATCATCAAGACAATCTAATAGGTATTGTAGGTATGTTAGGAGGGAGATAAAGGTTTTAGATGGAAATGAGTTAGGTCTTTGAGACTATAAGGTGAGTAATATGGAAAAGATGTGTCAGCCTGGATGTTAACTCACAATTAATAACAGAAGGGAAGAATAGATAAATTTAGACAAATATGTGACAGGTCACCTGCCCATATTTTAGGAGGGTAAACTGTCCTGAGGTAAGCAGTAGAGGCAGGCAATAGACAGTAGTATTTAGGAGAGGGAAAAGGGGAGTCAGAACATCGAGAAAAACCCTTTCTATATTGAGAAAAACATAGCAAACAACTCATAAATCATGTAAAAAAGAGTTTCTATTTAAACATATATTTATTATTAAGTATTCTCCGTCTGACTCAGATCATAATGGGTTGATGGAAGATATATTAACATATTCTATTACATAACAGCAAAAAGTTCATTCTGCTTCGGATGGCAACTTGGAAGTTGATTAGTAAAATGAAACTAACTTAGAAAAGAGTCAGCAATTGTCATGGTTTTCTTATCAGATAGTTCTTGTACAATCCTTGTGGGTACTACATATAAACTGAAGAAAAATAAATGCACATAAAAATGATACCTATTTACATTTGCTTGAGGCATTTGGCATATCTGCATTTTTACTCCATTTTGTTATTGTTATTATTTAAATTTGGAATAAAACAATTTGATTGGCATACTAATGATGAGAAACATAATTTATACATTAATTGTGACATACATTTATGAAGTCATGGTTGTAATTTTTGTGATAGTTTTACTTTTTTCATGCTTTGATTTCATCTTCTCACAGGAGGATCTGAAGAAGCCAATAAAATGAATTTCTTTGTGCTTTTGAATGTGGCATGTTGCCTATTCTATGTGGCTTACACGGCTACCATTCCACTGCATAAAAAGTCCATTGATCCAAACCATGTGCCATCATCTGTTTGTGAGAGCATGGTGCCACTGCATAATGACTCTCTGCCTTCTACAAACCCTTCCCCATATGTTATTACTACATCTAGAGGAAAGGCTGCACCAGGAGAAATTATTGAAGGTTGGTACCTAATTAGTTAAGTATGAACATTGGGTGGCTGATGAAAGGAAATCATGTTATAGTAGATAAATAATGGGACAAACCCTCCCCTCTACTCCTGAAAGTTAAATTAACATAAACAATATGCCTCAGGATAATAAAGCTATGCATAGTGAAAACTTATGCTCCAGTGCCAATCATCAATAGTCTTTAGGAGTTTGCATCCAGGTGTCAGGCATATATAAATTTGATAAAATATTCTAAATTTATAGCTCTGAAGGCACACTATTAAATGATGATGATAGGAAAGAATCTTCCCTTGCTGATTTCTATAGAAATTTACATAGAAAATCCAAGACTTAAACATGACCTTAGAGAAGTGAAGGGTCACCTGAAGAATTATAGATAAAAGATGCAAAAGTACATGTTGTGCATATGAAAAGCTGAAATCACATGTGGAATTTTGTTGTAGTTGTAATGGTGTTAACGTAACAGCACCTACCTACCTTTGTTTAATTGATATATTAATTAATTTTCAAAACTAGTCCAAAATACATTTTAGATCAAGTTTTAAAAAAACAAGAATTGTGCTCAAAAACTTTACATGCACATCAAATGTTTTTAAATTTTGCATGAGTGTTACATTAATTTTTATCTCTTGCCATCAAAAGATGGATAAAGGCGGTGCATTGTATGGTGCAGTCACAATTCTATGTCCTTAAATGAACAACCTATTAATAATGGGTAGGTCAGGTCAATGGCGATTGTGATTAATTGCTCATAAGTAATCCTAAATTTCAGTTTTACTGCATGACTGATGAGCAGGTTATAGAGAGAGTGCATTTGGGGAAATAATATAGGCTCTTTTATTTTTGGAATTGATGATTTCCTAAACTTCGAAGTCATTAACACTTAATATATTACAAATCTGGTCTACGAAAACTTTGTTATCTACTTTTTATCATGGTAAATATTATGACTGTCTTGAACTGGGACATTAATCTGTGCTTATCTATGATAACAATAATTTGAATAAATTCCAAATAAGAGGTGGAATGTTTAGTCACAACACCAGGTCTTAAAATATATTAGACATTGCTCCATGTAGATTATCAAAAATATTCAGGCAGCCATGCAATATTGCCCTAAAAAATTTACAATAAGCTTCCACATGCATTGCACTTGCTAGTTGCAATAAGTTTTAAGATACAATTTAGAAATTGCTGATTGAAAGACCTTTGCTCTGGATCAATGAATATTTTGAACTGAGCTCTAAGTGTTTCTATTTATAATATGCTCATGGTTTGTTTTACTGTTTCCTTTGTGCCTCTCTGTGGTCTCAATTGACCCCTAATAAATACCTCTATCTATCTAATTGATCAACAACATCTATAGCGGTATACATACAGTTCTTTGATGAATGAAGACTTTATATTATGCTACATTGAAAAGCTTTTTCATCAGCTAATATATGCATTTATTTGAAGAAAAGACCAATTGTGCATGTATAAGTGTATGATTTGTAGGAGTTAACTCATATTGACATGTGTTAATTTTTTTATTTCTGATAACTTAAGTTTCTGTTACGGGGCTTGAGGGAGCAAAATTCCTGGGACTGTACATGCAAGCAAGAGTATTTGAAGCTGGAGCAGAAGCAGTCGGCACATTTACCCCAGAAAATTTACAAGTCAATGCTGCTATCAGAATATCCAGCTGTCCGCCTGGTAGCGAGGTAAAATATGTCATTTCATCCCTCATGAAATGTATAGAATCTATTGACTGAACTCAAAATTAATAATTTTTATTTGATTCAAATTTTCTAGAATGCCATTAGCTACATTTCCCGTGAACCAATTGAAAACTTAAAACTGGGATGGAAAGTACCCCAGGAGTTTTCAGGAAAAATATATTTCAGGTAATTATTGTGATGTAGGTGTAAATTATTAAACTTAAAATGCTCATCAACGCTGGACACCAGTTTTACTGGAAGTATAAATGCACTTGGGGTATTAATTTTGTACCTCAGTTCATTAGTACAATCCCCATATGGCCAATATTACATTTAACATTTAAATCAATATTGATCATATGAGGATATAGTAGAAATTTTCATTTGTTGTTTTGAATAGCTTTCATAACTTATATTAAATTTTAACTGAGTTTTTTTAATTTCTCAAAGTGTGCATTACAATTAAATTAATTTTTCAGTGGAATGTAGATAAATGTGGGGATTTTTATCTTTTGGCTAGCAATGCACATTTTTGGTATTTACTGTATGCCTAGTATAATTTTATATAAACATCCAAACATATTTTGATAGGCATGTTATCCAAAAGCACATGATATAGGAATAACATATCTGCTCAAAGTTTTGTGAGGTGGTGAGATTGCACATTGAAACGGAACTTTTGAGCATTTGAGCAACTGAAATGCTGTGGGGAAAATTAACTTTCAAAATAGAGATCTAAGTAGTGTTTCAATGATATTTGAATTTTAATGATATACCATAATGAATTAAGAGCTTTCTGGAAAATAAGTCCTCTCTTGTTTCTGAGTTGATTATGGACATCATAACTCATCGTACATGAGTAGAGTAGAACTTCATCAAGATGTATAATTACATAATTAGTAAAGAGCAAGAGCCATATTTTCATGGCATTCCAAATTGTAAATATTTTCTCATTAGCTCAGTTAAATAATATATTGCATATCCAGTGACCTGGTAGCACACATTCAGCTCTTCTCTATCTTGACTCACTAGTCTAATTATTTGAAAAGAAAATGTTTGAAGACAAATTAACATAATTGCTAAAATTATTACGACTTGGTAGTACACTTGGTGGCTTCTGTGTTTGGTGTGATTTGAAATGATGAATGATTTGGAATGATTACATTTGGAATGTATATAATTTGTTAGGATTTGTGAGTAAATTCTTATGAAAGAGAATAATAGTAGATATGTGGAGTTAACTGTGAGATATCAACAAAATTATACCCAAGAAAATAAGATTTGAAGAAATGTAAATAGGTGGTATGATAAAATGGTGAACATTAATTGGATAGGCAGAGTAACAACTGATGAAGTACTTTAAAGAGTGGGCGAAGAAGGAGCCTATAGATAACACTTAAAGGAAAATAAAGAAAGTAAATTGGTCATGTTAGGAGTCAGGATGGCTACTGAAGGCCATAACTATTGAGATAAATAGAAAAAAATACTGAGGTAGGCCAAGGATGAACTATGAGAATTAGATAATGGAAGATGTCAGTGCAGAGAATTAATAAATAATGAAGCGATTGGTAGTTAACAGATGCTACTGACCAGCCCTCAGTTTGATAACCCATATTTATGATGAATTAGTATTAGTTGATATTATCAATTAGCGGTATATTGATCTTTCCAAGTATGGGAGTAGCTTATGATATGGCAATGCTATTAACTGTGTTTCAAGTGAAAAATTCAGGTGCTTCCTTTATGTTGTATACTTTGCTCTATCTACTCCGTCCTTCTACATCACACTTTCCATGATACCTCCCTCTATTGGGTAAATAATAATTGTATATTGGGTAAATAATAGTCATATTAAAATGTTAAAAAAGTTGGACTCATATTTTATTAACAATTATGAACCTTGCAGGGGGACCTTTGTTGAATCATTCTCAACATTCTGGGTGAATGTGGATTCTGAACCTGTTGAAATCTCTGTAAGTAAATCTCTTTAAATGAAAATCATGATAGGAATTTTAAATATTTAAATGTTTATTTGAGTTATATTGTGGTGTTTTTGCCAGTTTTATAGATCATTTCTTCGGCAGTAAATGGTGGTGATAGTGTTGGTGTTCTCAATTATTGAGTAGGATTAGAGACAACATATTTTTGTGTATATGACATGGTGGCCCCGCTCTTGTTTCTTGGGGGCTTTGACTTTCTGGGTAGATTTTGGAATTACATGTCACACTAGAAGTCATGGCCTCTATATGTACCTGAAGTTAATCTAATTGCAATTACTCTTGTTGCTCGGAAACAGCACAAGGTACATTATTTATTGAAACTTTCAGGGTTGGTTCCAAATTTGAGTCAAATAACTGCTAAGCTGGTAATGGTTCTGAAAATACTCAGTCTCACCATTTGCATTAATTAAAACTCAAGATTAAAAAAAAATAGTTGGTGAATTATCCTACAGCTATCCTTCAGTAAATTTTAGTATTCTGGGAATGCAGGTGCAATTGAAGAGTTTGATGTTCAGACCTATGGTGAAAATTTCACCGGTTATGACCAAAATCACTAAATATGAAATTGTGTGCTGAATTAAAGTTAATTTCATGCTGAGGGATCCAAAATAGCTTATAATTGCATTAAATCAGTGCATTTAATTTTGTTTTTCTCTTGATTAGGAGTATGCAAAATAGTTGGAAGATTGATAAATCAAGAAAAAGTTTAATATCGAACCTAGTTTGTTTCTATAACTTTTTTTCTGTTTGGTATCATGAAAGCCATTACTAAAGTGTGTGGGGGGGGGGGGGGTTAATTTCACACCAGGCTACTTTTAACACAAAATAATTCTCCCTTGTATTGTGGTCAGATAATTCTGTTCTAATTCCCTCATCATTCACGGGAAAAATGACATCTCAACTCTTGAGTGCCAACGTCACCATGATCGACGCTGGCAAATTTTGAGGAAGTAGGCACTTCAATGATGATACCCATTAGGGTTGTGTAAGAAAGTGAAGCTAAAATTGCAAATTATGATACCTGGACAAAATTGACTGGTGAAAATAAGAATTACCATTTTTGATGCACAAATACAGTTGATATCAGTGTAAAAATAAATGGAGCAGTAATATCAATGTATGCTTCTGAAATGAAATCTTTATAACTTTTCTGGAAAAGATTTGCTTTGAAATTTGTTGTGTGATGATTAGCTTAAGATAGTTAAAATAACTTCATAGGCCACATTTCAGATGGCTCTTGGATGTGTTTATCCTTTGGTTTGAACCTTTCAAAGAAGTTTTGATCATGCATGGAAAATATTGTCCAAAATAGGTTAAATTTTTATAGTGGAGGTACACGGTGACAGTAATTGAGAAACTTAGATTGGAATGTTTCTGGTCTAGACAGCCTTCTGTTTCATGAATGTGAGTTAACTCTGGACACCAAAGGATGATTCTTCTGTCCCAAAATCAAATACAAAGACGTGTAGAAAAATATGCATATATTTAAGCCATTATGATAATTTTGGTTGCCTCCGCCTAAATGGTCATGATATTGTATAAAGGTCAGAGTAAATTGTTATTCTTGCTAAGAATTTTTTTTCTCTTCACTATTTTTATGATTTTTAATATGCAGTAGTTTTTAATTAAGATAGATAGTATTTTTATTCATCAGAAAACCCAAATTGTGTCATGAATTCACGGCTGAATTAAATAGATTCAATGATCCAAATGCATTTAAGTTGAAGCTTTGGTATGAGTCCAAATAATTACATAATATAAGAAGAATGCACGCAATTTGCAAACACCAATGATGCTAAAATTATTTTAAAGATTTCCGATGAGGCAATTAATGGGAATGAATTTTTGTGGGGATTCCTTGTTTTTCTACTATGCAGCTAAAATCAACTAAATTATCTGATATACTACTAAAATCTTATTAACATGTAGAACATTAAAACAAGCATAAATGTAATTAGTTTTAATTGTATGTTGTTTTTAAAAAAATTCTTTGATGAACACTGGAAAACTACGAGTCATTTACATATGAAATGTGCTTAATGTAGTTCAGCTGCGTACTATACTTTCATGATTTTCATGGCATAGCTGTATTTGGTATTTGTGAAGAATAACCAACCACTCTCAGAAAATGTGCCATTAGATGATTGCTAATGTTTTTTTCTTTGATATTTTTAACATGTGATGATGGAGGAAAAAGCTAAAATATTCAAATACATATTGAGTCGTTAAAATATTAGGTAACCTAGTCATTAGCAGTCATTGAATATGGTGGTGGCATTTTTGCACAAGCAGAGGGGGCTGATAAAGCTATCACATGACGCATTTGATGACTTTACAATCCTAAAAAGTCTGTAGAAGTTGAAGACAGATACAGTTTATTTTCTTGCTAATTATAAATGTAATTCCTCATTTTCATTTTTCAGGCTTGACCTCTTTCTACTACCACAGAGGTAATCCGTGTAACTTGATGTTTAATTTGGTTACATGGACCTGATCTTGGCTGCTGATTAATTTTAATGATTGTTGATATGAAATAATTATCTAATTGCCGATTCAAAATGATCAACAATGGAGACTTATAGATGCTTATGAGCTCATCATGTAATCCATTGATACCCTTGCTGGCTGTGTCAACTAAGAAACAAATTAGTTGTTTATGTTTCTATTTATGAATGAATATATACATTCTTGGTTTGAATGATGAATAAATAAGTCATAAAACATCATTGTTTTACTTTTAAAAGTTGTATAATGTATTAGTGCTAAGCATTTACATAATGTGTGTAATACAAATTTTTATGATTTTATAACATATTACCTGTATGCTTGTGGTAACTATGTTGCATTGAAATAGGTTGTTAATCCCTATACTAGAGAGGGGTAGACAAACATTTTATTGTTGGTCAAATGTTGAATGCATAATTATGTTGCAATAAATGCTTAAATTACACACAATTAATTTTATTATATGCGTACATATCAATTTAAAAGAGTTGGAAAAACCAGATAGTAGGAATGAAGACATGAAGAAAGGTAGACAATTGAGGTGATTCTTTTATTTTAAAAGGTTCCAAACATATTCATATAAAGCAAAGTAAACCTGTTAATAATACATTAGCATCAAGAATGAAATACCTATATGAAATATTCAATGTAAACCTATTGCATAATGCACACATTAATGCTTTTTATATCACACTTTCTGCATAGAGTCAGTCAAAAATAACTAATAATAATCTATTCAGTACTATATAGTACAGTCAATCAAAAATTCTTGTGCTTAAAGGTTCCATTCTTCCACAGTTCTACTACAATGAAAATATAGTGTAAAGACTAAAATTATTTTTTTCCAATAATTTTTATCAGTTTTGTTCAAATTTGTCATGTCAGTAAGCAATTAAAAAATATTGCTACATTAGAAAATCAGGATTGGCCCCTCACTTGAGACAGTGTTAAATTTGACATTACACCACCAAAATTTTCTTGGAGATGATGTTTTCAATTGAAACCTTCTTGAGCATGACCTAATTCTGTTAAATATAAAATTAGTTCAAAATTATTTGATTGAATGGCAATTACATATTTGCAAGAAAAAATTTGAAAACTTTACACTTAGAATTATTCATGGGTTTCAATGATTAGTGAGCATATAAGGTTGGTAAACCAGAATACGTATTTGTATTTGCCAAATCATGGGAATGTAAGCTACATATCCTCAGTGTAGCCTCTGTTGTGTTCCAAATTACAGTGTTGTAGCCATTGAAGTAGTTGTTACCATGCCTGCAGTGAATTCAAGGGGTAACATACTGTTACACTTTCAGGGGATGGTAATTTTCCTTATGTCAAAAAGGAAAAGGCTGGATAGTTGTAAACAATCGGAACAATTAATCGGATGGGATGGTATCTTTTGGATTCATCAAATGTTATGACAAAAGTGGTATACCAAAGAATAGTAAAGTGGAAGAGGGTGATGACAACTTTTGATTTAAGAGAAGAAAAGCAACAAGAGAATCTATTCCTTCTCTCAGACTCGTCATAAAGAAGAGGATACAGTGAGACCAACCATACCAATTGTAGTTGAGAATCTGGAGAAAGTTTTTGAGAACATGTACTGGAAAATAATGCTATACATTCTGGTATAAGTTGGAAGTCACCACATGATTGGAGATTGATACACACTCCATTGTGAAAAGGAAGGAATGGGTATGCACTCTATATCCTATTCTTAATCTATTGACATCCTCCTTTTGACAATTTTCTACTGGCAAGATCCATCATTTAAATGATCAAAGTTTATCATTATTCAGAGACAGCTCCATTAGAAGTTATCTATCCATGATACTCTTTTGTGTCGCTGATGTGAATTACATGTTCTTTCACTTCTTTTCTGCACCATAAGCAAAATAAAATGAGAAGAAGATCAGTGGACATGAGTGGTGAGGAGTTAGAGTAATTTTGACCCAATCAGCTCATGCCAAATCCTCAAAATTTTTGCATCAAAACTCATGAAGATAATGATAATATTCACCTATCAGAGGAAACTCAGAAAGAACATGTACATCTAATGTTTAACAAATACACTTTATTGAACTTATGGGTCGATACAGCATTATTGGATACATTTTCATTATTTGCTCCAGCAAAATTGTGGCAATAGTGACAATTTCTTGGTGGGAGAATACAACATGCAATTTTGTAGATTTTTAGTTTTGTCCCTTTATCCTTACTTCACAAATTGCAGTAACTTAAATCATTCATCTGAAATTTCAGACAATCATAAATATTTTTTAAATTGAAAATTTCAGGATTAGCTGAGCTGAATACCTCCATTTGGGTTCAAAGTCATTTAGTGAGGAGTGAAAATTGAAGTAATGGTTTGCTTACATATTTTGCGTAAGTACTTCATTTCTCAAAGACTTCATACTGTAGATGTCTTGGGTAAAACTCTATATCTTGGTATACAGTAATTAGTTGTGGATATTTATAAGTAAATGGTGTGGCAAAGCGTGTTGCAAAACATCTGTATGTTCCAAAGTCTCTGGGACTCACATTATGAATGAAAAGTGATGATCCAGCAGGTCGATTCAGAGCATAAATTTTTGGGTAGTTGAAAGGATATAGCAGGAAACCATTGTTGAAAAGTCCATCATTTGGTGCTCTTTTCTCATACAAATTGTTACTTGTCACTCTAGGGTTTGCCGCCTTATGCCATATTACATTCTGTAATGTAAAATATCACATTATAAATGAAAAATAATCATTTGTTAATTATCTGTCCTAATTAAGCCAAATCAAATCACTTTGTTACTTTACAGCTAAATGAAAATAGATACTTGGATATTTTTTTCAACTGACAAAATATTTGGCTTGAACAATGCAGTGCACATATACTATTTGTGATTGCCTTGTGAAATAGGTACAAGGATTTTACATTGTTAAATTAAATATTTAAATGCTTACAGCATATCCCAGATACAAAGTAATATACTAGTACCATAAACAATATACTTGTACATACATGCAGTTTTATAATATTTAATAGAAATGAAATGTAGATGCAGAGAGGAAGCTCATTTTATTTTAAAGGTCTAAAAAAAATGCTGTTTAAAACTCAATGTAATAATTTTAATGTTGGAAATTTTCATTTTGAAAAATCAGTGCAAAGAAATAATTAACTCATTTTTCATCCATTGTTTAATACCTACTTTGTTAATGTATATATTTTGGGAAGTTTTCTTTTCCACGGAATTTAGGGACAACAAACTGTAGCTCTAATATAAATTGAAGATAAGGAAATTATATGCCATCTGCTGCCAATCACCATCTGCAGGAGGTTGCTCCAGCTATATTTCATGCGTATTTTCAATGGTTTAAAATAGGGCTTTAGAGTTTTCATTAGTAACCAGTTGTGAATTGGTGTTTTTGCAATTAGTAAAATTATGCAAATCATTCAAAATTGGAATCGAATTTTGGAAAATCTTAAAAGCTAGGGAACTCGTGGAAGATATATTGATAGTATGTCAGTTAAGCATATTAAAATGAATATTTTCAATTTTTATATCAAGATTCCTTGAAAAATACTGTTTCTTTTTAGGAATACTTATTCTGTATTGTCTCTAATGATGAATCTGATGATGAATTTAGCATACTAAGGACAGAAATATTTTTTCAAAGATTGGTATTGACTGCCTGACCTAGAGGACTGCAGGCATTAACTTTGCTGTCAATCTTGTCCTTATACAAAAGATAAACTCACATAAGATATCCATGCACACTTTAACTCTGTGTTAACTGATTTGCCCTCTGAAATAATCTGTCCACTCCTTAAAAATGATTAACCAGTAAAACAAATGCATACAACAGAACTCAAGTCAATTATGACATTAGATGCTGATAGCACAGTTGGAGAAGCTTTCCTGATGTAAATAGATTTTTGCATGGCCTCCAAATATCTCTACCCAAAGAACTATTTTAACTGATTACTGTTTACAGCTTACAGTTGAGATTTACTACTGCTTTACCAGAGCAATCAAAATTCTCACTAGCTCGATATGTACCCCTTTGTCATTCCCCTCATGAGGCTTAATTCCACCAGTTAAGAACCCCTAGCTATGCCCTAAAATCTTAAGGTTTTTCACATCTGGAGGCCTACATGATAATGTGAAAAGTGACATTTTACCATTGTAAACTGCAATTAAAAGATTCCAGGATATAATGTTAACAATTGCTTGTACCTACAAAAACTTTTTAGTCACAGTTTTCAACTTATACATTGCCATCAACGGTTATATGAAAATACATACTGATATTATGTTTTTTGGTTGTTGAAAATCGCAGCTCAGTTCTGCACTTCTTCTACTTAGAAATCTGATATAGCCTTTGCCTTCCCAAACACGATGTGGATATCTTCCAGACAGCAGAGACGTTTGTAGATCAAAAGCTTTGCACAATTCTGTAAAAGATTGATAAAGCAAATGGAATGAATTTCATTTAAACAGAAGTTGAATGCATATTAGGTACCTTGCCTCACCTCTATTTTCCCATTTCAGTGATTCATAATCTGACGGGTGTACAAGGCAATGCCGTGAATTTGCCCTTACTGACACGATTTGTGAATAAAATAGGGTTATTAGCAAACATACTCGTATATATACCCAAATCTTCTGTATTTCCATTGTAATGTTAATACGTTAGACGCAAAGGACAGGAGTTTTCTCTAAACTGGATGAACATAAAAGAGTCATCGTCTCTTATAGAACCTTAAGAAAGTTTTTTTTGTATTTTCAACGTCGAGCCGTTACCAATTCTCCGGCGTCACTTGCCGCAGCGACGAACTTCAGAGGCGTGTTTCGTAAAAACTCAAGTTTGTGGGATAAAAAATTTCAAAGAATTGATGGCAATCGGGCGTTTCAGACTCGTCTCTTCCGAACTCGAAGCTGAATGAAAGCTCTTAACGGAAATTTGAGCGCGGAAAATTTACGATTTCACGGCCTTGAAGGGAGAGATTCGCACATTTTCCCCAGCGGGAAATACGGTGTTTCTTCGGGGGTACAGAATTTCAAAATAAAATTACTGTGAACTTATCCATTTGTTGATCCATTTGTTATCCAAACGTATGTTATTATTTAGCGGTTACGAATCATTTAATTTCTTCAGTGCTTTTTGATTACATGTATTTTCTGAGTGAGTTTTGGAAAAAGGAAAATTTCGTATATTGCACGAAGTTTAGACAAATAGGATGATGCGGAAAGTAAATTTCGATACGGAGAAGGAAGGCAGAAAATAATTAAGTCAAAACACTACCTACGCAATGAAAAGAATCTGAAAGCTGCCATTATTTGCTTAATCAATTAATCTTCATAGGATACGACCATTACCGCTAATGGGTTTTTCTTGTCGTAGAATGTTAACGGCTTTAATTATGTATATTGATCCATTTAGATCATGCATTTGCGATTGGTGTGCGGTGGGGCTTCAAAGGATTAGCCTGTTAATCCCCTACAGCTCTTAACGGATGCAATGTTGCTGCCTCTCCGCGTTTGAAGTTCCCACGGCGCTGTGGACATACAGGATGCGTTCGGAAGGTAATGCAATTACTTTTTAAAAGTAATTTATTGAACAGATTTGCACAAACACTTAAAATTATTCAAAGTACTGTCCTTGGGCTTCTACACATTTATATCCAGCGAATCTGCCATGATCGGCACAAGCCCTGGAAGGCGTCTTTGGGTACCTCTCGCAAGGTCTTCGTCACGGCTGATTGGATCTCTTCTATGGACGAAAAACGGGTTCCTTTCAGGGCTGCCTTAATCCGAGGGAACAAAAAGAAGTCTGCTGGGGGTGACGTCTGGACTATAGGTGGGGTGGGGCAGCGTTGGCACCTGGTGTTTGACCATGAACTCGCGGACTATTAGCGCGTTGTCGTGATGGAGTTGCCAGGTAGCGGCGATGTCTTTTCTCGTACTGATGACACTTTTCGGAAGTCTTCCCAGCATATCCACGTAGTAGGCAGTGTTAACTGTCTGTCCTTGAGGAACAAACTCCTTATGGACCACTCCTTTACTGTCGAAAAATACTATGAGCATTGTTTTCACTTTTGAGTTGCTCATTCTTGCTTTTTTGGGCTTGGGGGATTGGTCGGTGTGCCACTCAGAGCTTTGGCATTTTGTTTCTGGGTCGATTTAAAAAAAAACCCAGGCTTCATCACCAGTGATGACGTTGCTCCAAATAATCAGGTTCATTTTCAATACGTTGCAAAGGTTCATTTGAAATTTCCGCTCGGTTGGTCTTTTAGTTGTTTAACTCCTTGGGCACGAGCTTAGAACTCACTTTCCTCATCGCTAAATCTTCAGTAAAAATACGGAACACAACAGTGGACGACAAGTTCAGTTCATTGGCAACCATCTTGATACTCAATTGACGGTCCGAGTCCAACAAAATTCGAACAAGAGCCACATTGTTGTCGGTTTTGCTGGTTGACGGCCGCCCAGAGCGTTGTTCGTCGTGAACCTCTTTCCGGCCCCCCTTAAAGGCCTTTAACCACCTCGAAACTTGTGAGTAGGACAGAACCGAGTCCCTGTAAGCCTCGAGAATCATTTTTTTAGTCTCCTCAAGAGATTTTTTCAGTTCAGCACAAAACTTCGTAATCGCATAACGTTGCTCGATCGTCAATGTGTGAATTTCCCAAGCAATTTATTTGGCTTAGAATTACGCTGTAGCCTCACCTATGAAACTAACCTTTGGGTTTATGATTGCCATGATAGTGCTTTTTTGGACCATGGAACCTCTCATAATGATCATGGAAAATTTTTGCATATTGGGACAACATGATAGTGACTAATGGGAAAGATGAAAGTCGAATGTAGGGTAGCTCAAACATGCAACAATTTCAGAGCGTAAAAATCATTCGCCTTGACTAGGACTCGAACCCAGATCCCTCAATATCCGGTCGAGTGCTTTAGCCACTTAAGCTACCGAGGCGTCCTCTTAAACTCTGAAATTTTGGGACTTTTAAAGGAACTAGATGTTATGACGAAATACCGTACATACAATGTCACATGCATTCGTAGTCGTGCGCGAGGCGCCACTGTCCACGAGGTTAAAAGCCAACTTTAAACACGTATGGTGTTTTCCCTTTGACAAATTCCAAAGAAACTGCGGGAGATGCCGCAACAGTAACTTTTAACGGAGTCATCCGCTAATGTGCATTTTAATGCAACAATTTCAGAGCGTAAAAATCATTCGACGAATTACGAATGATTTTTACGCTCTGAAATTGTTGCATTAAAATGCACATTAGCGGATGACTCCGTTAAAAGTTACTGTTGCGGCATCTCCCGCAGTTTCTTTGGAATTTAGCTCAAACATATTGAATTCCATTGGAATCAGGGGGCTTTTCTGCATTGGAGAGAGTGATTCTTCGGAACAAACTTTTGCTTTGCCAATGGGTGCAGAGAGATGGGAAGTAGTTTTAAAGTTTTCATGGAAAAATTGTGATAGAGAAAAGGTTAAGGGGTTACTATATGTAATCTATAATGCGGGTGGGTGACAGTTTCAGGCATAACATGGTGGAAATCCTTCATTATGAAATAAAACACTTTGCTTTTCCATATAGAATTTTTTTATTACGACCTAGGTTTCAATATAGTGTAACATCTTCATCTACCTGAAGATTTTACGCTGTAACGAAACCTAGTTTGTGATAAAAAATTCTATGCAGAAAAGCAAACTGTCTCCTTTGATCATGAATGGGGTGTTATACTCTGGATCGGGTAACATATCACATTTTCTGCATATTAGGGGCTTTTTGGGGAGTCAAAATTGAGTTAGAGACAGGTTTTGTCTCATGGATGCTGGACAAGAGGGTGAGCGTGCGTGAAGAATAAGATGATGAATGTATAACCTATGGTGACAATTCTGGGGAAATGATGCCTTGTAGGAGAAAAAGGGTTTCAGAGCATTATTGAAATGCATTTCAATTGCACAGGAAGTCAAGAATGTCATAGAGAATCATTCACCTTGATCAGGGTTGGAACCCAGATACCTCAGTTAATGTTGACCTATTTCCAAACATTCTTTGAATTTAACAAGGATTGACCAATTTGTTTAAACGCTGACCTTAACGAAATGGACTTTGGTGCAATGCAACTAATTTGTGATATTGTATGCATGGAAATTCATCTGAACATCTTGTTACTCTAGAGCTTTCAGAATTTCATAGTGTTTTAGGATGCCTTGGAAGTTTAACTGACAAAATTACTTGGTCAGATATCAAGTGGTCTGGGTTTGAGTTCTGGTTAAGTTAAATGATTTTTATGCTTTAAAATTTTCACCTTTGTGTGAACTCCAGAGGGTGGTCCCACAAAAGTTATTGTTACTGAATTTCTTGCATTTACAATTTAAGGCAGTTCAAAAGATGGCTCTCGTTGGAAATTGGGTTGTATAGGACCATTTTGGTCTGCAGATCAGCTTCAAAATACGTTTTATGTAGGATTTACTCTTCTATTGGCATATTTTGTATTATTAGGAGTATTGGGAGGAGGGCTTTATAATGTGCTTGTTTATGAGTTTTGTTGTTTTCTCCAATTTTGAATACATACTAAGTATATTTTCAACTCTCCTGATTTTGTGCCTTTAGATGGAATTGGCATATAGGATGGATGATATTTTAATGTATAGTGGTGACACTTTTTGTAATGTATATACAGCTGTTTGATGCTGGGTTTTGTGTGTGTGGATATTGGTGAATTTGTTTCAAATGAATCCATGTCTAGAATATTAGGTGCAATTATATATATTTAGATATACCAATAAGATACTAGCCAAATGCCACTGTTAGACGATGCAACATTTTATCTCATTAACTGACATGTATTTGTCATCAAATTTTCTAGAAACGATTTTAAATGAAAAACTTGAATAAGATATGTAAACATAAATTTCCATACTAGTTCAAAACTCATACAGGTTACTTTTTACAGGACAAAGACAAATAATAATGGTTAATGGATAATTAAGGAAAAAATAGACCATTGACTACCATAAAAATAATCCAAGGAAGTCTTAGTGAAAAATGAGTTCTTTGAAATACATTAAAGAGTATTCACGGGAAACATCTTTTCATGGAATTAGTAATATTTTGCATCCTCGGTGGCACGTAATTGAGAGGTAAGTGTTCCACCAACCAAGCATTTTATATTGGAAAACAATGCAAAAATAGCACTGATAAGTTCTGTAACGTACCGTTTTGGGCAATACCTAAGATGTGTTGAGTGTTAAATTTTGCATGGACTTTCTTTTGTTTCCCCTTTATAATTTCTTTCTTTGTTCCCACTTCCTACCCACCTTCAACTATCTAAAAAGTCCATTCGCATCCTCCTTTTTTCCAACCTAGCTGATTTTTTCCCTTCTATTACCTACATTGGAATCCTGATATAATAAGAATCATTATATGATAAGTAATGCCCTAGGTGCAGTTTATTATCCCGTGATAAATAAGCAAAGTAATTTGTGATAGCAAGGCTAACATATCAACTCCACCGTGGCTGTCCAATATCTGCGTAAACTGAGTGATTCAAAATGTGTGAAAATATAAATCTAAAAATTGTGCCAATGCTTAATGGCCACTCATGTTTTCCACCACCTCAGCCAGCCCATACATAATATCTGGGCATTTGCAATTTCCATAGTACTCATTTCATTCTTGTGAGATTTAACCATTTCAGTCAGACTGCGGCACCATCAAGGGTTGTCAAATTTAGATTGAAATTCTGAACACCATATTATTTTCCATTTTTTATTACTTGTGTCAGTACATATCTGCAGCTGGTTAATATGCTTAGGTACTATTAGGCACTGGTTAAACCCATGTATTATGTATACATTGATTTTTTGCAACCTAAAAAATGAAACTTTATGTTGAGAACCAAAAAATAAAAAATTTCACTATTGATTGGAAGCAAAATAATGAAAATTGATTACATTTATAAATAATAATCAGTACTTTTTCAATTGGTGCCTCTGAAATGGTGGTATTTCCAATTTAACACGTATGGATATCATATTTGTTCATGATAAAAGTATTCACAAAATCTATTTTTCTTCTCAGGATTTTCTGGATCTTTATGCTTGGCATAGCAATATATGGTTTTGGTTTACTCGTGAGAAGCAACATAAATCATTTTCAAGACAGCCCTACAGTGATATCATTGGAAAGAGACTTCCGTGTTTGGAATACTACTTTTCCTGCAGTTACAATTTGCTATGAAGATCCTATGGATGTAGAGAAAGCTAAAAAATTAATTTCATGGTATATAAACTGGTTTAAATTTGAGTATTTAGATTATTTATTTTTTATTTTTGGATAGCCTAAATAAAGACTAGGAGTACATATTCATGTGGTGGGATTATAGGTTTCCCCAGTTGCCTATTTGATACAGGACATTTAACCATTGACCAGAGATCCTAGTCTCAAACCTGTTTGTGCCTGGATAAGCTAGTAGAGATTCACATCATAGAAATCATGGTTGAAGAATCATACCAAGTATATTGGGAAAACACAGGTGGCTCAAAGCAAGGAGAAGGTGTGCTATGCAAGGAAAAAAGGGCCTAAAAAGCCCTAAATAGTGGTGTTTGGGACTTTATTTAAATTTCAAAACACCATAAGGTTTTGTTGTCTCAGGCGTAACTTTGTGGAATTTGCATAACATATTGAAATGTAATGAAATAATTGACTTTGTAATTCCACACACTTTATTTAAAAACACACGACCCAGGTTTCGACGTTGAACGTCATCATCAGGTGGTCCTCATAGAAGCACGCTGGCTATATATACCTTCTGATCATAGGAGGGGGGGGTTGGTCAGAGAGGGAGGTCGGAGGGGTAAAAAGGTTACAATGTAGCTGGGAAGAAAAGAGAATTACATTTTTGATTTAGAAGAGTGGTAGGTCTAGGAGTGGGGAGTGGGAGGGATACAAAATTTCGTTGGCAAGATCATCTTTCCAACGGACACATTTCAAAATTTCTAACTGCTCCAAAGCATCGAGCCTTTGACCTTTTTCTTCAAAATGAATAATTTTTGTCACAAAGTCACTTTTGTGATCACTTTCGATGAGGTGTTTTGCAAAGAGGGATGTTATGTTCTTATTTTTTACACATGTTTGGTGTTCTTTAATCCTTTCTTTAAATTTCCGTCCTGTTTGTCCAATATACTTTGTGCTACAATCCGAGCACTTTAACTCATACACTCCACTCCTCTCGTTTTCGGGGACTTTGTCTTTAGTGTGAGAGATCAGGTTCTTAAGGCATGAACGACTGTAAAAGGCACATTTAATTTTTTCTTTAGGTAAACTTTTAATTACTTTTTGAGAAATAGTCCCAAGATATAGTATTCTCCGCCATTTGGCAGTGGGATCTTTTACATGTTCGGGGTTGTAGTAAACAATGGGTATTCAGAAGATCTAATAAATAAACTTTACCGGAATAAACTTACAAAAATAGCCTTAAGCCACATTTACAACCCCGAACATGTAAAAGATCCCACTGCCAAATGGCGGAGAATACTATATCTTGGGACTATTTCTCAAAAAGTAATTAAAAGTTTACCTAAAGAAAAAATTAAATGTGCCTTTTACAGTCGTTCATGCCTTAAGAACCTGATCTCTCACACTAAAGACAAAGTCCCCGAAAACGAGAGGAGTGGAGTGTATGAGTTAAAGTGCTCGGATTGTAGCACAAAGTATATTGGACAAACAGGACGGAAATTTAAAGAAAGGATTAAAGAACACCAAACATGTGTAAAAAATAAGAACATAACATCCCTCTTTGCAAAACACCTCATCGAAAGTGATCACAAAAGTGACTTTGTGACAAAAATTATTCATTTTGAAGAAAAAGGTCAAAGGCTCGATGCTTTGGAGCAGTTAGAAATTTTGAAATGTGTCCGTTGGAAAGATGATCTTGCCAACGAAATTTTGTATCCCTCCCACTCCCCACTCCTAGACCTACCACTCTTCTAAATCAAAAATGTAATTCTCTTTTCTTCCCAGCTACATTGTAACCTTTTTACCCCTCCGACCTCCCTCTCTGACCAACCCCCCCCTCCTATGATCAGAAGGTATACTACCTTGATCAAAAAGTTCCCGGAATAACCACCGTGTGGCGCTCCCATCGTTCCGATTTGAGTTCTGTTTTTTTTGTTAAATTGGTACATCTGTTGTTGATATTCCCTTTAAATCTTAGTGTCATAACTTGACATTTGCAAAAGTTACGTAGCCAAGAGTACATCTATCTCTGTGTGTGTTGGCGATTTTTTACAATTTCAGAAATGGATTTAAATTTGCAACAACGAACTTGTATTAAATTTTGCGTAAAAAACGGATTTAGTGGCGCACGGACGTTGGAAATGTTGGAAAAGTGTTTCGGCAACGATTCTCTAAAAAAAACGGTCGTTTACCAGTGGCACGAGCGGTTCAGAAGTGGTCGTGAGTCAATCGAAGATGATGAACGCAGTGGCAGACCATCGACATCGAAAGTCGGTGAAAAAATTGATAAAGTAAAAGAAATGTTGGTCAATAACCGCAAATTAACCATCAGAGAAATAGCGGAGGACTTGAACATTGCCTATGGATCCGCCCAAGACATTGTGGTTAATGATTTGGGTTTCCGTCGTGTAGCAGCAAAGTTGGTGCCAAAAGACCTCAATTTCATGCAAAAAAGAGACCGTGTTGACGTCGCAAAAGACATGATTTGCGAGGCTGAATCCGATCCCACATTCATCAAAAGGATCATTACTGGAGACGAGACGTGGGTTTATGAGTACGACACGCATTCCAGACATCAGGCAAGTGAATGGCGTTCACCAAATGAGCCGAGACCAAAAAAACCACGTCGTTTTCAGTCAAAAAAGAAGGCAATGCTGACGGTTTTCATGGATTACAACGGTGTAGTGCATCATGAATTTTTGCCAGAAGGCCAGACAGTAAACAAAGAGTATTATTTGGGCGTTATGAGACGTTTGCGTGAAGCAATTCGCCGAAAGAGACCAGAAATCTGGGCAGAAAACTCGTGGATTTTGCACCATGATAACGCACCGTCCCACAGTGCTATCATTATTCGTAATTTTTTGACGAAAAATGCAACAAATACCATCCAACAGCCACCGAATTCACCTGATTTGGCTCCCTGTGGCTTCTTTCTGTTCAATCGAGTTAAAAAACCATTACGGGGAACGCGTTTTAGCAGCCGAGAGGAAGTAATGGAAAAATCGCAGGAAGCACTGATGGGCATACCGAAAACCGAATATAAAAAATGTTTCGTGGATTGGATCAAGCGCTGGCATAAGTGTGTTGCAGTCGATGGGGATTACTTTGAAGGGGACAATATAGATTTAGATGAATAAACTTGTATTTTTAATTTTATGAATAAATTCCGGGAACTTTTTGATCAAGGTAGTATATAGCCAGCGTGCTTCTATGAGGACCACCTGATGATGACGTTCAACGTCGAAACCTGGGTCGTGTGTTTTTAAATAAAGTGTGTGGAATTACAAAGTCAATTATTTCATTACATTTCAACCATAAGGTTTATTAGGAAGTGAGAACCACCTTAACAAAAATATATATATTTTAAAATATAGCGTTTTCCCTACTGTGTATAATGATGTTGAGTCACAGAATGAACTCTTTTATTAACCTTTTCTCGTATTTTCCTTTTGGCCCTCAAAAAAGGTAACACTAGAATGTAATAACGTAAATTCATTTAGCAAGAGTCGACTCCTTTGAATTTTGCCATTTTATTGGGTACTGATTTCACTTTGAGACATCCAATCTTCTGAAGATTTTTAAACATTAATTTGAGTTTTAATCATGCTTGTACAAAGAAAAGGAGGTCATGTAAGACCGCAAAATGTGATAAAGCAAATTGACAGCCTATTAAATGGTATGTACTAATATTTCTTTAGGAAATGGAGGAAATACATCAATGAAAATGGACGCTTAAATCACTATCTTGGATTCCTGTCTGCTGTAGCCAATGCATCTTTTATGAGTCTAGAAAATTTCTTGCCATATACTGATGATGCTGTTCTTAGTAAAGTGGATCTCCTTCCTATAGCTCTAGAGGTTAGCAAATTTTATTAATTTGAATATTAATTATTTGAACTCGTAAAAAAAATAATGATGCTTCCAAGTCTAACTATTTCAAGAAGTTTGAATGTATCACATTGAGATGGCTGGAGTGTTAATTGTCAGTCATTGAGTTTTTCTGATTTTTCATTTCTACCCGGGAAATACAAGAGCCTCATTTTATCTCCATACCAATAAATTTTTGAAAGTACATAAATATCATGAACATCTACTATGTAATATCTATTGTTACTTTGATTCCATTTAATTGGCGTGAATTTTGAAAATACAATATATATCTCTTTGAAGCAAACTTTTATGAAAATCAAGTTCAGTACATGTTGGGTACCAATGTTAATTAATTGTCATCTTGATGATTAAAAGCACCTTATATCACTTTTTAGTTAACATATTAATACCAAGTGCTGAATTAGTATGGACAAATTAGACCCACCATTTGGTTGCATTAGTAATATTGTTTACACTTTTTGAGTTGCTGACAAAATTAACTCACGGTTGGGCCATTTTTCCATTATGTATACACATCAGCAGTCTACTGGTACATATTTGCCAAATTATGTAAAAATTTATCAAATCACTTTTTTGTCAGCTTATCAGTGTATCGTTATTATACATGGAGGATTATTTATAAGTATATCTGTTCTTCTATGTGTGAATTCCTTTTGTAATTTCTAGATATAAATTATTAATTATCAACACGAGTGACTGTGGTGAAAAATTCTCTTCAGTTTAAGTAAGAAATTAATAAGGGCAATTGCATTTTTTTAAACTCATTTTCAGGTAAATAAACAATTTCAAGGGACTGTCTTCATATATTCTGTTGAAGATATTATTCCAAAGAGGACACTAACAGAAGTTGGCTTATGCTATACTGTGGGATCATTGATATCAGATCATATATCTCCATTGCAGTTTGCAAATGATCCTAAACAACGTAGCAAAGGCTTCCGGTAACTATGTTTGCAGTTGAATTATAATCATTTGGAAGCAGAGCACTGAAAATCCATGAAAATTGAGGGAAGGCCCTGGTTGATCATTGAAAATGATAGATAATTAAGTTGGATGTGTGTAAGTTCTGGGCTATTATTGCCATATTCTTATGGAGACATTAAGTATGTCTCATATATATCCTGAAGCAAAATGGGTATGCATTTGTTTTTTCTTCATCACTTCTTTGAATCAGTTATTCATTTAATTAACTGGGTAGAAAGTTTTGGATAGTTAAAAATGTTGCTGCCTACTAATTGCCTGCTATTTCTATCAACATTCTAGGTTTATACCCATGTATTATCATCACTCTCAAAATTTATAGATGTACATTGGTTGTTCAATAATTCATTAGAAAATTCTAGATGTAGAGATGGTTGTGTCAAAAAAGGTTTGCTTTTATTAAGCTTCATCTCTGACTAGGCTGTTGTTAAAGCATCAGCTATATTCATCCCACAGTTTAATTTTCATAATCAAATGAAGAAGCAACTTTTGTTTATTTAGAACAATGGAAAAATATGAATTTTGTGCAGTGATTGAGCACTTCAACTTAAAAGGCTTAAAATCAAAAGAAATCAAAGACAACCATATTGGAGAAAGTTCATGGCATATCTGCTCCTGTGTTTGTGACTATTTACAATTGAGTGAATGAGTTAAAATGTGGCTGTACATCTACAAATGATGAAAATTGTTTAGGGCATTTAGTGGAAATGACTTCTCCTAAAATGACTGACAAAATCCATGATATGGTGATATGCTTTAGAGTGATCAATGAATCAAAGCTTGCAAAATAGTTGAGGTCACAGTCATATCCCAATGTATGTGCATTGTTTTCAATTGTGCACAAATACTGGGCACTGCATTTTCTCTCAGAAGAGAATAAATGCAATCGTGTGGTCGATTTGGAGGCTGGTTTGGTGCTTTTCTATAGCAAAATTAATAACTAAGCATAGATACACTACTAAACCCCAGAACGAAGGGAACAGTCAAAATACTGGGTTTCTACAGGCAATCTAGCTCCAAAGAAGGTAAAGACGGTGTAATTGGCAGACCATGTGAGGCCCACAGTTTTTTGGGATTCTTTTGGAATAATCTGCATTGATTAATTGTAAAAAGGATAAATGTTAAATGGAGAGTATTATGCATCATTATTGCACCAGTTGGACAAAATATTAAAAAATATCCTTGTTTGCCAAAGAAAAAAATTCTCTTTCATCAAGACAATACTTAGGTTCACACCTGTGTGGCATTGATGGCATAAATCATGAATTTAAAGCAAATTATTGCAATACGCACCATATACACTATATTTGGCCCAAAATGTCTTAATTAATTCCCAAACTTGAAAAAATGGCTTGGTGGGAAGTGATTCATGTTGAACAAGGATGTCATGGCCAATAGAGATGCCTAATTTGAATAACCTCCAAAATCCTTCTTTTTGGAAAGCCTAAAAAAGTTGGAAGAGTGTATTGAGCTAAAACTTGATACACTCAAAATCATGTTAAAAAATCTACCATAATGATTTGTTTTTCTATTTTTATCCTAAGAACTTATCGAATGGTCCACATATCAATAGAAAAAAAAGGACCACTGGTTTGAACTAACATCCCTAATTAACTTAGTGTAGTTATAGGCTTGGCACTCATTGGTCTTCCAATGCTATCCATCAGTACCCCCCTTTGCTCTCCAAAAAGAAGATAATAATTAAAGGGCAAATTGATCAGGAGTGAATCAAATACTGCAATGGTTTTTAGTAGCATATGGTTTAATTTAATTGGCCTTTTGGAGGTTGCAGTGGTGCCAGCAACCAGACCTCACCACCCAAGCCCTCTCACAAAAGCCCCAGATCTATCAAATTGAGTACACTGACCACCCTTACTTCCAAGTATTTGGTACAGATACCTTCTATCCATGCTTTCATAAACTAAATTGTGTTTACATCTCCAACATTCAGCCAATTTCTCCAGCATTCAGCCAATTCAAAATTACAGCTAAATTTAGGTCCTCTTATTTTAGAATCATTTTGAAGAAAATGAAAAAAAATTGTTAGTTAGAGATGCATATGCATTGAGTCTTAATAATATGTAGGGATGTTTTTAAAGATTTATCATATTGATGATCATAATTTTCATGAATAAATTACTTCAGTGTGGAAGGAATGATTTTGGTAATAGATTGAATGTCATTAGACACTAACATCAAGGCAAGAGGGGAAGGAATAGAAGTAGATAGGAGGTTAAGGAATGCTACCTTCTTGGACCAACAACTAATCCAGCCATTGGATGAGAAGTTGTTGGATAATCAGCAAATCACTGCATACGAATATTTTGCTTAATTCCTTTCCCCTTATTTAATGAATTCTTATTCCTTAAAGGGCCAGAGTTGTTTTTGCCTTCATTGAAAACAGATTTGTGTGAATTTGTGTCATCTTACTAGATGGAAGGGACAAATGACATTTAGAGAATGAAGTTGAAGAGATGGCTATACTCAAAGTTATCCCTCTTATCTATAAGAATAAATATTTTTTGTGATTATTACTTATTTGAAGTGTCATAGCATGCATATCTTGACTTTATTTAGAGAAATCATATGTTGTCTCATTTTTGTGTTGCTTATTAATATACTTATTTGACACCTTGAATTGTTTATCATTAGAGGGGTCCTTGAAGCAAAAGAAAAAGAGAATAACGATGAAGTTAATACACCTCAAATCCTTAAATGTAACATCCTCAACTCTCTGTGTTATGGGCGGTTCAGTATATTTGGAGGGAAAATAAATGTAAGTACCTTTCACCTACAAAAATCATCCATATTTTTTGTAAACAGTTTATTTCATTCATTTATCAATCTAGGAGAGGGAAATTAGAATGGCTGTTTGTAAGCATTCAATTAATGAAATGGTCATCATTGTTCTTGGCCTTTGGTTTGGAATACCTAATTTGGCCTTATTCATTTCTTTCAGCAGTCAACATAGTAAATCAAATAGTCAAAGCAATCTTTCTACTCCCTCCTGTCATGGAAGCTAACAGTCTTCCAAACAAGGTCAATTTGCTTTAGTTCATTAATGACTTTAAAATCCTCAATAGTTTAGGTTAGTATCTACCTGCCAACCATTTTAAATATTTGTACATGCAATGAAGTCCGGATGTGCTGGTGGTTTTACTTCTCTTACTGGTTTCTCATAATAAGCCCAAAAATTCATAACTTTAGGGAAACAGTATAAAGTTTTTCTCACTTATAAGTCTTCCCTGCTCCATTCACTATGTAGGCATCTACATTAAGGCTGTTTAATACTTTCACTCATTGGTGAATCAGCATCTAAAGGGACACTTCTGTTGTTCTAGTATTATGTACACTCTGCGTGGGATGTGCCAATCTGGGGATCCCAAAAGTTTACTTTTGATGAATCCCAGCAAAGAGACACCGCGGTGGTACCTCTGATTACTGTGGCATCGCATAATCTTAGGCAGTTGCAACAGACTCAGCGTAAATGCCTCTTTTTAGATGAGGGCCAGAAGAATGATGGTCTGAGTGACCAACCTTGGGATCCATCAAGTACAGGTAATGAGAATGTAAAGTAAACTGCGGGCATGGCATTAATGTTGACACATTGATTCACTAATATTCATGCATTATAATTACTTATGGCATATTATGAAAAGCAATTTGAAAGTTGGAAATTGAAGTAATAAAGGATGTGGCCATAGATAAGTACTTAAGTACTAGAAATACTCGTTATTGTGAATTTTTTCAGTTTAAATGAGTATTATTACTGCAGTTGTTATTTAATGTATATGTATATCAAATGCCATAATCATTATTAACCTTTTATTATGATGTATTCTCAAAGGCAAAATTATGATTCAAGAAAGTTTTCAGTAATTTTGCACACTTGTGGTGTCCAGAATAGTCATAAATATATCTCTTATCCAGGAAAATTACTAAACATTAGGTGATATCAAGTTGTTTCTTAGTTTAGATTAGGTTTCTTTAGGTGATTATAATGTAGCGGGTAGGTATATCACTATATTATCCTATTTCACCCTTCTACATTTATATTTTATTTTATATTGAATACCTGTTGAATAATTAAATCAAAATGTTATTCAATTACATCACAGTTCTTTATAATAGTATCTATTTTAGGGGTTCCAATTTTTGATTGAAATACATCACAAATCTGTATGGATTTTCTCTATTCTAGGGGTTCCTATTTTTAGTTATAACCTTTGTAAAATGTCGTGCAGAAGAAAACTGGCTTTCTACTTTTGTGGTTGTGTTCCTCACTTTTGGAGCAGCTGTAAGTAGAATTTTGTATTCGACAGCTTAGATTTTTATGCTTATTTTGTTGGAGTTTAGTACCTTATACAGTAATAATAATAATTATTATTAGTTCTGTTTACATGGTAAGCACTGCACATAATATGTGCTGTTTCATGTGCACCAAGTTCCTTTAGTTTTTTGGTTTTTTTATATGAAGTTAGCATTTGTGAGCAAAGACAAAAACACAGAAATGCATAAAAAAGAAAAAAAAACTCAATCAGTTTTGACTGATTCGTAGCATCTATGAGAAAGGAATCTGGCCGGAAGACTTTGTGAGATCAGTTTTAGTTCCTATTCCGAAAAAGGTAAAGGCTACATCATGTGAGGACTACAGGACGATAGGTTTGATATCCCACGCAGCTAAAGTTGTTCTCAGGATCATAAACAAAAGGATGGAGAGTAGGGCAAATGATTACTTAGGGGAGGATCAGTTTGGGTTTAGGAAGGTGAGAGGTACGCGTGATGCCATTGCAGTAATGAGATTATTAATCGAGAGGAATATAGAACACAACCAGGAGGTATTTGCCTGTTTTGTAGATTCCAAAAAAGTGTTTGATAGAGTGAATTGGGAAAAACTAATGAGTATATTGCAGAAAATAGGGATATATTGGAGGGACAGGGGACTGATCCGCAACCTGTACATGTCTCAGGCTGCTCAGATGCAAGTAGGGAATGGAGAGTCTGGATGGGCAGTGTTAGGAAGAGCACTGTTCAACATAAATGCAGAGGAAATGATTAAAGAGGCATGGGAAGAACTGGAAGTAGGAATGAAAGTGGGTGGGGAATTCGTAAAATCAGGTTCGCTGATGACCAAGCTTTAGTCTGTCAGTCAGCCAAGGGGTTGCAAGCATTGCTGAGTGAATTGGAAATTCAGTGCGACAGGTATGGGATGAGAATCAATATTAATAAAACAAAGGTTGTGTGATTCTTTAGAAAGAAAAAGGCTAAGCTAAACATTAAATTAGGAGGGCAAAAACTAGAGTAGGTAGAACAGTTTACTTATCTCGGTAGTGTTTTGGACCAACACAGTCAAAGTAGTAGGGACGTAAGGAGAAGAATTGCGCTAGGCAAAGAGGCTTTCACAAGGAGGAGGGAGTTGATGACAGGGATGTTGAGTAAAGATGTTAAGAAGAAACATGTCTAAACTTTGAAATGGAGCATAGTTATGTACGGCACAGAAACATCATCACTGAAGCAGGATGATAGAGGTAGACTGGAGGCTTTTGAAATGTGGGTGTATAGAAGGATGGAGGAAGTGAAATGGGCCAAAAGGAAAACAAATGAGGAAGTGCTGGGTATGTTGGGGCAGGAGAGGGTATTGCTCTGATAAATTCTAAGTAGACAGAAAAAATTAATGCAAAGTATATTGATCGGCAGTGGGATGTTGGAGAGTGACAGAAGGGAGAATGTTAGCCAAATGAGAAAATGTTTGTAATAGAATATGTAGGGATCTTAGACAGAATCAGGGAGGAAGGAAGTATACAGAGAGGTAGAGAGGGCTGTTGTATAGTAGGAGCTAGGTTGTATTTTGTTAGGAGAGAATTTGTTTGGTATTTGTGCCCACCCAAACCTACCTTAACCAATAGATTGCCTATAAAAATGTTCAGTGTTAGGTTTTTGTTTTGTGGGATAGGCAGGGTGTAATTATTCTAACATTGTTTAACTGTGTCCATCAAAAACCTACCTTAACTGGTCAATTTTGAATAATAATAATAATTATTATCTAATACCATTTACCAGTCAATGCTCCTGTTTGTAAAGTTGGTGGACTTGTGTGCCTGCACAAGCATTCAGGTAAGAATATTTTTAATGCAAAAAATTCAGTACTATATCACTTCTTTAAACTGCTTTTTACAAGGAGTTAATTGGCAAAACAAATTGAAAGAAAATGTGTTTCTGACACTTTCATCATCTCACATGTAATTTTTTAATTAATTTTTTAGATCTATTAAGAAAGTTGGATGGCTCAAACATATTTGTTGGGGGAACTAATTTCAAATGTAATTGCTATCCACAATGTGATGACATTAATTTCTTAGTGGATACAAATCATCCAACTAAAAAGTAAGACTTCAGTCTGAATAAAACTATGTTTACTAGATGTTTAATTTGGTTTTTAAAATTTGCAGTGTTTAATTATGCTCACTATCAATCCTTTTCTGCTTGCCGTCTTTTGGAAAAAGTCAAGGGTAAGTGTCTATCATTTTGTCATAATTTTTTCTAGCTGGTATGTTAAAAACTCTATTTTTATTTAATACTGGAACGTTAGCATCATGATTATAATGCTTAATGTGTTTAGTCTTCTGGAAAAGCTTAATTGATGTCAACTTTTCTTAACACCTCCCTGATGTCTAAGCTTTATCAGTTTGAGGTGACTCCAGCAAAAACTACAACAATATGTACCTTCTGGTATTTTATAGATCATGCCATTTGCTTCATCATTTTTATTTGTTGATGGATATTATTTTAAACTATTTTTTATTTATTGGAGAACAAATCAGAGGATCACTGCCAGAAGTCTAGAAGACTTGAAAGTGTTTGGGAAAATTATGTCTGAGTGCTTTTAATCTTCCACTACCCTTCATGCTGTGGGCATTAAAAATTCTACTTCTATTTTAATGATCCAACAATATCTTCAAGTCATTTCAATCTAAAGACTACTTATTGCTTATGCTTTCTTTTATTATAGGAATTGGTAAGAAGTATGTACGAGGGTAATCCAAAAATAAGGTCTCCAATTTTTTAGAAATAGAAAAAAACCATTTATTTTACCATTTATTATACCAATAAAATATTTACTCTAAAAATATATTTTTACTTCCCTTTTAGCAGGTCATTGGACAAGGAAACCATGAAATTCAGGCTGGCTGTGGAACAATTTGCCAGGATAAGGCTACAGAGAGAGATTATTTTTAGTAGAGAGGACTTGCTTGGTAAGATGTATAATTATTATCAATTCATGTGTGGCATAGACATGGTGAGGCAGTTGACCTTCAACCTCCAAAGTCTGATTTTTACTTATATTGCTGAGAACCACTACAATACTTTCAACATTTATGTCATTGGGAGGGGAAAAAATAAGATATCTTGGTCTAGTCAGAGTTTTGAAGGTGGAAGAAATGTTTCTTTAATATCGATATTTCACCGATAGTAGGAAGGCTTTAGTGAGACATTTAGAAACCAGACACCATCACAATTAAAATTTCATCCCAACCAGCAAGTTCTTATTTTTGCCTCCTACCTTACGCTCTTCCAGCCTCTCCTTATTCTTTTTTTAAGCCTTCAACCCCTGCCTTACTGCCTTCCTCTCCCCTTTGACCACTCCTTCCAGCAGAAGTCAATTAATGCATCCATCCTATGAACACATTGTCTCCCTCCAAAATGTATGCTAAATTATGACTGGATATGTTGCAAACTGACAATTTAGTTTCAATTCTAAACCATGGCCTTCATCAAGGAGTTTGGTGTGAAGTTTTGGTCCGTGGTATCCATTTTTAACTGCAATAATTTTAATTATATTAATTTCTCTAAAAATTAAATTTTGAAAGTGGAATATTTAGCTATCTATTCTATGCTAAATAAAATATGGACGGTTTTTGGGAAATATGGTTGCAGGAGTTAAAGGGAATATCATGGAATACAGGGGTTGTGCTCCAGTAAATTGAAAACTCATAGCCTTTGTTGATTTTTGAGATTGAGCTTTCCATTGATTTCTTTCTCACAAGTAAAATTTATACATTTCCCCTGGGCGTTTAAAGTACTCAAAAAATAGCCTGCTGTCTCTCCATACCAGTCTACACTGTGAATACATTGTTAACATACCTGTACCAGCAATAAATTTATTTTGAAATGTTGGAGCACTTTCTGAAAAGATTTTTTTTCAGTTCGTCCATAAATAGGTCCACCAGGAGTGGGGATAAAGGTGAACCCATATCCAACCCCTGTGTTTTCTGGTAGTATACCCCATTGAATTGCAAATAATTTTGCTCTACATATAATTTCAGGAGGAACACAAAGTTGTTTAGTGTTGGGGTTTGAGCCCCTGAATTTGTTAGCACTTTCTTGGCCATATTGATTTCCTCAGAAATGCACCCTGGTGAAGAGGTTCGTAACATCGAAAGACACTAAGATATGATTTGTAGGAGGAAGGGGGTAAAAAATTCCAAAGAATTCTGTGACAAACCCTCCAGTAACAATCCCCCTCCTCCCACGAAACAGAAATTGGGAAAGTATCGGTTAGGCCGCGTCCTAACCAATACTTCCCCACCCCCGTTCCCACCACAAATTTCCTTCCATAGCCCACCTTACCTCCTAGTGAGAATATATAAATTTCCTGGGAATCTATGAGATTTTATATCTGATGCATCAAAACTGGTAGTATTATAATAAAGTTTTTGGGTGAAAAATACCAAATTTATTTATTCAGTGATCATGAATTTTCACAAGGGAGAGCCTTAAATCATTGAATTACTTATTACATTGTTTTTTTTCAGTATCACTTGGAGGCACAGCTGGCTTATTTCTTGGTTGCAGTTTATTAAGTGCCGCTGAATTAATATATTTCTTTAGCCTTCGCCTTTGGTTTTATTTATATAGAAAAAAGAACAAATCAAAAGGCAGGAAAAAAATCTGGAGAAGGTTGGTATGCTCACATTTTTTCATGAATGACTTAGTTTTACTTCATCTGATTAAGCCCTATCAATAGTCTTCTAATATTCATGATAGGAAATTTTTATTTTTCCTCAATGAGTGCCAGTACAAATGTCATGTACAAGGTGTGATCAAAAAAAGACAAAGAGTGATTTTATAACTTGTTTATTTCGACGGAGACAGCTTAATTGAACTTGTCGCCCTCAAAGTACATGCCTTGGCTGACGACACCATTGCCAACGTTTCTTCCAGCTCTGGAATCTTGCCTGGTAAGCCACCTCAGAGATCCTCTTCAGGTCTGCCGTACAATTAGTTTTAATGTCCGCAATAGAGTCGAATCGGGGCCCTTTCAAGATTGTTTTAACTTTGGAAACAAAAAAGTCTGATGGCGCCACTTCTGGAGAGTAGGGTGGCTGTGGGTTCATGGAGGTTCCGGTTCTGGCGAAAAACTCTATCACGGTCAGCGCCATGTGTGAGCAAGATGAATTTTGAACGCGCGTCATACCTAAAGTGTCTGTCAAAATTGCCTGACGGGATCCAAAACTAATGATCACTTCCTCGGCTATCTCCCTAGCAGTTAAATGGCAATTTTCCCGCACCAAATTGACATGGTTGGGGTGTGTCGAAGTGGAAGGACTGTCCCATTCGCGAATCTTCATCTGTCGAGGTTCTGCCCGCTTTAAAATGACTGTACCACTCAAAACACTGGCTTCGATTCATAGCTTCATTAACAAAGACTTGGTGCATTATTCCAAATGTCTTCGTAGCACTTTTGCCAAGTTTGAAACAAAATTTCACACACACATGCTGTTCCTCTAGCTCCTTCATTGCTGTCGTTGCACGCGGCAACGATCAGGTTAAGACACGCACTGCTGCTGCTGCATAATGACTCAACGTAAACAAACACAACACCTCTCGTTGTAGTATTAGATGTGTTGCTAGATGGCGCACTGTATCTCGTTTCGATCTGTTGAATGGTTTGCATAGAATAAAATCAGTCTGGTATTTTTTTGATCACACCTTGTATTTTACAAACCATGTTTCAATACACACCCAAGAGTATATTGTAGCTGATGCCCATGAAATGTTAATTTTTTTAATATGGGATTTGCATATTATATAAGGATATATTTTTCCTTAGGTTGCTTTATTTTAAATTGGTTAGTTCTTTAATGAAATATGCTTCCTTTATCTCATATCCAAATTCTAAAATCATATCATTAAATACGATCACAAGCAGAGCAAATTTACTATGGTACTTGAACAGCTCATAAGAGTCCTGATGAATTGAGTCACAAGCTAAATCTTCCATCCATTTCTTTTTGTACAAAGCATTTAGGAATGTCCTTATTGTATAACTTATCTAGTAATAATATTAAATATTCTGAATTATTCTTACTGATTACTGATTCTGTTCTGACTTATTCTCGCCATTAGGTTTCCTACAGCCAATACTTCGAGTTGCACCCTTTTTTGAAGTTCCTTTCTCTTTTAGAAATGATTAAAATATTACTTTTTTCCTTTCAGAAAAACAAAGTCAGTAAACTTTACTGTTCCAGTCATCAAAAATAAAATAGAAAGGAAAAGTCAAATTTTTTCTGCATCTGAATTATAATAAATGAAATTAATGTAATTTTAAATCTTGCATCAAATTGATGATATAGTTAGAATACAAGAATTTCACTATCTATTCTTTAATGTAAGTATTATTGTCTTTTATATCTCTCATACAAGCTATGTGATGTTTTGTATTGCGGCATTATCTATTTTATTATTAAATTTTTAGAAGTTAGGAACTATTGTGCGCCTTGAAAGATTTGTTACTCTAGAAACTATTTCAACAATCTGACTAACTTTCTTATTGTTCCATTAAATGCTTCTACAAACCATTTCTTCAACCACCTTCCCTGTTTTATCCTCTTTAGTCTGATTTTACTCTTCATTTTTACTAAACTACAACCTAAATCCACATCTGCTCCCAGGAAACTGAGCGAATTGATAATGCCTGCATGCAAGGATTCCATGATATGACCTCGGAAGTCTTGTCTCTCCAAGGGCCATGTTCATTAATTGCCAGGACTAATACTTTGTTCTATGTTCATCATTGTTGCATGTAATCATTTTTTGAATAATAAAGACACAATGATATAAAGAAAAGGGGTTATAACACATGTATAGGACAAACATAAGGTTGGTTGGGAAGGTAGAAGGGTGTCACAAGAAATCATAGTCAATCACTTTGGACAATGCACCACAGTGCCCTAGGTTAAAGTCAACATTTAAATACAATTGTATTTTCCTTAAAGTAAAGCACAGAGCAAACTAACTCAGCATCACTGTGTTTAAACTTTGGCTTTAACCTCATGGACTGTGGTAAAATGCTGTGACTATGACTACTTGTGATATTGCATGCAAGATAATTCATTGTAGGGTTCCACGTGGTTAGGTAGGAATAATGCTGGTGATATTGGATAGTAAGGTTTATTGCGGCGACTTAGTACGAGTACATTATGGAAGGTCCTCGATGAAGCGACTGACGGACTCGATCTGGACACTACGGTGGATGCGCGCACACTACTTGTGCGGAGTCATTGCTGCCAGGCCATTCTGGTCATTACCGCTCGGCCCTCTAGGGCAATTGCAGACAATTGAGAATCGAGGCGCGAGCGCATCGTCGGACAAGTGAGAGTCGAGGCGCGAGCGCGTCGTCTGTCGCTACAGCACCCCCTCACCAGTGACAGTGGTTATCCTGGAACGAAAGAGAAGGAAACGAAAAGGGGGAAAACAAAACAATGGGAAACTGGGTCCGGAGCGGTGGGGACAGCTCTACGTTGAAAAGTCTCTCAGATGCGCTGGGAAACGGACTCTCCTTCCGGAACGGGTTGCTCGCCCCTCAGCTGGGCGAATGGGAGCCTGGGGTGTCGGCGCTGCATGGGGTGCCGGTGCTGTCTGAGGGGCTGCCTGGTTCGCCAAAGGAGCTCTCCATGCCACTACGGGTGTAGCCGTTGTCGGTGATAACTGGGTAGGGGATGGTGATCCCTCTGCTCCGTGTGGAATCTCACAGGCGATGATGAAGGCCGGTTTCAGGCGATCTATGGATACTCGCCTTTCTCGGCCTCGGATGCGAAGCAAATAAAACTTGCTCTCCCTTTGAAGTACCTCAAAGGGTCCTTCGTATAAAATGTAGGGTTCCACGTGGTTAGGTAGGAATAATGCTGGTGATATTGGATAGTAAGGTTTATTGCGGCGACTTAGTACGAGTACATTATGGAAGGTCCTCGATGAAGCGACTGACGGACTCGATCTGGACACTACGGTGGATGCGCGCACACTACTTGTGCGGAGTCATTGCCGCCAGGCCATTCTGGTCATTGCCGCTCGGCCCTCTAGGGCAATTGCAGACAATTGAGAATCGAGGCGCGAGCGCATCGTCGGACAAGTGAGAGTCGAGGCGCGAGCGCGTCGTCTGTCGCTACATTCATCACTACATATTATTCCTTTAAAGTTGATAAAAATTAACAGCATAATAGGATGCCTCCATAACTTAATAGTTTTAATCATTCAGCGAGATATCAAGGGATCTTGTTTTAATCCTGGTTGAGGAAAATGATTTTAACACTGTGAATTTCTTACACTTCAACCAGTTTTGTTTTGCCTTCCAGTAGGATGCACATAGTAGTGCTAAGATGTGCATATTTTTGAGATTTTATTAACTCATTTACTTTTTCTGTTGCAATGGCTGATGTTAAAGAAAGGGCAGTTGTCCACCCTTATCTCCAAAGTCTGACCCCACATATATCTCCAAGACTAACAGACTTTTGTTGATAATTTGGGGATATAGAGTTTGATGACCCAACCTGGTCAAAATGTTGACTAATTGGCTGTCTAGTTGACTATTCAGATTCTCATTTAAACTGTGGTTGCCTTCCTCAACCTATTATCCTTTAAAAATGTCATTAGTTGAATGAATGGTTATATGGTGTCAAGGATTTTTTCATGCATTAGAGTTCTAGCATACGGTTGACCAGATTCATATGCTTTGAGGGTTTATTCATCGTAATGATTTTCCCCACCAATCCTATTACCCTGACTAAACTGCTGGGCATGTGGACACATATATTTTTATAATATTTTAGGTTAAAAAATATTAATTCAGAGAAGTGACGTGTCATAATTGATGTTATGGTTAAGACAAGCTAGGTGTATACTCTTGTCTTGTAAACAAAGCATTGAAATCGCCCATTAAACATTTCAACAAAGCCCTTGATTTTGAATATTTTTTGACATAAAATGGCACCAGGTACCTTTACAAATATATTAATGATTACACAAATTGCATGAACACATAAAAATATATTATCTGATAAGTATTATTTTAATTTCATTCTTCATAATACAGAGATTGTAATGTATCTGGAAACTTTAGTTATGCATGAAATACTTGATTAAAGAATAACTATTTTTGGATGACAATATTAGAGTTGGCCTCAATCCAGTCAAGATAATGGGTGACTCGTGTAAAAACAGATGCAATACCCTTTTGGCAGCCATTTGAAGCCAGGAATGACTGAATACCAATGATAACTTTGTCTTCTGACACCAAAGGTCCTCCATTATCTCCCTGTAAAATTAAAAAAAATTCGATATATTTAAGTAATTGAAAAAATGAGTCTTTTATTCAGGGCTTAAGTTAAGGAGTTCCATACTATTATTTCCAATGATGTACTAATAAATGGTGGTTTCTGTTTTGATTCCAGGGCTAGAGTATTGGACTACTGACCGGAGGGCCTGAGTTTGATTCCCAGGTAAACCTCTCTGGGCACCCTCAACTCCACCCAAGCGATGTCATTTTTTGGGTACCAAATCTTTCTGGGAAACCACAGGGAAAGTAACTGGCCTCCCTACCCTGATGTGTAAATTTCAAATGCCATTGGGCTTAACACAGGGTGAGCTCTACCATTAACTACCAAACCAACCTTCATATTAATTGCTGTGTTTATGGTTTACTAATAAATGGTTGCTGAAGTGTGAAAACATTTTTTTTAAAGTTATCAGTCTTAAAATAAGGTTATTAACTATGGTGAAACGTTGATTACATGCACATTATCTTTTTTTGCAGTTTAAGCAAAAGCTAAAGCTAATTCTGAATGGGGTAATAAAAATTGAATCTCAATTATTATTCATACTTTTGAGTTCTTTCTACTTTTAAAGGCAAATTTCTTTTTCTTAGGTATGCGCCAGTCATTTTTCTGAAGACTTCCATGATATATAGTAATTCAAAGCTTCATTCTTCTTTTGTGACATTCATAAGTATTGCTGACACCAGTATCTGCCCAAATCCTGGAAGCCTCTTCAAGTCAAAGTGATTTGCATTGTTTGGATGCTATATGCAGTGTTTAATGGCTGGTTTTAAACTGCCTGATTGAGTGTTTTGTATTCTGGATTTCCTGAAGCAGGCTGAGGGGGTGTTCTTGGGTGAGGTTTGATTACCCAACTTTTACCAAAGTGGTCAAATGAACTCGAAGTGGTCAAATTACCCAAAGAGATTGGATTGGGTGAGCTCAAATCGCCCTTTTCCACACCAAATTAAGTACATATTCATCCTCCCTGTTGAAATTCTCCTTATTCTTCATAATTTCTGCAATGATTCTGGGAAAAAGAATGCCAACCCCCTTGTCTTGTTGATTTCTATTCAATGTCTTGGTTTACACCATGCAGGCTTTGCAATTGCCGAGAGGTGGAATTGTTTATTTTCTTTAGCCCTCCGATGTTCCATAATTGTGAGCAGTATTACTTTCCATGTTTGACCATTGGATTTCCCATAAGTGCATTTCATCTCATATACTCATTTGCCCATAATATTGGGTTGTTCACCAAATTATTTGAGAGTGTTCATCATTCAGTCCTGTCCCGAAATTTTCTTATTGGGAACCCATAGTTTTTAATTAATCATAGTTTACAACGACCTAGAAACCATTGCATAATGCAATTATGTGAATATATGAGAGAGAGAGAACTCACTGCATATTAATGCATGAAATGTACAGTACAATTTTTTATCCCTGCATCAAATCTTTGTATTGAAAATATTTAGGTTTATTGCATGAATATCACATTATATATCACATATTGTTCAGTAGTATCCACAGTTTCATATTACCTGACTGGGTATGTCATGGATTTAATATGTATTACCAAACAGATGGGTCTCAGGGCACTGTTGCTATGCATCAAATTTCTACTGTATCTGGTAGCAATATGCCTAGCATCATAGCCTCTCTTAAAACTAACATTCTCCAATTAATTTATGTAAATTCAAATACAATTCTTGAAGTTACTGACTAACATTCAGAGTTCTGCATCTGGAAAATCTGCATAGTAGTTTATATTAGGAAATCATTTTTATGAGGGGCAGTCAAATGAAAACCTAATTGATGAACACAATAGATCAGTCTGTGCACCAACGAGTACATAACACAACAACTTCGTGCGCCTTTGGGTTGTCACTATGCAGTTCTCCTACCACAGCAATGTCAGTATCAATATGTAATAACAGTGTTGCCACTATTTGTGACGACTGTGTTATGGTAAGAGTTCAGTTTCATTTGACTGCCCCTTAAATGACAGAGTTCAATTAGGACCGTTGATAATGTAGATAAATGAATAAAATGAAGAGAAAGACTGAAATTAATTTTTAAAATGGAACAAAATCAATGTTTGAATAATTAATTGAGATAGTGATTTTCACTCATCCATGTAGAGCAAAAATTTTCATGTTCACACTATTTCCAGATTGAGAAGCATTTTTAAACAATAGTTTATGATTTTAGATTATTATTGATGGCTAGTAACAAAATAAGTACCTACTACCGTGAACTATTGAATCATTGTTTTATCATCCACAACTGTATTGTACTTACACTGCAAGTGGATTTTCCATCTGTTGCATCAGTGCATATATTTCCTGGTCCAATATTATCTCCCCAAGAAGATGTGCATTCAGCCTCACTTATTACTGTCACTGACACAAATCTTAGATCTGTGTTAATTGTTGTATCATCTGTGGAGTTTTCATAAAAATATTAAGATATATTTCAATAAAATAATAATAATAATTATATGCCATAACTAACTTTAAGTTTGATAAATACCATTTTAATGTACATAAAAACCTCATTTGCTAAAAATAAATACATGCAGTTTTCCAGAAATAATATTTGTACATATTCACAACTCAGATTTTGATGTGGGTACCTCATGTTCAGGCGAAGAAAAAGGGAATGCTCATCAGTGAACCAAGGCTCTAATGAAATGCTCATCATCACTTTTATCTCAAGGAAACAGCTGCAGTTCTCTGTAAAACTGAGCTCTTACCTCCCATCTGATTAGAATGTTAATTTGAACATATTATGTTAAATTCTCTTTGTGAAAAATGCATTATACTGAATAGCCAATTTCATTCCCAAGCGTAAGTTTAGGCTTGCATTCTCTAAACCCAGATCTTCATTAAAAGTCTTTATGTTGAGCCACTTATGCTCTACTATTAAGGATCATAAAATTGGCACCATTTAGGGAAATCTCACCTCAAAAGTAACCAAGTTCATATTAGAGTGTAATCAAAATTGTGACTTCAGTGCAAAAGTGCTTCATATTCAAATCAAAGGGAAGAAAAAAGACGGCTTGGAGCCAATAGAAATCATGAGTATGAAACAGAATATTCCTCTCATAAAGGAAGTTATACAAGTCTAATCCTTCCCTCCTTCCCATCAGTTTCCTTTAGTTTTCCCTACCTCTCCACCACATAATCCGATCGCCATAGGTATGCTTACGAACTGATGTATGAGACATCACCTGTGACTAAGCAATGCCATGACATAAATCCTTCCACCTTGGAATATAATGCAAACCCCAATGCTTTTAGATATCTGTTTATGAATCCACATTAGTACATATTATCACTCTAATTGCAACGAACTATATTTGTCTACAGTATTTGCAATCAATATGATGTGTTTCATACATGTCCCAAACATGTCTTTTAGGAACTAATGAACAACATTATCATTTCATTGTCAGCTTCCTATTACAACCTTTATCCCCTTCCCTGGTCCTTACTTAACATCTTCATTTGACAATCCCAATCACCACCCTACTCCTGCTCCCTATACTTCCCAATATATATAGTTATATGGTAAACCCTTTATATGGTATACTTCCCATATTAAATGCAGTTGTAACCACTTTCTTAACCTGAAGATAATATTTATTTTTTTCACATTAGTCCAAACACAGCACTTTGGCCTTTATGTTGGACTTGTGGCAATAATATAATAATAGAAACAATAACAAACACCCATGCCCTGGATGGACAAAAACCCAACTAGGCGTAAATTGAATCTGGCTTGGCAGGCAAGGATGTTACCCCACCACCACATCAAAAACTGGATCATGAATAAACTATTTTATTTGCTGGAAATAGTATATTCTCATTTTTAACAAATATTCATGAATTCCACTCAATAATGCTCATATCTCTGGAATTTGTTCTAAACCTTACATTAAACCGTTAATTTAATCAATTTTATTTACAAATATAGTTTTTCTTAAACTGACTTTTCAATTACAGTCAGCACTATTTGTCCTTGTTCCATCGCAAAAAATTACCACCATAAAATTATTAGAAGGATATAGCATACCATTCTGATATAGATATCACAGTGATGTTACTTCCACATCTTATAATGATATCAGTGATATCACTATGATATATGCATCATAAGGCTCCCAAATACCCACCTGGTGGTAGTCATTTTTTGCTGGGTGCATTGCAAAACATGATCACCACTACCATTTTAAAGCCACTGTTAAAGAATCAAAAAAGATGTGCATATGCACCATATTCTAAAACTGTTTCATTATATGTATACAGAAGTATTCATCAGAATGATTTCCATTTGAAATTGCAAATTTGCAAACTTTTATCAAACTCAAATTTGTTGAAAATAAGTGTCTAGGAATGAGAAATGAAGAATGAGTGGCTTCTCGCTATGTATACTTCACTGAAAAAAAATTCCTTAATATTCTATGTTTTTGGTTTTGTAAGGTACTAAAGGTACCCGGAAATAATTGAGAAAAATGAAAAAGTTTCAGTAGTACTTGTATGACAATCAAGTTTCTTTCTTTATCCCTGCACCAATTGCATTCTTAATCAAGTTTAGCAAAGCATTCATTCATAATTGTATTATTAGATATTTAATAAAAAGTGTCAGTAACATATATCTGCATAATGGCCATAGATGAGGTATTCTTCATTATTAAACCTTTTTAAAATCTTTTCAATCTCTTGAAAAATGCTTTTCAGTGATTTTTTAACAGTTTGGATATTTAAATGCTTGAGTCTGTCAGGGTACAAAATAACTATATTAAAAAACGTACTATCTGAAGTTTGGCCCCAACCAAGTGCTGTAGCATTAGTCCCAGTTAAGTCTTCTGTTTGCATGGAGTATTTTGGTAGGGTGATTGGCTGTATATATTCTGAGAATAGAAATATATCAAATTAGAATCACATATCATATACAATGTGCTTTTATACATCTTACCCAAAACTGTTTAAAGAGGTTTTTAAACCCAATTATGCTTTATTATTAGGTAATCTACCGTTAAGGTAGGTTTTGGGATGGACATAGCTACTAATTAAATATTTTGTGACTCCTAGCAAAACACAACATCCTACTCTACATCAGGTCCCTCTTCATCTCTGAGTATTTTCTTCCTCCCTTCATCCCGTCTAACATCCCTATCCTGTTCCTTCCCTTTCCTCGTTTGCCTAACATTCTCCCCTCTATTACAGTCTTCAACATCCCGCTGCCGGTAAATACCCCCTTCAGCCACTTTTCCTGCCTCCATAGGATTGCTCCCAACAAACCCCTCTCTTCGCCCACCATACCAAGTGCTTCCTCATTTGTCTTCTCTGTCCATTTCACCTTCTCCATTCTTCTCCACACCCACATTTCAAAAGCCTCCAGTCTACCTCTATCATCCTGCTTCAGTGATGATGTTTCTGTGCCGTACATAACTATGCTCCATTTCAAAGTTTAGACATGTTTCTTCTTAACATCTTTACTCAACATCCCTGTCATCAACTCCCTCCTCCTTGTGAAAGCCTCTTTGCCTAGCGCAATTCTTCTCCTTACGTCCCTACTACTTTGACTGTGTTGGTCCAAAACACTACCGAGATAAGTAAACTGTTCTACCTACTCTAGTTTTTGCCCTCCTACTTTAATGTTTAGCTTAGCCTCTTTCTTTCTAGAGAATCACACAACCTTTGTTTTATTAATATTGATTCTCATCCCATGCCTGTCGCACTGAATTTCCAATTCACTCAGCAATGCTTGCAACCCCTTGGCTGACTGACAGACTAAAGCTTGGTCATCAGCGAACCTGATTTTACGAATTCCCCGCCCACTTTCATTCCTACCTCCAGTTCTTCCCATGCCTCTTTAATCATTTCCTCTAGATACAGGTTGAAAAGCAACGGTGATAATGGGCAACCATGCCTTACACCTCTTCCTAACACTACCCATCCGGACTCCCCATTCCTGACTCTCACCTGAGCAGTCTAAGACATGTACAGATAGCGGATTAGCCTCCTGTCCCTCCAATCTATTCCTATTTTCTTCAATATAATCATTAGTTTTTCCAAATTCACTCTATCAAACACTTTTTTGGAATCTACGAAACAGGCAAATACCTCCTGGTTGTGTTCTATATTCCTCTCGATTACTAATCTCATTACTGCAATGGCATCATGCGTACCTCTCCCCTTCCTAAACCCAAACTGGTCAACCCGTAAGTAATCATTTGCCCTACTCTCTATCCTTTTGTTAATGATCCTTAGAACAACTTTAGCTGCAAGGGATATCAAACTTATTGTCCTGTAGTCCTCACATGATGTAGACTTTACCTTTTTCGGAATAGGAACTAACACGGATCTCACAAAGTCTTCCGGCCAGATTCCTTCCTCATATATACTATGAATCAGCCTATATAGCCTCCACCTCCCACATTTTCCTATACATTTCAGTAGTTCCGTAGGAATGTTATCCAACCCCATGGCTTTATTTAGTTTCATCTCCCTTAATGCCCTTTCTATTTTATCGTCGAGTATGCCTGGACCTAAGCTATCTTCCTCTACGTCATGTTCCTTTTCTATGTCTAACTTTGTTGGTCTAAGTTCTTGACTATACAGTTCTTCTATATACTCCTTCCATCTCTCTTGGATCTTTCCTGCGTCAACTATTACCTTACCCGACTTATCTCTACCTGTTACCATAAATCTTTCCAATCAAGCATTATTTATGGTTTAATATTTCTTAACAAAGCAAGATGAAATTATGACAGAACTGGAATGTATTTAGAAAATGTTTGAAAATATAAAAAATTAAATTTTAAAACTTACCATTCAATCCTATCCTGTTTCTTAACTTAATTAATGCGATATCATTTTTAAAAGTGTTTGGGTCAAAATCTCCATGAGCAATACGGTTTGTGGTGTCAACAATCAAGCGATCCACCTCATCATCCTGCCAGTTTTGAGCTCCAATGTAGATTTGAAACATGGCAAATCTGTAATAAATAACTTTGACTAACTACCTAAAGATTGGATTTGTTTGAAAACCAAGAAGGGTGTTCATTAAACAGTTCATAGAGTTCATGGAAGGAGTACAGAAAATAACTTGGATCAAAAACTGGTGAATACAAGGTGATTATATGCCTATCAAGGCATGTATGAGTCTTCTATTTTAACTTCAGCAAGTATGTGCTTGAAAAATACATATGCATACATAAGAAAGCATATTCAGTATACACTGATTTGGTAAAGTCTTAAAATAAGGTACACAGAGAAAATTTATGGGTGGTTTTGAAAGAATTGGAGGGATGAGCAGTTCTTTAATGCTATGGAAGCTATTTGTGATAATAGTTGGGCAAAAGTGAATGAATGGTTTGAATTAATTGTAGTATGAAATAAGGAAGCGTAATGATTAGAAGACTAAATGTAGCATCTATCCTCCTCTACGGCAATGATCTTATAATGCTGGATGAGAGCCCAACAGATCTACAAGGAACCTTATATAGCATCAGGGAGGTAATGATAAGAACAAAATTATAAAAACATTGGTAATTGTGGTTGATAATGAGGATGAATACATAGTTGGTGTAAGCAATGATAAAATTGAACAAGTGGATGATTTTGTGTATCTTTGTAGAATTATTGCAAAAAATAATAGGATAGATGAAGAGATTAAAAGTCATGCAAATGCTAGTAAGAAAGGTTGTGCTATTAGTTGAGAGTATATAAAAGTAATTATTTGTCTAAAGAGACAAAAATGACTGTGCATACTCCTCTAAATATTATTTTATGGAAGTACGATAGTACTTGGGTAAGCCAGGATAAATATTATTTTTGAATGAGTTCTGTGTTCATTAAGTGCTTGGGAAGTGGTCACGATGAAAGTAGGAGACAGAATGAAGAAGGAGTGGGTTTTGAATGAATGTTGTTTTGGATTCATTAGTAGTAGACAACTGTGAAAGAAGTGTACTATGCTGGTATAGTCATGTTGAGAGAATGAACAAGAGTTGAATTACCAAACAGATATGTCAGAGATGGGTACATTATTTGTGAGGAAGAGATTGCCCAAGAAAGCCAATAAGTCTCTCAGGACAAGAAACATATTGTGTCACTGGCACATGAAGAACATGTGTGAATGTAAATGCTATAGAGATGAAAGATATATGCCAATGCAAGGAAGTATGGAATGAATAAATAACTAAAAAGGATCAAGTTACTTAAAATAACTTTAAAACAGGCTTTTTTGACTTCGCCTACTCCTAAGCGGAACACAATTAAGGGTATATATTTTTGTAAAATATGAACTACATGATTTTTTAGCATGTATAATTTATAATAAGTTTAAGTTTCACAGTTATAATAATCATTCCATTTACCCAAGCTTTTTGTCAACGAACTATAATGAAATTTATTTACCAAAGTTGAGATTGCTACTTCTCATTACCCAAAAAATTAGAAATTGTTTAGGAGAACTTATCCAAAAAATAAGGTGATATTAATCATAAAAAAATAAATTTTTGAAAGATCGACCTTCAAACTAGGAAATAAACAATGAGAGAATATTAATTGGTATGAAAGGGCATTAAAATATTCTTATTTTAAGAATCTGTTGGTTGGAATTATAGCCCTCTCCACATCTTTTTTCCTCACCCATAAGTACATTCTGCAGCAGTTAGAATCCATTCATCGGATATAAGAGAACCACCACATATGTAGGAGTTGTCTACTTGTATTAATACAGTCCATGGAAATTGACCACGAGTAGCTACTTGGCCTCCAGTAATGTGCAATTCAGGGCTCATATAAGTATCATCTTCTTTAGAGCTTGATTCAGCTGAAATATCTGATATTTTGTGAAAACCTGTAAAAAGTAGAAGATACTGTCTTAGGGTTTCTTATATTATTTTGCCAAGTTTTTCAGACATGCTCTATTAGATTTACTAGTATATTAGATCTGAGGGTCTGAAAAGATGTGATCCTTGAATCTTTTAATTATAAAAAAATATCCTATCAAAAGACATATTTTAGAATTCAAATAATTGATTCAAACTTCTAAGATTTATATGATTAGGTTGTGTATTTTTGAACATTATTATGAAAAAATGGTTAATTGAAATTAATATTGTGGAGTAATTTCTCATATTATACTGATTTAAAGCAGCCAGAAGAGAGTGAGGTAATTAAAGTTTGTATTATTCATTAATCTAATTTGATTATATTATATTACATATCAATAGTGACTCATTCAGTCCTAAGTGATACATATTTCCATTGCAATAAATTTAGATTAGCTATCAATTTACCAAATTATCTACATTCCCACTGTTTAAATTATATGTCTGTAGGTAGTTCAAATGGTAATCCTAATGCATATTTTGTCATATACTTCACCTAGCCATGGGTTGTGACCACTGAGAGGTGGGTCTGTCTTATCCACATGCCCATTTAAGCTCTGTGGAAAAGAGGAGATAGTATTTGTATATTTTGTAACAATGGGATAAACATTTATATGATATTTATATCAGATTACGGATGGAACGAGGAGAACTAAACAGGTCCCTCCAATATGTAAATTTCTAGGAATGATGGTTTAACAAAATTACGAGGGCATCATGAGTTCTCAGGCACAGATGTAGATACTGGAAGCACCAATGCCAGGTCAGTGACTATAGAATGGCTTGCCTACTGAATTGGGAACTGGGAGAATAGTAGTGGATACAAAGCAGATGGAGCGATAGAATTTTATTGATAGAAGTGAAAGTAGATCTCAGTTTAGTGGTAATCTAGGTGTCCTTGCCAAAAAGTAGTCACTGGGAGGGAGAATCAGATAGTTTGAATGACTAACTAAAAGAAATAAATTGAGATGTGGCAGGAAGTATACACTTCATGTAGAAGGAGAATTGGTCCATATGAGTTGGATATGGAAGTGAGAGGAAATCAGTAGAGGGAGGAGGGAGGTGAGGGAATATGGTTTAGAAATTATGAGTGATCAATGAGAGAGATCAATCAATTGAGTTTTGCATAAGAAAAAATAATTATGGACTTTCTCTTGAGTGGCAACCTTCTGTAAGGCTTTGAAAAGTGGGAATGTCTCATATCAAGGTTGAAGTGCTTATTGATGAGGTATTTTTTTAGTCTTCCCAAGAAGTTTTATAATGATACCATATGACCAATAGCTGGAGCAATGGGTACCAGGCAGGGCTGCCACAAACATATGGAATTGGCCCTAAAAGCAGCTTGAACACTGTGTCATGGTGTGTGCATGTTGAAGTCCATTCCTCCAGAGAAGGCTCATGCAGGAGTTGATGACCACTGCATGATATCAGGTTATGTATGAGGTGAAACCTAATGAAGTGGCAGGAGATGACAAGGCCGAGAGCTGAGATACAATCTCAGGACTCTAAATTTTAAAAAAATGTGGCCAATAGATGGATAATTGATGTATTGTGAGTTAACATTATAACCCAAAATTTCTTTTTTTATATTTCTATTTTGTTTGTCAATTAGTGATTGTTACTTGATTTTAACTTGGGAACAATTGTTGTTAATGGATTATTATTGCAAGAGAAAAGAGAGAGAACTTCTGTTCTGGAATCTGGAAGGTTTTATTACATAAAAACCTTTGGAGTATAAAGTGATACTGAATGTCACTAATAATCATTGGGAGAAAACAATTGAGTTTTTTATGAGAAACATTTAGAAATAACAAATGTTTCATTAAAAAATTATCAAAGACATAAGTACTCATCTTAAATGATGGGAAAAATAAGAAGGTACCTGTGACATTACCATTAGATATACGAGGGTCATCCGGAAAGTAGTACCCGTTCGTGCCGCATGAAGTGCTGACGACGCGAGTAGCCGCTGGACGAGGTCAGATAGCTTCAGTGGCTTGTCTGCCTTCTCTGAGCCAAGTTGCGTGACGCTAGCATTGCCTGTGTTGTTTCTGTGATTGTTTACAATGTTTAAAAAAATTGAGAACGCCGCCAGTTGTGAAGTGAGGGCAGTGATTAAATTCCTCAATGCAAGAAACGTTCGCCCATGTGATATTCATCGCCAATTAAAGGAGGTGTATGGAGACAATGTAATGGACGAGTCGTCTGTTCGGCGGTGGTGTCGCAACTTCAACATGGGGAGGGGGAACACACACGACGATGAGCGTTCGGAGAGACCGTCTGTCATTACAGACCAACTGGTGAGCTCAGTTGACGAATTCGTGAGGAACGATCGGCGCGTCACAATTGATGACATCTGTGAGCATTTTCCCAATGTTTCTCGAACAATTGTTCATGAAATTGTTAAACACCATCTGCATTATGCAAAAATTTGTGCAAGATGGGTCCCTCGCGTATCTCAATGAGCTGGCGGCGAAGGACTATGCAGCAGGAATACAGAAACTTGTCACACGTTATGACAAATGCCTTAATTTGCTTGGAGATTATGTTGAGAAGTAGTTTAAAGTATCCTCTTTCAAATAAAATTTTTTATGTTTGTTAATATTTACTTTTGTGTCTTTATTTCACGAACGGGTACTACTTTCCGGATGACCCTCGTAGATTTGGGAATAGTGTCATTGACTCCCAGCTTTCGGGAGGGGGATATCCAATTCAGTTCAGATTTGTCAGGAGGTTTGGAAGAGTGCAAAAGCATAATGTTGAAGATTTAGAATGAAGAAAAGGGAACTATTAATAGGAAAATTTTCTAAAACATCAAAGTGAAAATAAGGGAATGGGAACTGTGAAGGAGGGGCGGGAGGGTCTCAAAAATGGAAAGCAGAAATACCTAAGGATAAAATAGGTATTGTGAACACTAAGGAAAGGCTATTGATAACAAGAAAGAAGATTAGGAGGGTCAAAGAGAGAAAGTAATAGAATATTTAAACATAGAATTGGTGAGAGAAAATTTTGTGTTATGTATGAAATAAAAAAAACTTAGGTGCGAAACCAATTGGGCCAAATAAATATGATGGGAAGATCAGTGTAAGGAAAAGGAGAAATTTCTGAGGCAGGGAAATGTAAATCATTCTGCAAGAAGGTTAGAGGATTGTCAGTAGGTTACAAAGGAAAAACTATACCAAAATATGAAATAAACCTGGAAAGTTATTAACAGAATATAAAGAGGTGAAGGTAGAAAGCATATTGACATGGAAGAATTGTATGGTGAAAAGATTAAACCAAACAGATTCTTGGCAAAGGAATGTAATGAAGGCGAGGCTAGTTTATGCCTTGTAATACTAGATAATTAGATTGAAAAAGTTCTTTGGAAAATGATCATACAAGGCTGTAGGAATAGATAGTATCTCTGCGGAAATGCTAAGAGTTTTGAGAAAAATGGAAGGAAAAGATTGTTTGGACTTAAACAAGCATTTACAAGGAAATTATTTGCCAGAATGTTTCACTGGATCAGTGTGAGCTCCCACCCCAATAAATAGTAAAGCAACAGTATTTTAGGGCTATGAGACAATAAGTGGGTGGTCGCATGTGGTAAAAGTACTGAGGTCATCAATAGAACATTACTTTACAGCATGAACAACAAGGTACATACTAAAAGATCAGTTTGATCTAAGGAAGGGAAGGATTTTTGGATGCATGGGGATAGCGATGCCATTGTTGTAATGTGAATATTCATAGAAAGGAATGGTGAAACTTGTCGATTGCTAAGCATAACGATGTGTCCCCTGACATAGTGTTTCTTTGTGCATTTTTTTCTTACCTATTGCCTAATTATATATTTGGGATGAATTGTGTGGTACCCAATGATATTGAGACAGTTGTGGTAAATGAGAAAAGCAAAATCTGGAAAGACTCCTTTCTTATCACAGGGCGACTGGTGGTACCTTAGCCAGGCTGAACTGATTATGACCGTGGATGCAAAATAAAAGATCAAACTCTATATCTGACTGTTTAACTGAATATCAGTGTCTGTGGTGTGAACTAAGGCAAGAGAACACAAATTACTCTTTAGACACAATTGCTCTAACCACTAGAGTACTCAGTGGTGGCATTGTGTAATTAATTATGAATTTTAAGTGTATCACAGCCTGCAGTGGAAAAGTAGAGGCAGTCACAGAGCAAAATAGATGCAGTTATATTGTGTATGCAAAAGATCGTACTCTCTATGTCCCTTGTTCTGCTTTATCACATGAGCATAACAGGGTATTCGCCAAGTGAAATGCTACCCCACACCAACCAGAATCTCCAACTGACTGAGAGATATTTGAACAATCAGGAAACTCTAAAATGATAAAAGTTCATTCTTTAGTGCATGTATCATCTTTTTCTCAAAAAGTAAACCCGCTTCTGTTATTCATCAGTTTGATAGATGAGTTTGTTTTAAAGAATCAGGCTCATAGACTTGATAGTGAAGAGTGTACAGTTCTTTTGCATGTTATCAAAGAGTAATGAATATCTTGGGACAGCAATGGTCATTCAGAGATCTATTTTCACAACTCTGAGTAATCTGTGAGTCAAATTAATTGCATTACACTCATTATTGGCAAAATATTGATATCCTGTAGTCATCATGAGTATGAATGGTTCTTCTTTGCCTAATAATAAAATAAAAAAAGCTATAAATTAGAATAACGTGATATTGTTGAAAGTGAGAGCATTAGGGGTCTTATGTGATTTGATATAAAATATATATGTAAGGTTAAAATGATGACATAGTGTAGATCAATGAGTAATGCAGTTGGGTGGGAAGATACTCTAAAATTCAGGTCAGATAGAACAAATGTCTGTTAGTTAAGGCTATTATTGTGATCAAATATTGCAAAAAACAGAACACCAAAAACATGCAGCAAATTTGATGTGACAAACAGAAAATGTTTGAAATTTAGATGAGCATAAATAGGGATATATTAGAATACCTGGGACAAAGAAATCAGGAGGAGTATAGCAGCCTTCATGGTGATAGTTAAAGTCAAGACTTCTCACTTCTTTCTCTAATCAACTGCCAAATATATGTCCGTTATCAGGCTATGGATAGAATTGTGGGTAAAAGAAGAACTCACATGTGGAGAGGGACCTGATAAGATTACCACTTTGAATTATCTTTTATTATTACTATCAGTATGATTATTATCCCAAATCAATCATTTGTCAAGGTGAACCGATTTTTGTTGCTTGTGACAAGAGATTGAGTTTTTGATATGGAAATAAAAAGGTCTCAGCATTATTCTTTTCATATCATATAATTATATTCTAAACTAAAGGGATACATTTTTTAGATAAAATTTGATTTCTGTGCAATTCTACTTCACTTGAAGTTTTAAAATTTTTACATAAACAGCTTCAACTTTATGTGTTCAAGAATCCCCTATTGTCTTTTTGGGAATCTTTGGTTGACCAAATTCGAAGGGTCTTATTAATTTGAAAAAGTAATTAGAAGTATGATGGGAGTCTCCTATTGTACTCACTGCTGGCCTGATATGTAGTAAGTCTGGACCTAAGCTATCCTCATCGATGTATACGAGGTCTATTCAAAAAGTATCGCGACTTTTGAGTTTTTTCAAAAATTATTTATTTATTCATGAATGTCTATTTTGCCCCCTTCAAAGTAATCCCCATTAGATATTATACACTTGTGCCAATGTTTTTTCCAATCCTCGAAGCACTTCCAAAAATCATTTTTTCTGATCTCGTTCAACTCCTCCTTCGATGCAGTCTTTATCTCGTCAATAGTAGCACAGCATCATCCTTCCATAGGCCTCTTCAGTTTTGGGAATAAAAAAGTCACTGGGGGCCAGATCTGGGGAATACAGTAGCTGGGGCATCATTAGTGTGTTGTTTTTGGCAAAAAATTTGCACAAAAGTAATGATGTGTGGACAGGGGCATTGTCATGGTGCAAAAGCCAATTTTTGTTCTTCCACAAATCCAGGTGTGTGTGGTGGATTGCTTTACACAAATTGCACATAATTTGCTGGTAATATTCCTTATTTACCATGCTACCCTGTGGCAAGAACTCATGATGCACCACCCCCCTGCAATCGAAGAGAACTGTAAGCAAAACTTTCACATTCGACCGAACTTGGCGCCCTTTTTTCGGTGACTATGTTGACAACACTTAGAAGCATTAGTTTTGTTAAAAATTTTTACGATAAAACGAAGTGTCACCAAAATGCTTATGGAGTTGGGGTGGGAATCATTAGAAGAGAGACGATTCAATGCAAGATTGAAATTACTAAATAAATTCAGATTCGCATGTTTCAGCACCGAGATCTCACAAATTATTCGCACTCTTACATACATTGGTCACTTGGATCATGTATTTAAAATTCGGGAAATAGATGCCAGAACTAGCAGACTCGAGGACTCCTCCTTCCCATAGATAATACAGGATAGCAACTGCATGGTTATAGATAGCAAAAATTCCTCTTGCCACCCTCAGCATCTAGGGAATAATTAGTTCTTCTCAATTGCATGCTCTTTCACTAACCTTGTGTGTTTTGTTATCATAACTCATTCTTTCCAAATGACCTCATTAGTGTTCTGTTCATCTGTTTTAAGTCCCCTTTTCAATCCATCATCCCTCTCCATGGGGTATCTGCTCATTACCTGCAACATTGGCTTGCATTTCCTGCCTGTCACTGTCTCCTCGGGGGGGAGAGTGTTTTGTGTTGCATGTACATGTGGTGGTGGAGTTATGCATTCTTGCTTGTTGTGCCATGGCTCAAGTGTTGTTGGATGGCTTTAGTGCTGCATCCTAGGGTGCAGTTGTTTGTTGGTTTAAGGTATATGTGTTTGCATGAGTTTTGGATGGAGGGTTTTTTGCATGAGTGTGTGTGCTGATGTGGGTGTAGTTTTTCATGTTGTTGTTTTTGCATATGGTATTGTTCATTTTTATGGGTGGTGACCTAACACCCCCCGCCACACCCCCTTGTGGTGGCTTGCGGGGTATTGTGTAGATGTAGATGAAGCATAGTCAACATAGAGCAAGCAATGAATAGAATATTACTAGTAGAGATAAAAGCAGAACTGACAAACTTGGTCATTGCTCAGGTATACATGCCACCAAGCAACCATAAGGAGGAAGAGGTCGATAGGATATACGATCAGTTAGAGGACATAATTACGTGTGTAGCTGCAGGTAAATATTTGATAATGATGGGGGATTGAAATGTGATGTTAGGCAAAGGAAGAGATAGTGATGAGGTGTGGGACTACGATTTAGGCACGAGGAATGACTGCGGGGAGAAAACAATTGAGTTCTGCTGGAGGTAGGGGCTAATGATCAGCAAAACTTGGTTTAGACACCACAAAAGGCACAGGTATACATGAAAAATGCCAGGTGACTCAAAAAGGTATCTCATATATATAAAAAATATCTCATATATATATATATATATAAAATATCTCTTATATATATATATATATATATATATATATATATATATATATATATATATATATATATATATATATATATATATATATATATATATATATATATATATATATATATATATATATATATATATATATATATATATATATATATATATATATATATATATAGATAGTATATAGTACAATACACAGTAACACACAATATAGACACAAAAAAAGAACACTCATACGTATTTTCTTGATATTTCGACGGAAACAATCCGTCTTCCTCTGAAGATATAGAAGTAATGACTCCATATAACTGGCCCCTGATATAAATTGTATAAAATACGTCCTGATTGTATTCTATATTCCTCTTGATTAGTAATCTCATTACTGAAATAGCATCTTGCATGCCCCTCCCCTTCGTAAACCTTAACTGACCATCTCCTAAGTAATCATTTGCCCTAATCTCTATCGTTTTTTTGATGATGCTGAAAACTACTTTAGCTGTGTGTGAAATCAAACTTATTGTTCTGTAGTCCTCACATGAGTAGCCTTTTTATTTTTCTGAATAGGAAGTAACACTAATATCACAAAGTCTTCCGTCCAGATTCCTTCCTCATATATGCCACAAATCAGTCCATATAGTCTTTTCCTCCCACATTTTTGTAAACCTTTAAAGAGGGGATTGTTGGGAGATTATCAAAGGAGGTAAGAAAGATGGATACAGAAGATTTTGATTAGTAATGGGATGCCAAAGACTGTAATAAAGGGGAGAATGTTAGGCCAGCAAGTAAGTGGCAGGAATAGGATAGGGAGGTTAAAGGAAGGGAAGAAGGAAGTATACAGATTTGAGGAGGGTTTGTTGTAGTGTAGGATGCTTGGTTGTGCTTTGTTAGCAGACACAAGTTATTGCCACTATACTGCTAGGTAGCTTGTGTCCATTCAAAACCTACCTTAACCAGCAGATGATCAAAAGTAATAATAATAATATACAAGTCATGGACTTAGATTCTGTACATACCCTAAATTAAGACTTCATTTTTATTATTTATTTGACACTTTCTACTGTATTAGCTTCGTGAATAATTGATCCTGCGAAGAAACACTTCTTTATTCACTGAATTCAATATAAAATATTAATACTGTAGCAGAGATTCACTAGCTTAAAATATTCTCATTTTGCGAAATTGTCAAGATCCATAAATAGGCATAGGATTAAAAATATTGGTTTTATTTTGAAATATGTTTATTTTCAAACTGGTGTATAGTTTAGATTTTCATATACATTGTTCTTATAATGTTTAATATGATAATGCAAGAAAGCAGAGAAATATGTATTGAGGTAATCTCAAAAAAGATTCTTCAAAGTACATATATTTGCAGGTTTTAAACTTGTATCATCTTCAACCCAAGGTTACTCTGACAGTCTTGAGTTATAATTATTCATCACGGATTGCAATTTGGGTATTAGTTTCTATCCAGTCAAGATAGCTTGTAACGCGTGTAAACGCATCAGGGTATCCTTGTTCACAACCAGCTGAAGCACCAAATGAGACAATTCCAACTTCAACATATCTACCATCTTGTCCTTGAAGTATCAGAGGGCCACCGCTATCACCCTATAAAAATAAATAATAAAAAATTACATCCTATCTCCTGATGACAAAAATAGCATCTTCATCAGGTTACAAGAATGAATAATTGCTGCTAATTTTACTCTTGAATATTCAATAAATACCGGAGAATTAACCATCAACTGCCTTAAAAGTTTTTCATAAATTTTTAACAACAACCATTGTAAAAAGCTATTTCATTCAGTTGCTTCCTCTTTTATGTTCTTAATTGCAAGTTTTGTAAAAAGCATATATTTCATGTGTCATAGAAGGCTCTATAATAGCTCCTCACAAATACTTTTCAATGCCTTCCCAACATTTAACGTGCCTTTCAATGCTTTCCCAACCCTTTACTTGTGTCTCAGTACTTCATAAAATCATTTAACATTCCTCTATGCCATATATTATGTACTCCTTATTATGAATATGACATCATTATTTTAATGTTCACATTAATACTTGATAACGCACATTGCAAGATGAATGTCCTCCAGTTGTGTCTGTGCAGAGCTTGGTGGGTGTAATTATATCTCCAAAGGTGTTGGCACACTCCTCGTTGCTCATCACTTTCATGGACACATAATTCAGCATTTGGCTGATACCCGGAGAAGCTGTAAAGGAATAAAATATCTCTTTAAAACCTAGGTAATTGCATTATAAGTGAAGAGGTGCAATGTACTAACAAGGTTAATACAGTATTTTCAATGAAATGATATGTGGTACATAAAGTAGCTATGTAGATTGTATTTTGTACTTTGGTTTATGATCATTGTTTGGATTCTGCTATCCATGCTGGAACAGGGGAATCATATCCTTAAAGTTGAAAGTTTTCCAGTTTGACCATTAGCAAATTCTATTGCATTTAACCCTCATTATCAGTGCAGGGAGAGCTGTGTTAGTTTACCTTATCTTTTTAAGATGCCCAGTGGTGGAAATTTTAATTTAACTACTAATTAAGTTGCAAGGGAAGGAATTCATTCAACATGGTGATTTACAGATTCTACCATGTTATCGAATTATATCAATACAAATGGTGAAAAACACAAAACACTACAAATGGCGATTAAGTAATTGTGCTAGTTTCTTGTATGAAAATATAATCCATAGTATTAACCTTTAAATAATAGAGCACCTTTTATAAGGGCACCCAATTAGTGTTTAGTAGCAACCCAGTTAGTATAATTGAAAGTTAGTAAAAATCAGAATACAAAATTTTCAAATAAAGGCACATAGTCTATAATGTACATTTTAGGACCTAATGAACTATCTAGACATTTTGGGCATTATCATCCCAGTAAAAACTTGCTTTTGCTTTATAGTCATTTAAGTATAATATACTTTTATATTTATACTTAAAATAATGTAATCTTATACTACTAACTCCTATATACACTAATATAAATTTATTTTAGCTTAACTGCAAAATAAAAGCCTGTATGCTTATTTAATGCCCTACTTATTTGTCTATTTTTATAGTCTTTAAAGAATTAAGACTACTCACAGTCGCTTGGCTTTCCCCAGCCACTTACAGTGACTTCGTCTCCTACTAAATCATCAGACTGCATGGACCTTGGTGGCAATGCAATGAAATTGACGTAATCTGTAAAAGAAAAATCAATGAAAATTTTCTTAGGGGCCTCCAGGTAAATCCAAAGTTAATTATGCATAATACATTCCAAGAAACTGCAGGAGATGCTGCAACAGTAACTTTTTGACAGAGTTATCTGCTAATATGCATTTCAATGCAACAATTGCAGAGTATAAAAATCATTTGCCTTAACTCTGAAATTGTTTCATTAAAATGCTTATTACACCTAACATATTGATTTTTTTAAAAAAACAATGACAAGGAGTGTTAAATTTAAAGGTTTCCTATCTTATGACTGAGAATTGCTAAGTATTTATGAATTTCAGATACTCACTTGTCTTCTCTGCTTGATTAGGGAGTCTAAGCAAAGAAATGTCATTGTTGACTGTATCTGGATCATAATTTTCATGAACATGGACATCTTCTGTCTGGAATGTTTGTCTTCCATTCTCAGAATTGTCATAGGCATCTTCAGCTCCAAGAATGATGACAAAATTTTGAAATCTGAAAAAATTGATTTTAATAGGTCAGGTATAAAATTCCTTTTTGTTTAATGAAACTTTAAAGTGTCAAATATAGGATTGGATCTTAATTCATATGAAACCTTATCTGTCATGACTTATTTGCATTAATAACCTTAAACAATGATGTGGAAGGCTGATTTAATTGCAATAAAAGGTGCATCTCTTGCCTCTACATGGTAAACATTCCAGGGTGGTCTATATCCAAGAATAATCTATTAAAACAGGATTCAAGTAAGCCAAACTTTGATCACTTGATTCAGCTTGTTTGCAGGGTGATATCAATTAAAATTTTTCAGTTGGCACATTTTGGACTTATTTAATGAAAGATTATACAATTAATTCTATATATCTCTCATCTTGAAGTTATAACTGGTAACATATACCATTCTGTACTATAGCTATATACTGTAATGGGTTAATTTTATTATGCATATCCAAGGGTGTATGTAATTATTTAATACTTTGAGGAAATGTCTATCATTATTTTACTAATCTATTGCTTGTATTTAGTAAGTGTGTCGTACTTAGTCTGTAGTATTTAGCACAAATGCTTACATACCTATGTAAGCATATATGTGTGTATGTACATGATATTTCTAAAAAAACAATCTTTAAAACTATTATATGTATATATATGGTCTTACTTGAAGAAGGCCAAGAATTCAAATAATCTACCAAGTGAGTATCCTTTTAAGTGTTATCTGTATGTTATTTGTATTCATTTGTGCCATCCAAATATTATATATATATATATATATATATATATATATATATATATATATATATATATATATATATACATATATATATATATATATATATATATATATATATATATATATTTATGCGGGAGGATTTTAATGAGGCAAAGTTGAACTAGTGTATGTACAAGTATGCAGAAGCTGATATTATCTCAGAATTGTTTTATGACATTTCTCTTTTAGTTTATTCTGACTTTGATCTTGGATCTTTTTTGTGCTATTATTTTCACAATATAAACATGTTTATAGTTTCATGGATGTAATGGAATTAACTCTTGTAGTTTATCCTATACTTACTGATAACCACAATGACCAGCAGTAAGAACCCAATTTTCAGAGATAAGGGATCCACCACACACATAAGAACTGTCCATGGATATCAGAGCTTGCCAGGGAAATTGCCCATGCTTTGCTTGATGGCCACCGGTGATACGGGAACTATAGCGTGGATGCACTGATGAAATACCTGCAGTTGCTGTGAGGATGAAATGATACTGTATTTTAATATAAGTGATTACAAATTAAGAAACAAATAATGGCATTAATTATGGATTATATTAATGAGGTTCTTTATAAAATTTCATGGACATTTTTCAGTTTTTAAAATTCTTTATGGGGAACTCATTATTCATATAAATCTTATAATATGAAAATTTATTCATGCTTCCTCAATTTGGAATGCCAGAGCACATGAATGATATAATATATTCAAAGCAATCAAAGGGGGCATTGTGAAAATGATCGAATCACTCCGAGGGATGCAAAACTTATGTACTCCTATGTTTCTCATTGATTTCTGTCTTGGCAGTTCTTTTTTCTATTTTTCAAACAAAATCTTTACTCTCTGTTTCCCTGATAACGAGATGGTAAACAATATCCATTAAATCATCATTGAACAGCCTCCCCTACTATTGCAATAATTTTGTTTGAAATTCTTAGTTTCTTGTTGGGTTTTGGAATATATATGAGATGTATTTGATTCTTGTGAAATGCATGGTCTGTTTAATTTTGGAAATTCACGCATAATATGAATAAGGGTCTGCGAGTAAAAAAAAAATATATGGGTAAATACATTTTTGTAGAATTCAGATGAGTTTTGTCATTTCCCAACTGAAATCAAATTGGGAAGCCCTCCCCATTCTAATAGCATGCCCTGAATTTTTTTCCCATCTTTGAATCAATGAGAAAAGACTTCAAACTCCAGCAACCTTAGATTTTGGCAGGTGAGAGTAAGTTTGGGAGTGGTGGAGAAGTGAAGAAAAAATAAGCAACAAAATGTTTACTCAGTCAGTGGCTATGAACATGGTTTCAATGATAGTAGAAGGTATATTGTCACAGTTTTCAATGGCTATTTTGCATTTATCATGTAGGAGCATCTTCAAAAGACATGTCTTTCTGTAATGCATACTGTTCCATATTTTATATAAAAACATTTTATCTGAGATAAGGTAAAAATATTAAGTGACTCATTCCAGCAATTCTGATTTTCAGTCTCTTTGATTAGCTGTAGTTACATTTACTTAGGTACTGATTTCATTGCATTTATGTTATATTAATTCTAAATTTAATTTGTAATATATGGTTTTAAACTTTAGAGTATTCATATTTCTATCTAAAAAGTAAAGAATTTATAACTATGCATACAACATTTAAGCTTTAATAAATCATTGTGCACCATGAAAACTTAAAAGGGTATCTACCAAATATATATAAATATTATGTAGGAAAAGACACAATTTAAATGATAATTTGGTTTCGATAGAGACCTCAGAAAATATTAATGGCAGCCATGGTACCATATCACCCAAAACACCCATAACCCATTCTATAAGCAGTCAGTCACCTGCATATAATTAAAATTTTGTAACGCCTTGATGACAGTTTAGAGGTACCCACCAAATAAAAATGAAACTATTGCTCTAACTTAAGCAATTATATTTGACATTATAAGGAGGGGCAGTGGATATTATACTTATTACATTTAAAGCAAAGAGTTTTACCTGGTTGTGGCTTTGTTCCTCTTTTGAAGCCTGGGAATACCTCTGGCTTAATGACCTGACTACTCTTAATGTGGTCCCAGTAAGCACCAGTGTATTTAGGGTTGATTACTGGTGGGGTAATTGTTTTCGGCTTCAAATTGCGGAAGTTGATGGCCTGAAAAGAAATTTGATACATTTATTACCTTTTTTTACTAAATTCATTTCAAAGTAGGTTTTAGGTAGTTTGTAGGTTTCATAAGCTAAGGTTTAGTAAAATCCTCTAGGCTACATTAATCCTCACAATTACTTCTTTGATCATGTGTTAAAAATTCCAATTTCTTTATTTGTATCCTTTAGAGATTCATTAGTATTAGTACAGTAAACCCATGGAATGGCAAGTATTTTAGCTGCCTCTCTATGAAAATTTCCCAGATAATTTCAAACCTTACTGTGTCAAGTATAATACGAAACCTGGGGTGGCTGAAAAATTTACAAACCATTTGGTGCATGCCAAATGATTTGTAAATCTGCCAGAGGACAGGAATGGTAGCACTTGGTATCTTGACAAAAGATTTTGCGTCCCAAACAGTGCTATGCCACGAGTCTGTGTAAATGTGCATATTTGCATGACACCCTGCAATCCAACGGAATGGTGTGTGTCCGGAGGTTATATGTGTTCCCCGTTCCATTCTTAAGTCGGAATACCGGCTTTCCTTTCCGCGGCAGGGCCCCCATGGAAAACTTTTGTAAATGTCCATTCAACTCAAAACAGTATATTCTCTGATTTTTTCGAAGCGAGGGATTACCGTGATACACTTTGGAATATATTTGACACCTTCCTTTCCCTATTCACCCGTTGATGCGAATTCCCTCTCTTAGATGTGACTTGCGCGACAACCTTTTGAAAAGAAAAGAGTTTGTACGGTTGGTAGATTACTGAGAATTCTTGCATTCTGCATGCGTTCAAAAACGACGGGAAATACAATGGAGTGGCGCAGTATATGAATGTCTGAAAGGCGTTTCATTTCCGTAATACGATCTGAGCGGCAGCTAGATTTCGTTCCGCGAGAACAAATAAAAATAGCGATATCTGAATAACTGATTCAATGATTAATCGAATTATCCTTTTTCCGAAGTAAATGTTATTCTTATTCCATTTCAATAACTTACTCTATCCTCGATCCCTCGTAGTACATAACCAAGGCATAATGATTGCTTTAATTTCGGTGTTAGTATATTTTAGTTATTTTTTATAGTAATTTTAGTTCCTATCTCTATGCTCAAATTAACCACCTATCCATTAGGGTACAAATAATATCAGGTGTCCCTAGCCTCCCTTAAAATTTTTTGTGCAAACATATAATTAATTTTAGGTATGCTACTAACCTGCGTGCAGGCAACCAGCAGGAGGACAGCGATGATTCCCTTCATGGTGATAGCGAGTGCTGAAGACACGACTTATTCTCTGCCTTTTATACCAATATGCATTCTCCCTCTATTTCATTAAATTCTTTGAATTATCTCAAGTGATAATATGTCAGCCTTACGTATAAGATATATAATTGATAATACGTAAGGCTTTTGGCGGACTCCTTCAGGGCTTTTCCCGAGTTCTTATCTCATAGTGCTCGCTTAAAATTCTTTCCCAATTACACTACCTATAATATCCTATCGTAACGCGGCTCTTATCAGTTTCATCTTAAGTTTCTTGTCTCAAATATACTTTAAGTTGAGGATAAGGTTGTGTCGGCAAATTTTTGTTAAGTTTTCAAATTGAAGCATTAAACCTTTTTAAAGCAAGAGCATTTACTGAATCGTGAATTGTATATTCAGTATGAATCTGAGGATAAGAATTTCATTATTTTGTGTTAAAGATCATTTATTCAGTAAAAATTTCTATTTCAACCACAGATTCAACAGCCGAGTTGACGGTGTTCTAAATTATTTACGTCTAATTTTTAAAGGGGTGTCATTTCATTAATATATTTCCTTAATCGGCTGAGTGGATGAAATCACCCCAAAAACGTGACCTGTATGAACTTTAACTAAATAAATGCCTATTTTAGTCGACTAAGAAAATTTTGGACTCACCCTAGAAATCTACCAGAAAATTTATGGCATTGGCCGAAGCTGAAAGTTTGTCTTTTTCACATCACTTATTCACGGTGTAAATAAGGTGGAGTTGAGATACCTGTATAATTTAGACTTTTCTTCGAAGAACGACTAATGAACCAGGAACTGCTTTTTAAAAGCAGGCGCAGCATTTTTTGTGGCATAGTTCCTTCGAAAGGAAAGTTTGTCCAGGAGACAGCGGTATATGTGAAATACATGCATTTATGTTCAAAAAGTTGGATTACAGGTGGAAATAATATTTATCCCACATGGAAATTTACCCGGGTTAGGTGGAAATAAGGTGCATCCAGGAAGCAAATTCTACTTTTTCATGAGGAAATTAGGCAGCATCTTATCATTAAACTGAGGATATTCCATCATAAAGACAAAATTTCATTTCTAATATCCCTAATACCAACCAGCATCTCCAATCCATTTTGTTTGTTTTTAAACCACAGAGTTGGTGGGGGATCACCTGAGGGAACTGAGCACTTACTCTGCTCCGATAACTTAAATGTGAGTGCATTGTGCTTTTACAGCCCAACGGGGGTAACTATGGATAGCAAGCTCGTGTAAGAGTTTATTTGTAGTTAATTTATCTTTAAAAAAAATATTTATTTGATTGATGGGTCCCTTTCACGGTAGTAAAATCACCATAAACCCTGAGTGCGTGTGTGCTTGCGACACATGGGGGTCATGGACCCTAGTAGGATTGTTTGAACATACGCTGTCAGCTACTTTTTTCCTATATAATTTGCATATTTTTATTCTCTTACGACCTCCTCTGGATCTCATGCAGGCATCAGGTTTCGTAGCTGCCGACGAGTTCGTTTATAACAAGTTGATATCATACGAGGGACGTCGATTTCAGTCATCAGATTCGTGGATCGCAGATCAGACCTTTTATTTTTTATCATTTTCCTTTTTATTCAATTTAATTGTAAGCTTATTTTTTTAATACTTACATTAAATTACCCCGTCTTCACCTATTTGTGGGGATAATTCTCTCAATGTATTTCATTTTGACGGCCGTGGATTAATTCTCCATTTATTTATTTTGCACCACTGATGTAAGTTGATCAAACGTATGTTAAAGAATTCTGCCGCTACATCTATCAATTTCCCAAATGTCTTCCGTGATGCGAAAGATCTTTCATGTAGTTTTCCCTCCATCGCTCTTAGTGCTTTATCACTGCGCATATTTATTTGTTAAAATAATTTTTTACTCGACCATTTGTGGCCCGGTAATGAGAGACTTTCAATCCTTTCCTAAGAAATGTCTTGAAGATAATACTTCGAGTTAGTCTGTGGGTGGAGGCATTGCGCCGACAATATTTTAATGTACAAAAATGCTTTCACCATGGTCGTCTCAAATGGCAAATGAAAACGCGCGCCAGGCGTCGCCACGGTAACCTTAATCTACAAGACAGTCTCGGAGATAAACAACGGTCGCCATGAACAGCGCGATTTGAGGCTGAGAAGGCTGAGAGCGCTCATCATAAATCATGGTAAGAGGTGATTTTTAAATAGCATGCACAGGAGTGCAATGGGCTGCTGTATATCTGACAACACTTCAAATGAAAGAAGATCAATTAATTTTAGTGGATGAAATGTCTTCATCGCAAGCAGAAAAAATGCGAACCCGTGGAACTGGTACTTTACTAACATCCCTCGAGGTCGCTTGCTCCGCCACTGATATTTGTGAGTACCTTATAGCGAAAAGTATGACGATCAAGAGCTTTCATTATGTTAAAATCTTTGACCTGAATCCATAGGCTAGTATAAATGTCTTATTTGCGAATTCTAAACTTCTATTCTAAACCATATCTTGAGAGAATCTCCCGGAGGGACGTGAACCCTCATTGGGCTCTCCCAGATAGGGTTTTTATTTACTTACTAGATGTTTCTACTTTGAGAGTATTAAATTTTTCGTAATGTAAGTGTAAACTAGAATCTTTAATGACAATCATAATGGTACCTTATTAATATTGGACGCTAAATGAGCTAGAAGTGTAATGACCTTTCATTTGTGACCGAAATGCATCTAATGCGAGTATGTGTACTATTACTCCGTACCAAAACATTGTCATTCCAAAATAGCAACTTTCCTGATTATATCGAATACCGGATGACTCGTATAAAATGTTCCATTGTGAGTGAGAAGTTTCAAGGTCCTCATGTGTAAAAATATGAAACCTTGACAAAATATGCACAAGTTGAAGCAAAACATGATTATCACGATGAGGTTGATCCTAGTATCTTCTATTTTCGCTGCTGATAGCTTGTATCAATATTTCCTTCCGTGTCATCATTGAGATCCAGGGATTTCCTGGCTTCTCTCACTAATCTTGACACATCTCGTATTTTATCGCAAGTCTAATGACAGAACTGTGTTATACCCGATAGACAAGGTTAACTATACATTAGTAGCAGGTATGGCAAATATTTCATTGATAATGAACATAAATGCTATCCAAGAAAGTGAGAAATCGAATCAAAAGAGTTTTTTTTTTCATTTGGTTATAAAATGCTGAAGAGGCCGTATGAAAAAATCTCTTATACTCCTTAACTACTCGAATCCTTAAGCTCCACTAGGGCGCTTTTGAATGCATTAAAACGTGTGTGTGGAAAAGTGGTAGCACAGTATTTGTTATGGGGAGAGGCGACAGACAGCGAAAATCATGGGTGCCATTAGGGATAGGACTTCCGGGATATGGAGAAAAAGTGGAGAGAAACCTAGCGTCTTCATTAGACTACTCTTTAACAAGGGCACCAAGGGGTCTACAGTTTCATGTCCCATCCGACGCAATAAATCTGAAACGACAGTTTTGTATGTGCTCAATTATTTCTTTGGTGATAAAGGACAATTAAAATTTTTATGTCGTAGAACATTGGTTGCCATAAAATTATGACAACCAATCAGAAGACGCAGAAGAAGACGGAATTAGTTATAATAGGAACTTGGAATGCTATGAAAATGATGAGGATAGGTAAATGAGAGAATATAAAGCGACAGATTAAAAGAGGAAATATAGATATTTTACGCGAGGTGAGATGGAAGGATAGCGGGGATTACTGGAGTGATAGTTTTAGAGTAATATACAGCAGAGGGCCAGCAACAGTCAACAAAGAGCGGATAAAATATTAGTAGAAGAGGTAAAAGCAGAACCGACGAACTGGATCATTGTTCAGGTACGCATGGCACCAAGTAATCATAAGGGAGAAGAAGTCGATGGGGTATACGATCAGTTAGAGGACACAATCGCCTGTAAGGATACATTTGATTGTGATGGGGGAGTATTCCAATCTCATTTAGGCAAAGGTAAAAATAGGCTTTACACTTTCAAGCTTCACTTCGCTGAATTGTTTGATGTCCATATTATAAGAGTTGGTATTTTTCCACAGACTTTATTTTACGGTGCAACACGTTCCACCGACTTGCGGCATCATCGGGCACAAGAGAGCTGTTGAATACACCATTCACCCATCGGGCAGAGTAGAGGAAGGAGAGGAGGGAGCTGAAACTGGGGGGCGGATTTTCTGGAACTTAAAAGTCGGTGGTTATTTCGGTTAATGGAAGGAGAGGTGGTGGCGCCTTGGTAATACCTAAGCATTGGGCCTGGTCCGGATTTTTGGGGGGGAGGCTAGGAGCCGACGGCTACTTAGAACCTTTGGATTTGTTTACCCTCAAGGAGAGGGGTGGCTGCGTAGGGTCGGGGAATTTTTCGGAAGTGAAAGTCGGTGGGCGGGGGGATCGAGATGGTGCGGGGGTTAACGTACTGGCTTTCCCACCCAGAGGGCGCGGGTTCAAATCCCGTCGATGTTGAATATTTTTCAGAGGAATTTCGATCCGTACTTGAGGTGCTTTGTGGAGGGCACTTTGAGTGAGTACGCCGTCCGTCGGATGGGACGTTAAGCTGCGGACCCCTTGGCGCCTTTCGTAAAGAGTAGGCTAATGCCGACGCCGGGCTTCTCTCCACCCTTCATCCTTTCCCATCCATCCCCTATGGCGCAAATGACCTCAGTTGTCGGTCGCCTCCCCTAAAAACGACTACTATTCGGTGGTCGAGGAAAGAGAAAATAAAACGGAAAAATGGTGTTGTCTTGGTTATGACGTTGCATAGGGCACCCTATTTATATTTTGTAGTGACTCAACCTGTAATGGCAAAGTCTAATAAACGTAGACTAAATTTTTTTTCTCTTCAAATAGAAGCCGTTAAGTCTTTTTGTGGTGGAAAGGGAAGAAAATTTGGGATGAGTGGAGAAAGAGCGAGAAAATAGTGGCATTTTCGCTGGCCTTACATTGAAGAGAGGTTTATCGGTGACAATGCTGTCTTTCAATTCCAATAGACACAATGCTTTAGCTAAGCCAATGTAAGACCAGTAGGTTTTTTCGTTGAGAGCTCAAACATTTGAACCAGAAACTTTTGGGTTAAAAGGTAAACACATATGTTCATTCGGCTAACTCGGTCAGCTTACACTTACATATTTCATAATAATGTTTTAAGCCTTCATTTGAGACACTAGCTCAAAATCGAACGCCTGGGTTCGCTGTTGAAACATACTTATCTCTTACCGCACAAATAATAAATGAAGTCCGCGTGATAATGGAAGCCCATCAGAGGAATTTCGTCCGAAGTTTTCAATGTCTACGGTAAAAAAATAATTGATTGGAGGTAATATCGCAATATCTGGTATCTTATTATGGTTCAGAAGTGTTCGAATCTTACAAATTTCATCAGTTTTTAAATTTCCGAAGAAAACGACTAACGACTTTATTATTATACTTTTTGGGCGTTTGTGAAAACAGAGAGGAAACGAGATGAGTAGGCTATAAATCTATCACATAAACCGATCTGGTGTCTTTAGTGGTGTTCCAGAAATAGCCATTAGTTAATAAAAGAATTTTTGTAGCAAAATATGTCTCAACATTTTCGAGAATATATTTCGACGTTTCTATATATCGGGGGAGGTTTTTAGATGTATTTGTTAATGTTTTTAAAATAAACCTTGTAAATATATATCAAATTCCCGAAAATCCAGCAAAAAATTGTTGCGACATTTTTTTCATACTCATCACGACTTCACTCGGAACGGGATCTTCACAGCCAATGCGCTAAATTATTAGCCAAATTAATTGTAAAAACTTGCACAATTGGTCTTGCCATTTGGATCTCAAGCCCCAGCGATTTATATTACACTAAGCCATCATCTTCTGATAATAAATGATCGATTATCCGCGGTGATTATCAATAATATTGCCAGTATTTTAACCTCGAAAAATTTTATTGTATTATGTAGAATCAGCTTAAACGGCCCAGAATTCGTTGATTTCCAACATGAAAAGCGAAATTGGTGCTTCATAATGATTTTTGTAGATATTCAACTCACTTTGTTGAAAAGACGGAAGTTGGCGTACAGAGAGTCCAATCAGTAATCCCTTTTGAATACAAAATAATTATGTCCGCGCAACATGAACAAGCCCAGGCGTCTTCTCCAAGCCTACCCGCCAACTGAAGAAGAGGGAGGGGGAGCTGGTGTTTAATTGACACAAGGGTAAATCCAAGGCGGTATATATATATATATATATATATAAACCATAAACACAGTAATCAACCCGAAGGTCGGTTTGGTAGGTGATGGTAGAGATCACCCAGTACTAAGCCCTAAGCCCTATATATATATATATATATATATATATATATATATATATATATATATATATATATATATATATATATATATATATATAAATATATGTATATATATATGTGTGTGTATATATATATATATATATATATATATATATATATATATATATATATATATATATATATATATATATATATATATATATATATATATATATATATATATATATATATATATACATATATATATACACACACACACCTATAGCCTAATCATTTTTTGCGAATGTCGTTTCCCTTAATCAGGATTTCTCACTTCAAGGACAATAACTCATACCAAGTAATAAATACATCCTCTTTTCTTCGGAGTATATTATGTAATGTTTATTATTTTTATGGCCTGGTCATCATGGAAAGTAAACAAATCTTCAGAAAGAACCTACTACCTTGATCAAAAAGTTCCCGGAATAACCACCGTGTGGCGCTCCCATCGTTCCGATTTGAGTTCTGTTTTTTTTGTTAAATTGGTACATCTGTTGTTGATATTCCCTTTAAATCTTAGTGTCATAACTTGACATTTGCAAAAGTTACGTAGCCAAGAGTACATCTATCTCTGTGTGTGTTGGCGATTTTTTACAATTGCAGAAATGGATTTAAATTTGCAACAACGAACTTGTATTAAATTTTGCGTAAAAAACGGATTTAGTGGCGCACGGACGTTGGAAATGTTGGAAAAGTGTTTCGGCAACGATTCTCTAAAAAAAACGGTCGTTTACCAGTGGCACGAGCGGTTCAGAAGTGGTCGTGAGTCAATCGAAGATGATGAACGCAGTGGCAGACCATCGACATCGAAAGTCGGTGAAAAAATTGATAAAGTAAAAGAAATGTTGGTCAATAACCGCAAATTAACCATCAGAGAAATAGCGGAGGACTTGAACATTGCCTATGGATCCGCCCAAGACATTGTGGTTAATGATTTGGGTTTCCGTCGTGTAGCAGCAAAGTTGGTGCCAAAAGACCTCAATTTCATGCAAAAAAGAGACCGTGTTGACGTCGCAAAAGACATGATTTGCGAGGCTGAATCCGATCCCACATTCATCAAAAGGATCATTACTGGAGACGAGACGTGGGTTTATGAGTACGACACGCAATCCAGACATCAGGCAAGTGAATGGCGTTCACCAAATGAGCCGAGACCAAAAAAACCACGTCGTTTTCAGTCAAAAAAGAAGGCAATGCTGACGGTTTTCATGGATTACAACGGTGTAGTGCATCATGAATTTTTGCCAGAAGGCCAGACAGTAAACAAAGAGTATTATTTGGGCGTTATGAGACGTTTGCGTGAAGCAATTCTCCGAAAGAGACCAGAAATGTGGGCAGAAAACTCGTGGATTTTGCACCATGATAACGCACCGTCGCACAGTGCTATCATTATTCGTAATTTTTTGACGAAAAATGCAACAAATACCATCCAACAGCCACCGAATTCACCTGATTTGGCTCCCTGTGACTTCTTTCTGTTCAATCGAGTTAAAAAACCATTACGGGGAACGCGTTTTAGCAGCCGAGAGGAAGTAATGGAAAAATCGCAGGAAGCACTGATGGACATACCGAAAACCGAATATAAAAAATGTTTCGAGGATTGGATCAAGCGCTGGCATAAGTGTGTGCAGTCGATGGGGATTACTTTGAAGGGGACAATATAGATTTAGATGAATAAACTTGTATTTATAATTTTCTGAATAAATTCCGGGAAATTTTTGATCAAGGTAGTATTTTTGAGCGTAAATATCGCTGGCTCAAATGCACCCAATCCCAAGAAAACTTGAGTATTATGTTTAATAGTAGTTTACCATTTAAGTGAGTTTTGATGAAACAAATGGACTAACCAATGCTATAAGCTTCTATAGCTCTCCAAAATTACGCATATACATCTGCATAATGCTCCGCAAGTCGCCGAAAGGGCGTGCGACGGGGGGTGTTGGGTCACAACCCGCAAAAGAGAATAAAAATACGTGTAAAACCAACATATTCATGAGAAAACCTTCTCAGCCCACACGTATGCAAATACATACACCATCAACTAACATACACATACAAATTTAGTAAAAATTTATCTCAGTGTTTCCCAAACTTTTTCGAGCCACCATATTCCTATTCTCAACGCCTCCTAATCGATGGCTTAAATGTAATGATTAAAATCATAAAACCAAATAATCAAATAAGGAACACTGAAATAATTAAATTAAAAACAAGGACTAATCAAATGTTTATTTAGAATCCAATATATGTATAATTTTCATATCACATTTATGCAAAAGACTTAATACACAATAAAAGAACCTCAGGTGAGAATATACTTTTTGCATAAAAATAAATTATGACGAAAACGAATAATGTTAAGAAGTTTACATTTCATTTTTTTACTTAAATTAAGCAATTGTTTTTTAGCTTTTAAGTTTATGAAAGAAGAAAGTTTAGAGCGTTTTAAGTTTATGAAAATAGAATAATCAATCATGTTTTGTTTAAATTAGTTAAACAATTAAGTGACTATTGATTATAGTTTTTCAGGGTCCATAAGTCATTTAAGGAGATTCAATTGCCTAATTTAATAACATATTTCCATCAAATAAAATTAAATGGGATGGATGGGCTTGATGACCTGATAACAGTTCTCCAATGCTCAGTTTAATGTCACTTAGCAGAATCTTAAATCACCGCGTTCACAAACCTGAAGTCAGTTTCTCTGCTTGGAAATAAGCTGAATGACTGCACTAAAACCACACTCCAACAAATATGAAGTTGGAAATGTAAGGAGTTTTCTAACCACCATTCATAATGCAGGATAACGATCACAAACCTCCTGTAACCAAAACTCTTGATAATTTATCTTAAACTTTGGCTTCAATTCAACTTCATTTTGTGGTCCAATTAATTCTTCCTCTAAACCTCCAATTTGAGGGGGTTAGAGATGGTGCGGTGGCTACCGTACTGGCTTCCCACCCAGAAGGTCCGGGTTCCAGGCGGTGTTGAATATTTTTCAGAGGTATCTCGATCCCTACTTGAGGTGCTTTGTGGAGGGCACTTTGAGTGAGTACGCCGTCCGTTGGATGGGACGTTAAGATGCGGACGCATTGGCGCCTTTCGTTAAGAGTAGGCTAATGCCGATGCCGGGTTTCTCTCCGCCCTTCATCCTTTCCCATCCATCTCCTATGACGCAAATGACCTCAGCTGTCGGTCGCTCTAAATACTACTACTACAATATCGTTGGAACCGAATTTTAGGAAAATGATTATCCAGGTAAGGTATCTAGTTAGGTATTTAATGTAAGCACACCGAATCTAATTATCAGATGAGCTAATCCCTCTCCGAATTAACAACCGTTTTATTCACACAAAACCTTACTGCCGACGAGAGACCAAATGAGATTAAAATCTTTCAAAAATTTCCCTTGAGCGAGAAAGGCTTGGGAATATTTTTCAACCGCTCCTACTTTAAAATGTAAGTAAGCACAAAGTTTAAATTACTTCCGGAAGCGGGAAAAAATGTAAACTTTAAAAACGAAGCTTAAAAAACGGAGAAAAAAGGAAGGTTGCCGAGCCTTCGCATATGTTACATTGTCAGGACCGTCCGGCAACCCCCTGCCTCTTTTTGCCCCTTTGGACTAGAGCACCGCCCCACGGAGGGTGGTAGCGCCCATTTAGGGAACCGCTAATCTATCCAATAATATGGAAAATAGAATTGGAAAGCTAGAATGGGAAACTACAATCACATGTGCATGCAACTTATAGCCTCCGCCCCCAAAGACACAGGTAGGGAATGTAACATACCGCAGCAGGCAGCGGAGGCGTGCCCCCACAGAGAGAGACGAGGATAAAAGGAGAAACTTGAAAACAAACAAAACAGGGTAAGCAATACTATAACGAGCACCACATTATTTAATGGCAGTCCCATGAGGTCACGCTAGATGGGTTTTGACAACAAAACACACGAGGTTAGTGAAAGTGCATGTATTTGACTTGAACTAATTATTCCCTAGACGCTGTAGGTTGCAAGTGGACTTTCTGCAATCTACAACCGTGTAGGTACTATCCCGCATTGCCCGTGGGAAGATGGAATCATTGAGTCTGCTAGCTATGGCATCTATTTCCCGAATTTTATATTCATTATCCAAGCTACCAATGTATGTTGGAGTGCGAGTACCTAATTGAATATTTTAATATCGTATTGAGGAGATGAATGCATGTGCAGAGAAATTAATAATGAAATTAATTGTGAATCCAACTGAGCCAAAGAAATATGATGGAATAGGCAGTGTGAAAGAAAGGAGAAATTTTAGAGGTAGGAACATGTAAAGCACCAAGCAAGAAGGTAAGATAATCGTCAGGAGGTTGCGAAGGCTGAACTATGCCAAGAATATGAGATGAGCTTGGAAAATTATTATGAGAATCCAAAGAGACTCAGGGAACACAATAAAACTATGAACTAGCAAGAAGTTTATGGTCTAGAGATTAAACTAAACAGTTTAGAAATACTACCTTGATCAAAAATTTCCCGGAATTTATTCAGAAAATTATAAATACAAGTTTATTCATCTAAATCTATATTGTCCCCTTCAAAGTAATCCCCATCGACTGCAACACACTTATGCCAGCGCTTGATCCAATCCTCGAAACATTTTTTATATTCGGTTTTCGGTATGTCCATCAGTGCTTCCTGCGATTTTTCCATTACTTCCTCTCGGCTGCTAAAACGCGTCCCCCGTAATGGTTTTTTAACTCGATTGAACAGAAAGAAGTCACAGGGAGCCAAATCAGGTGAATTCGGTGGCTGTTGGATGGTATTTGTTGCATTTTTCGTCAAAAAATTACGAATAATGATAGCACTGTGCGACGGTGCGTTATCATGGTGCAAAATCCACGAGTTTTCTGCCCACATTTCTGGTCTCTTTCGGCGAATTGCTTCACGCAAACGTCTCATAACGCCCAAATAATACTCTTTGTTTACTGTCTGGCCTTCTGGCAAAAATTCATGATGCACTACACCGTTGTAATCCATGAAAACCGTCAGCATTGCCTTCTTTTTTGACTGAAAACGACGTGATTTTTTGGTCTCGGCTCATTTGGTGAACGCCATTCACTTGCCTGATGTCTGGATTGCGTGTCGTACTCATAAACCCACGTCTCGTCTCCAGTAATGATCCTTTTGATGAATGTGGGATCGGATTCAGCCTCGCAAATCATGTCTTTTGCGACGTCAACACGGTCTCTTTTTTGCATGAAATTGAGGTCTTTTGGCACCAACTTTGCTGCTACACGACGGAAACCCAAATCATTAACCACAATGTCTTGGGCGGATCCATAGGCAATGTTCAAGTCCTCCGCTATTTCTCTGATGGTTAATTTGCGGTTATTGACCAACATTTCTTTTACTTTATCAATTTTTTCACCGACTTTCGATGTCGATGCTGATTAATAACATCAAATTGGGTATTTTATTTAAAGGATCATAATGATAACTGAAGAAGTTTGGTGTCTTAATAATGCTTTATTCTGGCTAAAAAATGATTAGCTCATATTTCAAATCACTTCTAATGCAAGTAATAAAAGTCTCGGGTTCGAAATCGGGCCATCTGCTGTGCGATTTCAACCAAAGAACCCGGCGCACATTGTCAAGTCGCAATCGCTATCTTAGGCGTGCTTAGCGGTGCTACGGACTGAATTGTACTGGGCATTAAGAGAACCTCAGCTTGCAGAGTTACGGCGGCTGAATTTGTGACCGGCATGAAGAGAGCCTCTATTAGGACCCCTCCGTCACCTGTCATGACAGACATGACTCGAGGGCATTCCAATCCAAACTTCTGACGGTGGCCCAAATTGTTCATTGACTGCCCGAACGGGCAAGAACAAACCGTCTCGGTGAGTGAAGTCTCACTTTTACTGGTCATTGTACATAAGAAACGCATGATATTGAAAAAAAGCAACGCGGCTGAAGTGGAAGTGTAGTTTGTGAGAAGGAAAAACTTAGAACTAGGAATAAAATATGAAATCTTAACCTAACAAGAGAGGAAAGCCGGCAGGGAACGGCTCTTTACAAACAAGTACAAATAAGAACGTCAGAAACAGCACTACATGTAACTGCCCACCGGTACACTCTGAGCATAGAGCGGTACGAAAAGGAAATGAAGGTAGGAGCGCCCATTTACCGCAGCAGGAAATTGCACTTGAGCAAAGGGTAGAGGGTGGTAGCAAGACCGCGAAGCGGATAAAACGATGCCAAAATAACATGGAGGACGGAGGAAGAGACCCTGCATTCATGGGGAAATTTTTGCTTGCTTCCTATGGGCCAAATGTGATGAGTGACAAGATTTGTGCGTCAGTGTTGTCCTTCGTTTTAGAGTGGGCATAAATTTCAATGATGATGAAAAAAGTGGTGAACAATGAACAGCACCTCAAAATTGACGAAAAGTATATGAAAACCGGCGTTTTACGATATCTAAGATGCTTACAAAATTTGCCACAGATTTCTACGACCCTGTTGCATGTAAAGACGACTGAAAAGTTAGGCTACTACGTGTTTTGTGCTCGTCTCGACGAGGAACTTCAAGATACCGTCATTAGTTGGTGCTATTTCAGGCGGCCGAATTTTATGCTGAAGGAATTTGAAAACTAGTTCAGAAATATGACTTATGTTTAAATCTGTTTGGCGAATATGTATAAAATAGTATATATATGTAGCTGTAAGAGGAAAATAGCAACTTTTCTGTATCCATTCCAGTATATTTTACAGCATATTGGAGGTTAGTTACTCTCTGGATAGCCCTCGCATTTACAGAAGGAACATTTGTATGCACTTTAAATACTGATGGGGAATGATTTAGTTCCATGAAATTGATACATATACCATAGAATATGGTGGTTTATTATTATTCTGATAACGCATTTCTTCTCTTAATGTCTCCTCTACTACTATGATGCCTTATAAAATACTTCCCTGATAGAAGACCTGCTGTAATTGCTCAAGTTTCTTCCATCCTACTTTCATGTGTAATATTGCCTATTCCTACTCCTCACGAATCTCATTACTTTCATTTTGTTAATCTCTTCTAATATCTCTCCCATTGTTTAGCCTTCAACAATAATTACAATAAATCTTGCTTCTCTGAATTGCTATTACTTGACCATTTACAAATAAAACTCACCTAATCATCTTATTGTCCAGTTTCATTTTCACCTCATACCCTTCCATGATATCCTTAACATTTTTAGGATATGTATTAAAAAGCAAATCCAATCCTTTGTATCTCACCCTGTCTTACTCCCTTCATTGCCATCCCAATAGTCTTTGCCAACGAAAATATTTTAGGGAATAGGGGATTTATTCCAGGGGAGATTCAAATGTTACTTGACTTTCAAATGTTACTTGGAGGCCAAAATTCATGAATCCGGCTCATCGCGTTGTGCTGTACGGTACCACTATGCCAAAGATCATCACGATTTTCATGAAATCCAGGCTTCACAGTTAACTTACTTAAAAACTAACCATTGTTCTTCAACTGTTTGTTGAGTCATCGGTGACCGGACCTAATTTCGTCAATTGAGATAATGCCCACGGAAGATATATACTTCACACAAGTATATTATTCAAACTGATTATATACATATATCCTATCTTAAGGGAAAAACATGTGTGGAAATAGCTGAAGGCTCTTGTATCTCTCTCAGCGAGCAGTCGTTTAGTTCAAGCTCAATCTCCGAAGGTTTTATCTACCGTGACAGCATAGCAGCATGGAATCCGAAGTGCAAAATTTTTTCCAAATAAAAAGTGGCCTTCGTTGATGATTGATCAACCTGAACATCTAAGATAATACCAAGCGACGGCCATGTAATGAAGAAAGACGATGGTCGTGAACACGATACAGAAATGCTACATACATAGCAACAACAAATTAAGCTCTGTGAACTTACCGTGAGCTCCTAGAGCGCATCCGGGAGGGTGGTGAAATAAATTTTCCACACTTGTAAGGGTAGGAAATATGAGTAGGTGATCAGTTATTATTTATCAATAATTCTCCGCGTGCTAAAAATGACACATTAAACATATCTACCAAAGAATGTGAAAAAATTGAATCTATATTTACATTAGTTACCTAATTATATTTGATCGAGGAATGTAAAACATTAACGATATAGCTTAAATTAATGTAACTTTAACACGCTTCGCCATTAATTTTCGGTGCGATGGCCTTATAGATTGCTTTTTTAGCCTCGGCGACGGGCTATTTTCGTCGACGGAGATAATGGACGCGGAAGATAAAGTGTGCGTGCGTGTGTGTACACGCACACTAACTAAAAAATGATTTTTTTAATAGCTCTTATGAAAGAGAAGAAAACTGAAACAGAAATTCATGCGAGTACTAATCCCTAGTGAGTATTGTTGTGGCATCAACAAAGCGGGGATTGGAATATACATCGGTGGATTGTAAGCGCAAATCCGGTGGATGAGTTTTGAAGTAGTCCGGACCTTCACCCCCTGAAGATCCTACCTCCTGCAAAATTACCCATATTTCCCAAATTTCACAGATGGCCTCAACTGTCCATCGCCAAGCCCAACAGCTGCTGTTTCTTCTTATGAAATTTCTCAATGTTGACATTTTAATAGATTTCTTCTTAAGTATAGTTCACATTTTTAATGCTTTCAGTCATTCTTCACTTTTCGACTGCTGTTTACACTTCACTGCTGCAAAGAAGGATACTCCGGCCGATCCTACTTTTGGTTTACGGTTGCGGCTGAGAACAGACTTTTCTTCTTGTAGTCGTATAAGCTAGCTTGTTTTCTTTACTTATCTAGTCTACTGCTTCCCTCCTCCATCCATCGCTGCTGTTTCTGTTTCCCAAAAAACATTTCTTTATCATACACAGAGAAATAAAGGGTTACCACCCGGCTATCTTAAATCTCCACTCGTTAAAGTCATCGATCATATCACAATAGGTCTAAATCTTGATGACTGACACATCTGCCGATGGATATAATCCGACGGATCTGCCAATTTCAGGTTCTACGGTGGGTATTTTCATTTCGTGAGCTATCATTCCCACATCTCCACTTGCGACATAAGGAGAAAAATCCCAAAATATAGGAGATAGCCATCGGGTGTTGATTATTCTGGGGGAATAAAAGAGCGGTGATGACAAAAGGGTATATCTTTCCTATCAGAAGACAGGTAACACGCTCACCGCTTGAGTGCAGTCGAACGTTTACAGCAAGTTTGCGTACAATAGAATGCATTTGTGGAGCTTGCGTATGGATGATATGATAACAGAAATTGATGAAAGTCACAGTGTTCATAAGGGTAAAATTAACTCATTTGATTAGATGGAGACATGAAATCTAAGCCGTAGATTCTGCAAATGAAACTATATTTATTCCTCATTCTAAATCAATTTTGCTTCCATAAAATAATTTTCGGCACAGAAGAGGAACCTAATTGGGAGAGACTATCAAGTTTTATTGCAAGTGCATGGCAAGTGAGATGTGATTGCGGAGTAAAATGAAAACATCAATGTGGAATAAAAGAAAACAAAGGAGGACGTATTGGGCTCGATAGAGGAGGAGAGAGCTTGGGATACAAATTGGGCAAAGTGAATACAGAGCGTTTTGATTGGCGACGGAATGTTAAAGAATTTGATAGAGGGGAGAGGAGTTAAAAGAAAATTAAAATCAGGATAGCGATGGCCAAGGAAGTTTTCAACAGGAAAAGTATTACGAAGAAAAATGAATATTGAAGGATCTCAGGTTTTCCCAGCGTATGGTATTCAAGAAGTTCTCTCGGGTTTCCCACCGGGTCAGGTTGCAGTACACCGACGTTTCGATGGCTGACTCTGCCATCGTCTTCACGGTGAAGTTCAGGGCATAGTTTAGTTAGTTTAGTTTTATAGGTCTTTATTTCCGTATAAAGACAGCGTTCAAGAAATGCATAAAATATATGATTGAAACATAACATAACCTTACGGAAACCCCGTTTTAGGATAAATTCCTCTTCGGGGTGGAAAAATTAAATATTGAAAGGCTACAAGATGGTAGCGGCTGCATAAAAGAGGCCTGGTATTTATACTCTCCGCCAAGGCTCAGATGTGCCCTGATTGGTCGGAAGCGTTAATGTGCTGTAGCGAAGCAGTATAAACACCAGGCCTTTTTTATGCCCTGAACTTCACCCTGAAGACGATGGCAGAGTCAGCCATCGAAACGTCGGTGTACTGCAACCTGACCCGGTGGGAAACCCGAGAGAACTTCTAGAAAAAAAATGAAATTTGGGCTGAGAAAAAGACTGGTCACGTTTTTGGTATGAATTGTTATGTCATATGGCTGGAACATTAACTGCGTTAAAAAGGGACCGGAAAAAGATATGGACAGACCGGGTGAGGACAGAAGAATCGTTGAGAAGAGCGGTAGAAGAGGGAAGAATGCTGAATACAATCGAAAAAGGAGAAGTAATTTGCTTGGAATAGTGCTTCGAATGAACTGCCTCTTGAAGGAATTGCTAGAAGGAACGGTGGAAGGGCTGGAAGGGCCAGAGAGGGCGGAAAAAGGTCAAAATGACGGACAATGTGGAAGAGGTTGATGGGTTTAAGGAAATAAAGAGGTGGGCTAGGGAGAGGAAAACCTGGCGGAGAAGGTGACTCCATGAACCTCCCAACAAAGGCAGATTATCTATGAGAGAGGAGAATATCGGTAGACGATGTAGGGGGAGGAAAGAATAGGTATGCCGGCCAAGGTGAAAGGAGAAAGATAGTATTCTTAATTGAAGAAGAGTTCATTTTAGCGTGGGGCGACACGTTGTGAAGGTTCAACGCCAGGCAGCCCGTTTCGTTAAAAACTGTTACGATAGAACAAAAATGCTTCTGGAGTTGGGGTGGGAACCATTGAAAAATAGACGATTTCATGTTAGATTGAACTTATTAAATACATTCATATCCGAATGTCCCCTCCCCGGACTACAACCTTGACGTGGTGGAAGGGCTTGTGCGTTCCGATGACCCCTAGAGCTGTGCTGGCGGGAGTAATAATTATTGCTCCTGGTAGGGTCACCCATGCCAGATAGGTCGAAGGTTAGGAGCCAGACGAAAGGTAGTCCACGCAGCGTCTGTTCCTCAGTGAGGCGGCTGCAATGGCGTCTGACCCCAGTGGGGCGGCCAGTAAGTGATGGTGTCACGTTAAAAACACTATTGAGGAAGGCAACGGGAAACCACCTCAATTATCATTCCCTAGAAAAATATGATGGACAATAGAGATAATTTGAGTCCTGGCAACCACGGGGCTCGGCCCAATCGGCCGTGTGTCGTGCCCGGCAGCGGGGGAGGCAAGGCTTCCGCGGTCGTCATCCCACGAAACCCTTGCAAGGGAAAACCAGCAGCAGCAGGACAGAAGACGCAGGAGAAGAACACAAAATTAGTTAGAATAGGAACGTGGAATGTTAGGACAATGATGAGGACAGGGAAATTGGAGAATGTTAAGCGAGAGATGGAAAGGGGAAATATAGATATTTTAGGTCTATGCGAGGTGAGATGGAAAGATAGCGGGGATTACTGGAGTGATAAGTATAGAATAATATACAGCGGTGGGGACGAGAGCCAACGAGGGGTTGCCATAGTATTAAATGAAGAGGTAGGAAGAAGCGTAGTCAACATAGAGCAGGTAACGGATAGAATACTACTAGTGGAGATAAAAGCAGAACCGACGAACTTAGTTATTATTCAGGTATACATGCCACCGAGCAACCATAAGGAAGAAGAGGTCGATAAGATATACGATCAGTTAGAGGACATGATCGCGTGTGTTCCAGCAGGGAAACATTTGATAGTGATGGGGGATATGAATGCGACAGTAGGCGAAGGAAGAGATGGTGATGAGGTGGGCGACTACGGTTTAGGCACGAGGAATGACCGCGGGGAGAAAGCAGTTGAGTTCTGCAGGAGACAGGGGTTAGTCATCACCAACACTTGGTTTAGACACCACAAAAGACGCAGGTATACATGGAAAATGCCAGGTGACACAGGAAGATATCAGCTAGATTATATCCTGGTTAGACACAGGTTTAGGAATAGTGTGATAAATTCCCACAGCTTTCCGGGAGCGGATGCGGGCTCAGACCACAATTTAGTTGTTATGAAATGTAGCGTACGTTTCAAAAAGATAAGGCAGGGGCGGCGAGTTAGAAAATGGAATGTAGAAGCATTAAATGGGTTGAAAAGGAAGGAAAGAAACAGGCGGTAGAGAAAATAATGGAGGATGGTAAAGGGCTTATTACTATCGAAGAAGAATGGGAAATGATCAAAAAAGGGTTGTCTAAAGCCGCAAAAGACACTATTGGAACCGTTAACGCTAAAAGGACTAGGAAACCATGGATCACGGATGAGATGATTACAAAGATGGATGAGCGGCGAAAATGGAAGAATATAAATACAGAATTAGGCAAAATGAAGTACAAAGAATTGAACAATAAATTGAGGCGGGCAACAAATAAGGCAAAAGACGCATGGTGGAAGACGCAGTGCGAGGATATGGAAAGTCTCCAGAGGAAGGGCGAAATCGGTGCGCTGTACAGCAAAGTTAAATCGTTATCGGGAAGTAAGAAAGGAAGAGCTATGCTAATAGTTAGAGATAAGGCGGGTAAGGTAATAGTTGACGCAGGAAAGATCCAAGAGAGATGGAAGGAGTATATAGAAGAACTGTATAGTAAAGAACTCAGACCAACACAGTTAGACATTGAAAAAGAAAATGACGTAGAGGAAGACAGCTTAGGTCCAGGCATACTAGACAATGAGATAAAAAGGGCATTAAGGGAGATGAAACTAAATAAGGCCGTGGGGGTAGATAACATTCCCGTGGAACTTTTAAAATGCTTAGGAAAATGTGGGAGGAAGAGGCTATATGGGCTGATCCGTAGCATTTATGAGGAGGGAATCTGGCCGGAAGACTTTGTGAGAGCAGTTTTAGTTCCGATTCCGAAAAAGGTAAAGGCCACGTCATGTGAGGACTATAGGACAATTAGTTTGATATCCCACGCAGCTAAAGTTGTTCTCAGGATCATAAACAAACGGATAGAGAGTAGGACAAATGATTACTTAGGGGATGATCAGTTTGGGTTTAGGAAGGGGAGAGGTACGCGTGATGCCATTGCAGTAATGAGGTTATTAATCGAGAGGAATATAGAACACAACCAGGAGGTATTTGCCTGTTTCGTAGATTTCGAAAAAGCGTTTGATAGAGTGAATTGGGAAAAACTAATGAGTATATTGCAGAAAATAGGAATAGATTGGAGGGAAAGGAGGCTAATCCGCAACCTGTACATGTCTCAGACTGCTCAGGTGCGGGTGGGAAACGGGGAGTCAGGATGGGCAGTGTTAGGAAGGGGTGTAAGGCAGGGTTGCCCATTATCACCGTTGCTGTTCAACCTGTATGCAGAGGAAATGATCAAAGAGGCATGGGAAGAACTAGAGGTAGGAATGAAAGTGGGCGGGGAATTCGTAAAATCAGTTAGGTTTGCTGATGACCAAGCTTTAGTTTGTCAGTCAGCCAAGGGGCTGCAAGCATTGCTGAGTGAATTGGAAATTCAGTGCGACAGGTATGGGATGAGAATCAACATTAATAAAACAAAGGTTATGCGATTTTCTAGAAAGAAAAAGGCCAAGCTTAACATTAAAATAGGAGGGCAAAAACTAGAGCAGGTAGAACAGTTTACGTATCTCGGTAGTGTTTTGGACCAACACGGTCAAAGTAGTAGGGACGTAAGGAGAAGAATTGCGCTAGGCAAAGAGGCTTTCACGAGGAGGAGGGAGTTGATGACGGGGACTTTGAGTAAGGATGTTAAGAAAAGACTCGTAAAAACTTTGATATGGAGCGTAGCTATGTACGGCGCGGAAACGTGGTCATTGAAGCAGGAGGATAGACGTAGACTGGAGGCTTTTGAAATGTGGGTGTGGAGAAGAATGGAGAAGGTGAAATGGACAGAGAAGAAAACAAATGAGGAAGTACTTGGTATGGTGGGCGAAGAGAGGGGTTTGTTGGGAGCAATCCTATGGAGGCAGGAAAAGTGGATGAAGGGGGTGTTGACCGGCAGTGGGATGTTGAAGACTGTGATAGAGGGTAGAATGTTGGGCAAAAGAGGAAAGGGAAGGAACAGGATAGGGATGTTTGACGGGATGAAGGGAGGAAGAAAGTACTCAGAGTTGAAGAGGGACCTGGTGTAGAGTAGAATTTAGGGTTGTATTTTGTTAGTAGTCACAAAATATTTGTTTGGTAGTTGTGTCCATCGAAAAACCTACCTTAACCGGTAGAAAACCTTAAAAAAAATCCGAATGTTTCAGCGCCGAGGCCTCGCAAATTACCGTATTTTCCCATCGATAACGCGCGCATTATCTATACAAAAATGTTCGGATGATCGAAAAAATGACGATGCGCGTTATGTCATGAAAATTGACAAAATCCAAACATTTACATTCCTATGTACACAATAATTTAAGGAAGAGTCTCGCAAAAATAATTTAGTCTGGAAGTATGCCTTTCGAATTGCATTCTATTTTATACACATCTGCCACTGTTACAGTTATTTCATCTCATAAATTCATGAAAAAAAGAAAAAGCATATAATTTCTATGCTTCATTAATTCTAATATGTTATACTTATTTATTTTAATACATAGTACTTCCCGAATACGTATAGTAGGTCGTATCATATACAAGTACACACGTATATGATAGGATAGTTAGATCACTCTAATCCAAGAAATTCGTCACCTGAATCACAATTAAATGAATGAAGTGCGTTTATTATCTCTTCGGGCACATCACTGAGTTCTCTCCCCGCAGTTAACTCTTCCTCATCTCCTAGCACTGGTGTTGAAATATTGCCTAGAGCTTTTCCAAATCCATTTTTTATAAAAGTCCCTCTGAACCTGACCAACTTTCCAGGATCCACTGGCTTATTTCTTCATAAGACACTCTTTTTATCCTTCCCGATTCAGTGTAGTCCTTCATACCAGACATCAGCCACTTTTCCCAACTAGAACATATCTTTGATTTAAAAGATGTATTAATGGATAAATCCTGGAAGCCTCGAGATTTCCTTTCGCGAAATTGATGACTTTTAGCTTAAACATCGCTGTTCACGATTTTCTTCTCCATGGGTCATTATTTTGAGATAATTCTAAATTATAAAAGCTTAACTTAATTCAGGTTTGAAACGATCACCATGCAGGCGGAACTTTCATAGAACTTGGAGGTGTCTAGAACAGCTGAAAGCCGATACTAAAAAAACGAAGTAAAGGAAATCCTATTTCACTCATTGTTATTTTTTTATATTTGGTTTGCTGAAAGTTAATTTATGTAGCAAATGAAAGGGCTCACAAACCTATGTCTCGTTTTGACTTAAGAATCATGGCGAAAAAGCAGTAAGGTGGCATACTGTGTTGGATTGTAAATATTGTTAATTTCTTGATACTTTGGTTGTTTGGAATTTTTTTCAATCACCTGGCTCCAATCTTCTGTATACTTACGGTAGATAGCCAAGAGAAACTACGATTTCATGTATTCATTGGTTGTTATCATCTATTATTATATAGTGAAAGCAACCTGTAGCAGCAAAACTCTATCAAGGCATGAAGCATTATAATTTTATTACATATGTAATGCATAATATACTGCACTACAAGCATTCTTCATATAATTACCAATCGGGAATTGAAGTCCCATTGAAAAATCTGTACACCATTGACAGATATGGGCTCTTCATGTAAAAGTCAGTAAGCTAAACACAGTACAAATCTGGAACTAAAAGACTAGGGCTATGTCATGAAAGACTGGTCAGCCGAAGCTGTCGGGGCCATGAGCATAAGGGAGCCGGATGAAATGATTTCGGCTAAAAGAAACATTTAGTAAATATTTGAGGTAATAGAAAACTGATGGATAAACCATTGAGTTTGCAAAAAATCTCATTTTGGAGATATAATGTTTTGTTTAGTGATATCAAAAGAGGGAGACATCAAGTGCCTCTGGTCACAATAGGCATTATATATCAATTCAGAGAGGAAAGTTTAAAGTAGTCATCAGGAAAAGACATTAGATATCTATATTAATACAACAATGTTGAACATTACAAGCTATCAAGTAAAAATATCACAAAAATAAACATTGAGATACAAGCATAGCTTACCCTAAGATAGCCAATATACATTTAGTGAGTAGTTGAAAACTTTAAATTATTATTTTTAAAATTTTTATCGAGCTTCCAACATTTTGATACCAAGAGTAAGGCTTATCTGTAAGTTAAGCTCAACTGAATTTTTCTATTGAGATTGACCTTGCAGGTGTATGCATCTCATAATTATTAATTCAGCAGTCCTCAAAAAAGTGGCAATCACAATGAAATTAAACCATCGTGACAGAAAAGACTGTGCATAAAGCAAGACAGAGAAAGAAAGAGCATGCAATTAAAAAAAATTCTTTCTCAAGTACCACTCATCAGTCATAGAATTATGCTATTGTATATACTACCTTGATCAAAAATTTCCCGGAATTTATTCAGAAAATTAAAAATACAAGTTTATTCATCTAAATCTATATTGTCCCCTTCAAAGTAATCCCCATCGACTGCAACACACTTATGCCAGCGCTTGATCCAATCCTCGAAACGTTTTTTATATTCGGTTTTCGGTATGTCCATCAGTGCTTCCTGCGATTTTTCCATTACTTCCTCTCGGCTGCTAAAACGCGTTCCCCGTAATGGTTTTTTAACTCGATTGAACAGAAAGAAGTCACAGGGAGCCAAATCAGGTGAATTCGGTGGCTGTTGGATGGTATTTGTTGCATTTTTCGTAAAAAAATTACGAATAATGATAGCACTGTGCGACGGTGCGTTATCATTGGTGCAAAATCCACGAGTTTTCTGCCCACATTTCTGGTCTCTTTCGGCGAATTGCTTCACGCAAACGTCTCATAACGCCCAAATAATACTCTTTGTTTACTGTCTGGCCTTCTGGCAAAAATTCATGATGCACTACACCGTTGTAATCCATGAAAACCGTCAGCATTGCCTTCTTTCTTGACTGAAAACGACGTGGTTTTTTTGGTCTCGGCTCATTTGGTGAACGCCATTCACTTGCCTGATGTCTGGATTGCGTGTCGTACTCATAAACCCACGTCTCGTCTCCAGTAATGATCCTTTTGATGAATGTGGGATCGGATTCAGCCTCGCAAATCATGTCTTTTGCGACGTCAACACGGTCTCTTTTTTGCATGAAATTGAGGTCTTTTGGCACCAACTTTGCTGCTACACGACGGAAACCCAAATCATTAACCACAATGTCTTGGGCGGATCCATAGGCAATGTTCAAGTCCTCCGCTATTTCTCTGATGGTTAATTTGCGGTTATTGACCAACATTTCTTTTACTTTATCAATTTTTTCACCGACTTTCGATGTCGATGGTCTGCCACTGCGTTCATCATCTTCGATTGACTCACGACCACTTCTGAACCGCTCGTGCCACTGGTAAACGACCGTTTTTTTTTAGAGAATCGTTGCCGAAACACTTTTCCAACATTTCCAACGTCCGTGCGCCACTAAATCCGTTTTTTACGCAAAATTTAATAAAAGTTCGTTGTTGCAAATTTAAATCCATTTCTGAAATTGTAAAAAATCGCCAACACACACAGAGATAGATGTACTCTTGGCTACGTAACTTTTGCAAATGTCAAGTTATGACACTAAGATTTAAAGGGAATATCAACAACAGATGTACCAATTTAACAAAAAAAACAGAACTCAAATCGGAACGATGGGAGCGCCACACGGTGGTTATTCCGGGAACTTTTTGATCAAGGTAGTATTGAAGATAAATGGTTAAACCAAATCATGAAACGAAAGAAATATCAGTGGTTGTACATGAAAGGACCATGGGAGAATATATTTATTAGCTGATTGACATTTTTCAGATGTGGGACAAAGAGTTTTTATTGACTAGTTTATAGCATTTATGAGGGAGGAATTTGGCAGGAAGACTTGATCAGAGGAGTGTTAGTGCCTATTCTAGAAAATGTAATGTAATGTATATATAGGGAATACAGAACTATTTGGCACACAGCTTAAAAGGTTCTCAGAATCATCAATGGGAGGATGGGGAGCAGGGCAAATCATTACTTCTGAGATTATCACTTTGGGTTCAGGATGTGGAGAGGTGCGCATGATGCCATTGTAGCAATTGCATCACTAAAAGACAGGAACATAGAACACATTCAGGTTTGTATTTCTTTCGTTGATTTCAAAAAGGCATTTGAGAAAGTGAATTTGGAAAAATTAATCAATGATTACAGAAAATAGGGGTAGACTGGCGGGATAGGAGACTTATTCGCAGTCAGTAGGTCTCAGACTGCTCAGGTAGGTGACAGACAGTCCAGATGGGCAATATTAGGAGGAGGAGTAAGGCAAGGTTGTCCATTACCATCTGTGCTGTTCAATATATATTAGGAGGAAATGAATAAAGAGGCATGGGAAGAACTTGATATAGGAATGAAAGCCAGGGGGGAATTTATAACAGCAGTCAGGTTTGCTAATGATGAAGCTTTAGTTTAACATTCGGCCAAGAGATTTCGAGAAATACTGATCATGTTGAGAAGTCAGTGCAATTGGTATGGGATGAGAATATATGTGACCAAAAGAAAGTTTACATGGTTTTTGAGAAACAGAAAGGCTAAGTTACACATAGAACAGGAGTTCATGAACTAGAGCAGATGGCACAGTCAACTTATCACGAAAGTGTTTTAAGTCAATATGGTCCAAGGAACATAAGACAAAGAATTGAAATAAGGAACAAAGATTTCACAAGGAGGATAAAATTGACGACATGGAGGCTGGGTGAGGATGAAAAGGCTTATCAAAACTTTGATATGGAGCATAATTTAGTACGGTACAGAAACACTGAAGGAAGATGATTGGAATAGATAGGAGGCTTTTGAAACGCGGGTGTGGAGAAGAAACAGAAAAGGTAAAATGGACAGATAGGAAAATAAAACGAAGTGCTAGGCATAGTGGGTGAGGAGAGGGGATTGCTGGGAGGAATCATAAGGAGGCAGGAAAGATGGATGCAGGGCCTTTTGATTGGCAATGGAATGTTGAAGACTGTGATAGAGAGGAGGATTTCAGGTAAACAAGGAAGGGGTAGGAATAAGATATGCATGTTGGACGGAATGTTTTCTTCATAAATAACTCCACGAAAATACTCGTGTTATTGCTCCTGACTCCTGTTTTTGGTTTTACTCTGTACAGTAACTTATATTTTTATTTGTGATCTGTGATGTCTACAAAGAATATGAGCAGACAATGTGACATGTTCCATACTTGTCAGAAGCACGTCTCATAGGAATCAATAAACATTACTATTATTATGAGAGGAGAAAGGAAGTGGGGCAAGGAGGACAAGGGGCAAACTGTAGTTTTTGCTAGGAGAGACAAGGAAATTGTCATTGCATCATTGTTTAGTTCAGTCCATCCAAATTACTGTCCTAATGCTTTTTTTCCTCAGCAAGCTGTAGCTACTTAGTTGGTTTTACATATTCTAAATGATTCCCAAGGTTTTCAGTATTTTCTTACGTCTAACGAGAGTTTCAGTATAAGAACAAAGAACTGAAGAACTGAACTGAATGGCCACATAGAATATGAATATATATGATGAGGAAAAAATAAAAATAACCACTCAATTAGAACCATGAGTGTGACTCTCTGACTTCGAGAAGTTTTCTTTAGTTCTCATGTTTTCTGCCTCCTCAATATTTTGGTGAAACCTGTTTTTTTTAATACCTCTAGGCATTGCAGTGGCTGTATGAATTGCTAACATATTAGATACTGGGCTAAGAAGTTCAAATAAGACAACAATTTAGAAATGTTTATACAAAGATTATATTTAACATGTATATATATCTAATAACAGTTTTTTGCATTGATCCAGCACCCCACTAGTTCTTGAAACATTGGCTATAAAATTCACAGCAGTCAAGCACAGGTTGAGCTGTCCAATGTTTAATTTGTACACACAACAAAAGCATAAAAAGTTGTCAAATCATGACAAGTACATGGAATATAAAATGAACATATCAGCACAGGCATTGTTTTAAATACTTTTGTAAATTTGTGAGCAAAATCAACCAGTGCTAAGTTCATGAGTGTATTACTTAAGTAAATGGTCAAGTAGACTTGTTACCCATTACTGCGATAGTGATGGGAACATGATGTAATGTCCAAACAAAAAGCATATTCAAGATATTCATCACCTGAAAGATTAAAGCAAAAATTACTTCTATGTATAGATATCCACTTTGTCTAAAATCTATGTCAAAATCTTCACTATATAAATACTTCATGTAAATTGGTTTTTGGCTTCATTTAAACATCTATGTTAGCACAAAAGAGGATAAAAATAAGAACTGTCATTTACTTATTATACTTCAAATACTACACTTAATGTAGAATATAATTAGGAATAATAATTTCAAGATAATCTACATTTAAGATATGTGAACAATCTAGAATCACCATATGCTTAAAATAATTATTCCATATGACCTTAAAAAATAGAAAGCAATCGCGCTGAATTTATTCAATGATGGATCACATGAGGAATGAAAAAAAACTGAAAAAATTCATAATATCTGTAATAATAATGAAATCATTACCTAACTTAACCTAAGAGGTTAACACTGAAAAGTCATATGCTCATAAAAATGTTAGTTTAGTAAACAAAAGAGATTTAAATAAGCTGGATGATACTGTCAGCATCATTTAATATCATTTAAAATAATCATCTGGCCAAAGTTGTGTTACCGGTGGTGTGAGGACATAAAATTAAAATTTTTTAGGAACTTAAAACACAGCAAAGTTTTGACTAAATGCAAGAAACAAAATATGTAAAGCAATATTACATGCTAAATGAGAGATTTGTAAATTAGCATGGGCAATTGGAGATCGAGTTATGCATTGATCATAAAATTAGTGAAAATTCAAAACATTTTCAGTGTTAATGAATTTCAGTATTTCTCTATGAATTCTTATCATGAGAACTGGTGTTTTCAAATTTAAAAAACCTCAATGAATGAAAAACATGACAACCTTAATTCAATATTAATAATATCTCTTACATGACAAATTTATTCTAAATTAAGAGTTATTGCTCAACTTTTAATCAGTCTTTCCCATTTATAAAACTAGGACACACGTAAGTAAAAAAAGAGAACCCAAGAGTGCACATTAATAAAGCAACCCACCAATGTGATGAAATTATTAATCATGGCCCCAAATTTACATATCCTCAAATCACAGCTTGGATTTTAGTTGGCCCATCAACTTTTCTAATTTCATTGCTTTCTGAAGATTGCCACTGATTTTAAGCTTTCCAGTCATAAACGCTGCTGCAGGCTTCAGCTTGCCTGAAATGATAGGAAAATAGCCATTAAGTACATGTCAATTAAATTTGGCTCAGTTCTCAGAAAGTGGATCATATGCTATATTGTATCACGTCAAAATTATGTACCAACAGTGGATACATTTTCAGGTTTCTACAGTATACATGTATGTGGAAGAATATCAGTTTGCAAGGTCTGTCCAAAAAGTATCGTGAATTTAGAATTTCTGTGGGTTACGTATGTTTGATTTTTTTTGGCGTTATGTACTTATGTCCCTCCCTTATGCCAATAAGTTTAGCCATTTTGAATGTTCTGTTAATTTTTGACAGCTGTTTTGGATTGTCTTGGATTTTTGCCTGTTCCAAAAATGGATTAAAGAATCTGTATCACATTTTGTGAGAAAAACAAAATTAAGTGCGCAGATGCATTCCAAATGTTGACTGTGGCATACGGAGAAGCTACCTTGGACCGAAGCAACGTTTATTGCTGGTACAAAATGTTCTCAGAAAGCCGGGAAGATGTGAATGACGAAGAGCGTGTCGGATGCCCAAGCACGTCAACAACAGACGAAAACATTGATGAAGTGAAGAAAATAGTACTGGCCAATTATCAAATCACCGTTACAGAAGTTGCTGAGGGCCTAAACATATTGATTGGCTCATGCCATTCAATTTTTACCAATGATTTGGGCATGGCACGGGTCACTGCGAAATTCGTACAAAATTGCTCAATCTCTACCAAAAACAGCAACGCATCAGCGCATTGCTAATGAGGTGTTGGATTCCGTCCGTGACGACCCAAATTTGCTCCAGAGAAACTGGTGAAATATCATGGGTCTATGGTAATGAGGAGCTCAATCATCCCAATGGAAGCTGCAGCACGAGCCAAAACCAAAAAAACTGCCCCCAGTTTGGTCGAATGTGAAAGTTTTGCTTACAGTTTTCTTTGATTGCAGGGGCGTGGTACATCATGAGTTCTTGCCACAGGGTAGAATGGTAAATAAGGAATATTACCTGCAAGTTATGTGGAACTTCCACAGGAAGCAATCTGTCATAAATACTGATTTGTGGAAGAACAAAACTTGGCTTTGGCACAATGACAACGCCCCTGCTCACACATCATTACTTGCGTGCAGATTTTAGGCCAAAAAAAACACACCAAAGATGCCACAGCCATCGTATTCCCCAGACCTGGCCCCCAGTGACTTTTTTGTTCCCAAAACTGAAGAGGCCCATGAAAGGATGATGCTACGCTAAGATTGACGAGATAAATACTGCATCGAAGGATTAGCTGAACGATATCACAAATAATGATTTTTTGAAGTGCTTCGAGGATTGGAAAAAACGTTGGCACAAGTGTATCATATCTAATGGGGATTACTTTGAAGGGGACAAAATAGATATTCATGAATAAATAATTTTTGAAAAAAAAACACAAAAGTCATGATACTTTTTGAACAGACCTCGAACATGGATGTGGATACAACATACGTGCATTTTTGTTTTCCTTTTAGATGTGCAGTGCTGTTTTTAATGATGTAAGATATGGGCTGTGATTGCAAGCACATATTCTAGGATGTAGAGAGCTAAAACCAAACTACTGCTTTCCTTTCTCAAAAATATCCACTCCCTATTTGTTTCTTACACTTACTTCTACTCCAGTGACCATCTTTTGTAACTCCAAAAAATCTTCAGATATTTAATTAAACAATCTCTTAGTATTACTCCCAAAACCAAAAGATTTTCTTTAACATACAGGACCCCACAGTCAACAAGTGAGCCTACTAGTCCAAAATTTAATAAACCTCTAAATTCACATCAAATCTAAATAACTACTTCTATAATTCAATGACTGACTAAGTTACTGTAAGAAGTCACTTCCTGTGAGGTAGGAAAGAAAATATTTGGCAATTTCGCAAAATATAAATTTATTTGCAACCAGTGTCAATACAGAGTATCATCTTGCAGTTTCATCAAGTTTTTACATGGTGATATGGCAATGAAGGGAGGGAGAGGTTAGGTGTTAAGGTGGGAATTATTGGTGGAGATATGGGAGGGGTTCATTTTGGGTAGTGAGGACAGCTAATGGATTGTCACTGCATGAGGTAAGCAAAGGCTGGCTACATACACATATCTGAGAAGGATTTTGAAGAAAATGTTAAGAAAAGGTGACCAGAAAGAGTATAATTGCTTGTTAACTATGTGTTCATGAAGTGAGGTTTGATCTGGAAGGATTTCCAGCTGCTCAAAGTGCATCAATTCTTGGGCCATCCTTTTCCCTGTGCAGGATAATGGATCTGAAATCACTACTGTGAGTGAAATCGAGGAGGTTCTTAGCAAAGCACAAGGTAGGATTGTTGTTCTTGAAGCATTAATGGTGTTCTATGGTTTATATTTAGGAATTCCATCCTGTTTGCACTATATAGCTTGAGTTGCAGTCACTGCATTGGCACTTGTAAACTCAGGGAAGACAACATCGCAGAGTATTCAAGTATAATGTTAAGTACAATGATTAAGTACAAGGCATGGTACAGAAGGAGAGAGCATTGCTGGGAGAAATATGAGGAAGGCAGAAAAGATGGGTGCAGAGCATTTTGATTGGTAATGGGATGCTGAAGGCTGGGATCAGAGAGGATGTTGAGAATGTGAGGTGGGGAAAAGAAAAGGGATGTTGGAGAGAATGAAAGGAGATAGAATGTACGCCGAATTGAAGAACAATTTAATGTAAGAATGTGAGGTGTCAGATTTTGTCTTGTTAGACAAGGTTATGAAATGTAGGATTGCACAGTCCATTTAAAACCTACCTAAAATGGTAGGCTACCAAATAATAATGGCTGGATTTTCCGATACAATACGAAACAATTTTCCAGGGATTTTTTTTTCCTAACTGTACTATTATTATTAAATAACATACAGGTTTCATTTTTAACTTCATGACTGATAATTTTCAATAGAGAAGCAGTGAAATTTCAGAGTTATGAGAAAATTTAAAAAAAACTACCTATCAGGAAAATCTTTCATAACATCTGGCATGAAATTTATTTTACATCCTGCCATATATGTTTTCTCCAAGACCACTTACTGTTAGCCACTAACATGAATTTTGAGATGGAACTAGCATTTAGCATAAAGGACTGTTACCCCTGCATCTGTCATTCCTTACTCTACTTACACTTACCTCTTAGCTCTCTGCAAACCACCACACTTAAGTGCTCTTGGAGAGAGTATGTGACAGAATGCAACATCAACTTTATGCAAGATTGTTATCCCAATGTGCAGTTTTAAAAAGTCGAAAGTCCCAAATTTCACTGCTTTTTTATTTAAAGATTTGATTTACAAATGAAACCACTGAGCCATTGTATCAAAGCACAATTGGAAAAATAATCCAAATGAGATTTGATACATATTATTTCTGAAAATACGTCCATACTCATCAAATTAACAATTAAATATTTTAATGGGACCCACTGATGACCCTTTTTGAAACCCAGGTAATTATCTAATTTGAAAGAACATGTTTACATGAGTAGACCAAAAAGTTTCCAAGCAAATAAACGATAAGGTTTTTCTTCATATTAATTTTTATTTTTCAACATAGTCTCCTTTTAAGGCGATAAAATTGTTCCATTGATGCTCTTCACTTTTTTAACCCTTCTAATTATTAGACAATTTCTTTCTCTACAAAATAGCAATTATGTGTGCAATAATCTCCACGTCCAATGAAAATCTCTGTCCTCAAAGCGAAACTTCTAGGTTAGAAAATAGAATAAAGTCGCTGGGGTCCTGATCTGCTGAATATGGTGAGTGGTCAATTTGTGCATTTTAGCCATGCCCACCTGCGAGCAGGAGCATTGTCCTGATGCAAAAGCATTTCTCCTCCTTGTTAATGTTTTCTGCTTTCAGCTTGTCAAGCAATGATGTGTAATACACTAATATTTTAACTTTTCGAAGATAACTGATGAACACAATTTGCGACTATCCCAAAAAACAGTTGCCTTCACCTTCCACGCCAATGGAACCATCTTTGCCTTTTTTGGAGCAAGTTCACCCTTTGTAGTCCACTGTTTTGATTGTTCTTTCGTCTCAGGAGTGTAGTAGTAGATCCAAGTTTTATCTACAGTTATGAACTGATGCATAAAATTTGACTTGCTTTGCTTAAACTTCTACAAAAGGGCTTAAGAAATATTGCTCATTTGAATGCATTTTTAGTCCAAAGTGAGCAAACACGGCACCAAACCCACAAATAACTTGAGCATATCCAATTCTTTAGTCAATATATAACTAATCTATTCTTCTGATCTTCCCATAGTCTCTCCAAACTCTAAAACATTAATTCGATGGTCATCTAGTACCATTTGGTGAGCATTTACGATGCTATCAATGGCTGTAAAAGTTTTTTGGCCATCCCAAATGCTCATTATCAGCCAAGCTGGTACAGCCACATTTAAATTTAGCTCCCCAAAATTTCATGATTATAAATGATGCCAGAGAGTTCCCAAACACAGCATCCAACTCATCTGTGATTTGCATAGGCATATTGCCCTGCAAAAACAAATACTTATAGACATATCAATGCTCAATTTTTTCCATTTCCATGTAAAACCTAATGACAACTCACTCACACGATTGTCAAACAACAACAGATAGTCCAAAATGGATGAAAGTTTGGTGAATACCTTTCAATGCATGCACAAACACCTTTCCCCAACTTTTCTTGAAGAGTGAAGAGCCATTGTCATGTTAAGGTGGAAAACTTTTCAGATAAACCTCGTATTTATATACCATGATGGAACCAATTATATATGCTGATTTTTTTTATTCCTGAGCTGCATTATCACTGTATTTTTGGGCTCAACAGAATAACTCCGTTTTAATGCAAGAAAATTATCTGGCTGCTGAAAATTTTAGAAATAATTGTACAGAATTTGCTGTTTTGTTTGAATTAGACAGGTCTAAAAAATCTCCTCTTAATATAAGCCGATAGGCTTGTCTGCATTTAAATCAGCATGATTTATTTAGAGATTAAATATGAATTCTTTAACCACAGGGTTATTTCTAAATGGACAGGATTAGAATGATTTTGCTATTGAACTTCCACCATCAATATTATCATGCTACTGATCACGTGAAAATTTCATTACAAAAGTCAAAGCTAATAATCACAAATCCTTAAACAACTGCTTGCTTCCATCAAAACAATATTCCTGTCATGGCTTTAGTATTTGAAAATTTTCCTTTATGCCAACGCCCAAATACAATGTGCAATATTTTAAGCAGGTTTATATGATATATTTACGATGTATTTACTAACTATGGCAAATGATAATGGCAGCCAAAACCACGTAGTCCATGAATTGTGGTATAAAATGTATTTAAATTGCAATCAGAACACATTAACTCCTGACATAATTAATTTTCAAAATTTACATGATCACAATATAAGTTTTCAAACTTGAAGCAAACCACAAGTTTCTTTACAAACTAGATGGTCAAATTAATCTTTTGCACTGTGTACCCACTGTAAAGCAAGGACACACTGTAATTGAATATATTGATAATAAAAATTTTACAGGCGTGCTTTGAAGAGAAAACACTGAAATATATTTTGGCCAATAAGGCTGATAATTTTTCTCTTTCTGATTCAAGCATACCTGAAAACATGGCTGAGAAGTCCTTTGCAGTCATGGTAAGTGTGGCATCAGGTGGAGATGGAGGGTCACCTTTCCCAGCAGAACCCTTACCACTTTTCAAATCCACAAAATATGTGCCAGCTTGATCGCCTTTAAACAAGATTAAAAACAAAATGCAACAAGATTATAACAAGGTTATATGATGTTATCATGAACTATTTTGTCTCAAATCTCTTCTTGCAAATTCATAGAACTTAAAACTACATATTAGGATTCAATAACTGTAGCTCCATTAAGACTACACAAAGTAGTCAAGCAAAACAAAATACCCTTATTCCATGCTTTTGGAATGGAATATAAATATTGATTATAACCTGGATTAGCATTTCAATGCATGCATGAAATTTAATATTCTGCAATCTTTGCCACTATTTCCATAGTCCATATATTAAATGATAGGTCAAATATGTCATTTTTTTGACCAGCATTTAATTAAATCAACTAGACAGACAGATTCAGGACTGAATCGGAACTTTTTAGATGTTTTTAGATGTAAGATTTATGCTGAATAAGTTTTCATACAAAGATAGAAATTAATACCTTTCAATGAGAACAGATATGATGCTTGGACTTTGCTAACAAGTTCTTCACTCAAATTATTTTGGATAGCTTTGAAAATATTTTCGAAATCTCCAGATGCTCCACCACCTCCACTCTTTTTCTTAAAAATTTCCTCAGCTGGAGTATCCAAGAAGAAATCTGGCATGAGTTCATCCTTATTGCCTGTAAAACATGAACACAGCCAACATAAATACTTAACATTAAAGTCACGTTGTGCAACAAAATTGCCATTACCCACCATATTTCCTGAGGTATTAAACAATGGCACTGATAAAATAAACTAACCTATACTTTTAAAGTTTCTAAAAACCTAAAAATATAAGAAAAATTGTAGTGTCCTGAATCTGTGACAGTTCTAACTTCTAACTTAAGAATTCTTCCTCTTTCCCTTTATTGTATGGTGAAATTAAGCAAGACATTTTAGCAATACGTGAATCGCATTTACATTTTAGAGATTGAAACTTAAGATAATCTTGAAATTTTTCCATTCAGAACATATAGAGAGAGATTAAAATTATTAATTTTAGGGTCATTAATGCCTTATGTTTTTCAACTAGCATTTGATTTTGGATTATCGAAATTGGGAAAGGATATAAATTGGAATCTCAACATGCATATGCATAGAATTTACAACACCTAAAAATTCACATTCTATATCAAAAACTTGTTATTTCAAAGGTTCAAAATTGAAATATTAGAAAAAAGAGGGATTTACGAAATTAAATGCACCACTTACCAACACATGTACTTAGGACAAATTAAACGAAACCATATCATCAGGTTCAAAGAGTAACTAGGTTTTAAGCAATCAGCAGTTACCAAACACATATGTGAAACAAGCCATGTCATCACACTAAAAGATTTAATGTCATCAAACAGACATAACTTAAAACTTGACACCACCTAAAGCATACACATACACATCCACCAAGAAAACATGAACAATGAGCCAGGCATCATAAATAGCACACTTTATCAATTGGTAAAAGATTTTAAAACAAAAATTCAAAATAAACCAACAAATATTTCCAGCAATGCACCCCCCCTTCCACCTCCCGCCCAAACTTCATTACTCATTTGACATTGAACAGCTGTGGTACTGACATCTAATCGCTGTCAAGCCCTTACCTCTCCCTGTTGATGGTCCCCAGCTGACCGAAATAACGTTAATGGAGCGTTCTAAGTTTCCTATTTTCTATAGGAATTTCCTTAAATTAATTTTTCAAAGGTTTATTTAACAATCACTCATCTAATTCCTATGAATCCCAAAACAGTAATCCAACTCACTTGGATCACAAGCATATTGATCAAAATCGGTAACTCCGGCTTCTTTAAGAACCTCTTCATCAATAAGAAATTTTCCGCTGCAATTAGAGGCATCTCGCTGAAATACTGCATATGCTGCATCAGCCATAATTTCTGGCTTTCGGGAATGTTTAGCAGCCTCCTGGCCTGTCAACATTTCCATGGCAGCAGTCAAAATGGCTGAAGCAGAAACAATGCAAGGACATATCAATAATTTGTTAGCATAAAACAATGGATGATTATAATTCCTTTTGAAAATTTATTGGATTTATTAAAATTTAAAAATTCATAGTTTTTGTATCTGCTGGAAACACAAGCATTATTAAATCAATTTAATTTCACATGCCAAGTGTTCTTCTTATAAAACAACGTTTACGGTATTAACTGGCAGGATGCTATTTTTTACCATTTTTCTATCTCCCTACATCTAGGAATCTTACACCTATAATAGTAGGCTTTAAAATAATTTATAGTTTTAAAATAACAAACTTTTTGCTAGAAAAGTAAATGCCGCCATTTTGCTTTTACCCTTTGTTCTTATAGACTGCAACTTAAGAATATTTGATCTTTGGTTTGAGACTTGGACAATCTAATTAAGGTTACTTTAAATTTTTGCTATATTTCTTGTATCATATTGGTGCACAACATATGTCACCAGTAAGTCAACTTTCACATGGATCAGTACTTGACACAGCTATTCTATTATATTGTTATAATACCAATTATACCACCAATTATATCAAAATGTGTTTACAATGATCTCTTGCAGCAGCATTTATAATTAATCTCACAGCCTTTTTTTGTTGAGCCTAAATACTTCTTATACCACTTGCTTTTTCTTCAAAATCTAAGGCCATACAACATGCTGGAGTGAAAATATGCATGATATATACATGATATAAGTGGCTTAATTATCCTCACAAAATATAATGCTTCATGCAGATAACATCAAGCACCAATGGTAGGTGTAAACACTATTAAGTATAAAGCATTACTTAACAAAAGCACTCTGATAATATTTATAAAATTGAAAAAACTAAAATTAATAATAACCTAATAACAAAAACAAATAGTAATAAACTATGTTAATAACTTCACATTGAAAATTACTCTCTTCCCTTTACTGAATAAGTTTGTAAGAGAAATATATTTCATATTCATCAGCTGCATACACATATTGCATTTCCAGGAAAATTATCTTCATATTACAAATTACTCACTTCACTGCATTTTAAAGCAGTCACTGCTATCTTATTTGAACCAAACATGAACAAAATACAACACCATAGTCAGGAAGTGCAGCCAATGAAGGTGAAGAACTTCACTGGCCACAAATATGAATGCCATCAAGAAACTTCGGGGAAGGTCAGACAAGGTTAGTGGAATAGGGAAGGATGCCAAATGGTGCTGAAAAATAGTCCAATCTTCACATGCAAAATAATCATGAGAACCGACATGACAGTCGAGAAGTAATGGAAAGAGAAACCTTTTTCACCAAATGTACATAGGGAACCCTGCATTAAAACAGCAAGGGGTGAATATATTCTATTGTTTCAGGCTTCACTTCGTGGAAGTATTTAATATCCATACTAAAAAGAAAGACTCATACTTTTCCACAGATTTTATTATACGGTACAATGCATTTCACCGACTTGCGGCATCATCAGGTCTGATGATGCCGCAAGTCAATGAAACGCGTTGTACTGTATAATAAAATCTGTGGAAAAGTACGAGTCTTTCTTTTTAGTATGGATAGCAAGGAGTGAGTTTGAGCATCATGAGTGACCAAATCATTGCAATTGTCCACTCATGCATGTCCACTTCACATTCACTTTAGCTACTTTCTACACCACTTTGGCTCCTACTATGCAAAATTGCAGTAAAGAAAACTTCTTTGCCACCAATGGCCATTCTTTATATGGTCTATGTTTTTCTGACAACTTCATAATGCCATGGAGTAGAAATACCACCTTGGACAGCCCAACTTTTATAGATAGTTATTTATAATTCTGTATCACCTTACTTTTCATGACAAATTGAGCTAAAAAGAATAAGATAAATCTCAAAATGAAATATCTTACTATCCTTTCTATCACTAATCTCAAGAAATTGTTTATTGCATCATTTTTCATGCCATAGTGCTTTCATGATCATCAATGCAGTATATGAGGATGAGGTGAAAATTTCTCAGCCCAACACAGAAAAAATCAAATTCTGATCAGCAAAAATTTATGATTCTTGCCTGGGTGCATGGGCCATTAGTTCATCAGACAATTTTCAACTTGTTCTCTTGAGAAGTTTGTTTACACGTATTGTTGCAGTAGATGCCTTTCGTGTTTTTCATTAAAATGGAAAAACTTTAATTTCATGTGGTCATAAAATTCTTAGTTTTTGATGGATTAACCCCAAAGGAAATTCATCTAAGTTGAAAAAAAGGGCAGAGACTCTGCTCCTTCAATGTCAACTGTTAAAAAGTGGGCAGCTGAATTTAAATGAGGTCGCACATCCCTCGAGATAACCCACGGGAAGGATGCTAAAAACCACAAACACAACGGAAACTATTGAAACGGTGCACGATACCCTGTTGGATGATAGGAGAGTGAGATAGCTAAGGCTGTGGGGATATCAGAAGTAAGGATGCAAAACATGTTTCACAAAGAATTAGGGGTGCGAAAGCGGGTGTTGCATTTGCGGAATGCCGAACAAAAGCAAATGCACAAATGATTTTCGTTCGGACCGATTCAAGAGGGAACTGACCAATTTTGTGCGGCACTTTGTCACCATGGGTGAGACATAAGTCCACCACTACATGTAAGAAAAGGAACAGCAGTTAAAACAGTGGGTGGAAGCTGGTGGTTCAGCACCAAAGAATGCTAGGTCGATTGTATCTGCCAGGAAGGTCACAGCCAGTGATTTTAGGATGCGAAAGGGATCCTGTTAATTGATTACCTTGAAAAAGGCAGAACTATTACAGGCGAATATTCCTCAGACCTTCTTGACCACCTAGATGCCAATGTCAGGCCGAGAATTTAAACATTACCCTCGTAAATTAAAAAACTTATTGCAAATTTCCATTGCAATATCCCATGTATTAATACCACAGGTCATCTAGAAGATATTCATTTGAAATTATATGACCTCGACCAAGAACCAAATAATAATAAGTGAATTAATTAAAATAAACCCCACTTTCTGCACATTCAATAAGTCTTCAGTTATTGTGGAGAACATTTGCAGGCATTAATGTTCAAAAATATGAAGACAAAACATAATAGTTAAGAAAAAAATCATATTTACCTGTCCTTGGCCACAATGCATTGACAGCAATGCCGTCCGGACGAAACTCTTCAGCCATTCCTAGGACACACATAGACATGCCATACTTAGCCATGGTGTATGCAACATGATTTTTGAACCATATGGGATTCATGTTCAGTGGTGGAGAAATATTCAATATGTGGGGAGACTTTCCCTTTTTCAAATACGGAAGGCACATTTTGGAACTAAAAGAAGACGGGAGGCAACAATAATATAATTTTTATGGTAGTATCCAGACTATGTTCTTGACACATACACAGATTAGTAATGTCATCAGGTAATGAAAGAGGTAGATGAATATATGTAGCAAACATGAATTACATATTCATTACATTTTACACCACAAATTCCTAGGGAGTACATTACTGAGAGCTGTGATTCTGAAATCTATATCAATGGGCTATCAAATCTAGCTTGGAGGTAAATGAAAACTGACTCTACGGAGAATCCTTTGCTTTTTTACATTTCTAATAAAGGAGGAAAGGATTACTGGCTTGAGAAAAATAGACTTCAAATCTGAAATTAATAGTTTTGAGATGCCCCGACATATTTTAACAACTTTCTTAATGATGCCTGTCAGTCTTTGTTTTTAGAGGGGTAGCTTTTGAGCAAGATGATTAAGTAATATCTGCCCTCAGAAACATGAATTTACATTTGAAACAAGGAAAGATGATGAAATATAGGCTGAAATTGCCAAACCAAATCTGACAACCGAATTAGTGTCCTATTACTATTTTTCTCCCTTTTCTTGTTTATAACTAAATATTTTGCTCTTACGCAAATTTTAAAATGTTGACAACATTTTTATTTGCCTCTATTATTTCATATTTTCCATAGAACTTATAGTTTATAAAATATCCTAATTGATTTGGCTTTCCAAATATTGTCATTTTAAATTCAAATTAAGCTTCTTATTAATAGCATTTTTTTCCCATTAATATTAAAATAAAATATGGGAAACAATATAGGATTGTGATATGATTTACTGGGTACTAAATCCATAAGTAACCACTGGCAGTGGTTTTATTGAATATTTGTAATAGTGGACATGTTAGTTGATCCCACAAATGGCATTTAGTTCTATGTAAATTACTGCACAACTCCCCTTTGTTTTCCATGTTTGGTATTTATATTAGTACTGCAAACAGTTTTCATCCTACAAATTAACTGAACAGTTTTTCGTTAAATAGAATTCTTGGCCACCCCCACTTGAAACATTTGCATGAAACTTTAATTCCATGGACATTTCAAATAATTCACTGCCTACTTACATTAGGGTAACAAAAATTTTTTAAAAATTAAGTAATATGGTTTACTGAAAACAATTTGCCATTCCCAGTTTTGTTGCATTAACTCAACACCGATTATTTTTGAAAGCAAATCGTCAAGTTTATTTGAAATTTCAACCCAACAAAAGCACTATGATGAGAGACAAATAAATCTAAGTCATATGGAGTCATAGAACACCAGCAGATTGCAAAGTATGGATTGGACTATCAGCAGGCACTTCCATCTTATAAGATGTACACAAATCCTAAGAGACACCATTACCATTTACTCTACGAAGGATACAATTATCTGTAATGCTAGCATTAAGAATAACTATCAACAAATTGCAAATATAGTCTTAAAATAAAGTTGGGGTCTATCAATTCTTGCCAGTGTTAGGTTATGAACAGTTTTACCGTAATACAAGTCAAATACATTTGATGGGCTCAAATTTACGCCTCCAAAACAAATGAACATACCTCTTGAAATACGAAAGTTGCACATTCACCTAAATATGGTTTACTCCATCCTTCTGTGATTTGCTGAATTTGAAACCCATTATTGATCCACAGGCTAACTAATAACAACAACTCATAATGGTGACTCCGTCCTAAAATTATAACACCTGCAATTATTGGTGTGAAATGCACAAAACTACTTATCTTTTTCCTGATACAATTTCTTCCTAATCGCATGTGAGAAAAATTTACAGAGGTGTAGTTAACAGTTTGATTGAATTGACTGGTTCTAACAAAGCTACATCATGAATATTGCTATACATAGGAATATACAGAAGTAACACACTATAATCTGCCCAATCATCAAAAGTAATCCAATACTCATGTATGCCATAATTTAATGCCCTATTCTGGGTCCAACTCAACAAAAAATTAAATTTCCAAAACAGTACCATACTTACACTAAAAATGTCCCTCGAGTATTAATAGAATGCATAAGGTCATATCTCTTCATTTCTGTCGTAAGTGTAGGAGTCAAAGATATAGCACTGGCATTGTTGATTAGGATATCTATTCCACCGAATTTATTAACAGCAGATTCGACAGCTTTTGCCACTTGAGATTCATCTCGAACATCAACAATGCATGGCAAGCACTTCCCTCCAGCTTCTTCCACTGCAGCATTGTAATGGAAGCAATAAGTGGACGTGTGGAGTTAGAAAATTGGTCATTCCAAGAAATAATAGCATGGAGCTCCCAGAACTGTACATAATAACACTATGTTCAACTCGAGCATTACAAATGCAATCAACACACACAGACCTTCTTTAGCTGCAGTGTAAATAGTTCCAGGAAGTTTGGGATGAGGTTCAGCAGTTTTTGCTGCAATAATTATGTTTGCTCCATCCTTTGCTGCCTTTAGTGCTATTGCTTTTCCAATTCCCCGACTGGCACCCGTTATGAAAATTGTTCGACCCGCTAATTTCCTGTGGTCAAAAAGAAATAATTGTATAACTAATGAAGAACTATGGACAATGATAGAGCGATATTGACTCAAGTACTCGTTATTCCCATATTCGAAATAATGGAGTAGGTCATGATTTCAAAATATTTTCGGTGGGTGTAAAAGACAATAAGCTACGGGATTGAACAACTACGATGCAAATTGTTATAGTCATACACACCTTCAACAAATACTCTCAGAATTTAAAATACGGAAAGTTTTCGATTAGGAAGAAAATAAGACATTTCCAATGAAATGGTTAATCAAAGGATAACATTAACATAGCAGCATTTAAGATTAATAACAATTACTTTTAACGCTTAAAAAAACGTTTTTATCATATGTATAAAGCATATGATCATCTCTTAATTCATGCAAGGGGATCAGATGCCATTTTACAAAGGTTTACAATATTATACGATAAACCTTGGCGCTTCATTAGTTAGGTTATTTTTACTGCAATGGCACTGATTATGACAACTGGGACACATCTGTTAATTATTCTGGTATGAACAATATTCCAAATTCTACCCATTCAAGCCAAATGAATGTTAACCTAAAGTTCTCCGCACAAAACTATTTCTAACTCGAAGTCGCACCAATTTTTCTTGGTGTTTATATTCTATTTTTGGGACATTCAGTTCTTTGACAATAGGCACGTACAATAATAATATAACCATATAATTGACAAGAATTTGGAAGGGTGAGGGTACATTTGCCATAGGATAAAACGCCAGAAGGCCTACATTTGACAAACAAACTTTACCCGGTGTTGATCATTTCGTGACGAAGATGCCTCGGTAAATGGGATCCACTTCCAACTCAAACGACCGGAGTAGACGGGCAATCAGGTATCGCAACTTCAGATTAGTGACTATGAACGAGGGTCAAGTACTGGAGGCAAAAAATGTCAGATTAGGAAGTTGTAAAACTGCCAGTCATGTCTTTAAATAATACTATCAAAGGTCGCTCCTACTAGTCAAAATTGCCAGCAGAGCCAAAATAAAACAAAGGAACGTTGGAGCATAAATTATGATAACTAAAGTTAGAGCACAGCTATCTGATATAGAGTGAGGAAGATAAGTAATTTACATGGCAGCTTCATAGACTGATTAACAAAATAGTTTTCTCTGGATATACAATTGAAAAAGACGACTTTTGGAACTTTTCCCAGCCACAGCCAAGTCCCCTTGCCAAAATGAAATTCCACGGCGGTGTATTCAATTGGAGAGAGCATAATAAAATGAACGAATAGGCTTTAAATGAATGATGTAAATACCGAGTGTACGACTCTATTAAGTATGAGAAAATGAAAATTAATAACACGCAGTTGAGATTTCTGTGACAATTTTTTTATATCTTTCGTAAAAGAAGAAAGGTAATGTTTTGATACCCCAGTCGTAGTTCTCAGGAAAGCAGAATACATGATATTGTGTCAATAAATAATGTGATTTTCCTCTACAACTAATTGCGAAACCAAATAAGTTGATTAAATTTTTTCGAGTCAAACGTATATAAGGCGATAGCTGTTAAGGACCATTTTTAAAATGAGGAACCTAGGCGAGAGGTTAACATCATCGCGGGACCGGAATAAGAAAGGGGCAATATATTTGAAGTTTGTCGTAGCCTTGCCGATTTTATGCACTATTATAATTGTGATTAATAATTTCATCGAACACGGCGTTTCTTCCATTCGTCCCTAGCACCACTAATTATTGTTAGAAAATTAAATTCTCACAAGCCCTATTTGAGATGATGATATCGATGACATCTAACGTTGTCATATTTTTGTATCTTTTATACTAACAATAAATAATTGTAAAGACCTGAGGTTTTCTTGTTCATTTTATAGGGTAATATCTTTCGTGAAAATTATAATAAACTTCGGAAGGAATTCTAGTCCCTATACCTTTGCTAGGCCTGTTAGTCTTATGCTGACATCTGCCGACGTTGTAGTTCAGCGCCGAAGATGGGTGGTGCTCCTTGTGATTATATAGTGTCGTGGTACAAGCTCTGTAGTATGAATCTATCATACGTTCTTTAATTTGAATAAAACACGAACGAAATCGAAACTTCTTTCGCGCTCAAAGTGAGGATTGTAAACTGTCCACACGAATATGAATTGTAAGCATCCTTAGCGTGTTTCGTTATTTTCTCAGAAATGTAGCACGAGCCAACTTGGAGAAAGTCGAGAGTACATTGAAAATGTCGGATAGTCAAGTTTCTCTCCGTCCACCCGATTCATTTCCATTTCCTTTTGAACCATATCCCATTCAGAATGATTTCATGAGGAATCTTTACATTTGTTTGGAAAATGAAAAAATAGGTATATTTGAGAGTCCAACAGGAACGGTAAGGGAGTTTGTGTTTGATTTAGATGAATGCAAAATTTTAATTTGATGGCTAATATTACACATGCGGAAAGAGGTAACCAAGGACAAATGTTCTCTTTAAGGGAAAATCGCTCAGTCTCATCTGCGGATCATTTCGCTGGTTGAATGATCATCAGAAGCGCCAAAAAGATGAGTTGGAAAGTGAGATAAAACGTCTTTCTTCACAAAGTAATGCGGATAGCGAATCTGGGATAGATTGGTTGACAAGCCAAGCCCAGAATTTAATGGAAAATCGTCGAAAATATGACTTGGAAAGTAAACTTAAAAGGATGCAACTCCAAGAGGAAAGGTTAAGGGAAATGAAGAAGACTTTGAAACAAATTCGAGTAAGATTTCTGTTATTATGGAAGGGTTACTCGTTTTAATGATAACCTCTAAGATATAACTTTTATTTGAGTTGAGTGAATCGGGTTGAATTAAGGAGTGCAATACGGACAATAGGAGGGATGAGAGTTGTCCACAACCTGGACATGTTTCAGGCTACTCAGGTGCAAGTAGCGGATGGAGTCAGGAGGTGAGGAAAAGTAGAAAGAGAGGGGGTCCATTATCACTCTTGCTTTTCAGCATAGGCATGGGAAAGGTCGAATTGAGTGAAAGGAAAGCAAGCGTGGAAGGGGTAGGCACGGTGAGGTAGGAGAGGGGATGGTAGGGAGAAATCCAATGGAGGCCGTAAAGATAGATTCAGTGCATTTTTTGGCAATGGGGTGCTTAAGACTGACAGAGGGGAGAACATGAGGGGAATGAGAAAGGGTGGGTATAGGAAAGGTATGTTGTGTGGAATGAAGGGAGGAAGGAAGTGCGCAGAATTGTAGAGGAGCTTATTGTAGTGTTTGATTCCAGGCTGTGAGTTGTTCGATGAACTAAAGGAATTATCATGCAGTTGCATTGGTCATGTCATTTCAAAAGTTACCTTAACCATTAGAATATTAAAGAATTATTACTTTTTAAAAATGACACTTCTTGAATGCCCATAAATGTGTGTTAATTGTTCACATTTTGTTTGGAAGTTAGTAATCATTTAATGGAATATCTCGAGTACACACACATAAGAAGTAAAGCACTGTGGTTCTTTATCTGAAACTTCTTTTTGAGTTAATCCACATACTCTCATTTGAATTGCTCATTTTAGCTCCATTTCGTTTTCTGAATACAATGTATAATTTTGTAAATTTTGTTGCCTTGCTGTTTATCCTAGACTAAGCTGAACCACAAAGCCTTTATTACTCTTTCCCTCTTCTTTTCATCGCTGCTGACTGTTATTTGTTTTCCCTGCAGATTATTTTCATTTTTTGTAAACTCACTCCAACTTCCTCTGCATTAATTGTCACAATTATATTCTGTAGCCGATGGAGTACTTAGTCTACCTCTTCCTTCCAATGGTTGCTTGGCAGCTTGCAGACATGAAAAATGACAAAGTTTCTATGGCTAGCATTTACTTCTACTAATAATACTCTGTCACTTGCTCTAAATTTACTATCCTTCTTCCTACCATCTGTTCAATATTAGTCATTCCTCACTTGCTCTGTACCTCTCTACTCTGTTACTCTTTAACTAAAATGATAGTTGTTGAGTAGTATAAATTGAAGGTAAAGAGAGCCAGCTCATGGGCATCATGAGTGGTAATAATATTGAACTAAAAGGAAGGAAGAGATGTAATAAATGTGGAACAAACCACTGATAGAAAAATATTCATTGAAGTAAAAGCTGAACCAATGTAGACATGAACAATGACTATCATGGTCATTGTTCAGGTCTATATACCGCCAAGTAATCATAGGGAGGAAGAATTTTACTGAGTTTTCCCTCCGAGGACATAATTGAGGTGTTCCTGAAGGAAGCATTTGTTAGAGATTGGTATTGAAATGTGACAGTAGTCAAAGGAAGGTATGGTAGTGAGTTAGGATACTACAGTCTAGTAACAAGAAATGACCACGGTTAGAAAACATTTAGAGTTCTACAGGAGAGGCTATAAACCTAACTAAAACTTGTTTTGAACCCCACGAATATGTGTGAAAGGAAAGTGTTTGGGAATATAGAAATATATCACGCTATATTATGGTTTGGCACAAATTTAGGAACGGGATGTTTAATTTTCAGTTCCTGGGAGCAGATGTAGATCAGGTCATAAATTAGAAATGATGAAAATGGAGTGGAAGGGAGAGTTTTTATTTACTAAATTCATAGTAGTTACAAGTGAGGAATTAACTGGAATATTTCATCAGATCAGAGTTAGTTCCTTTGCGAAAATAGGAAAAGGCTGCCATATGTGAAGACTGTTGGTCAATATGCTTGATTTTGCATTGAATTAAATCAGTATTTGAGATTATCATTTAAAGCATGGAGAGGATGTCTAAAGATTACTTAGGGAATGATCAGTTGGGTTCAGTAAGGGGAGATGCACGCATGATGCCATAGCATTAATGAAGTCACCAATAAAGAGGACTATAGAATACTATCAATATGTATTTTTTGTTTTGTAGATTTTGAGATCCACAACCTGTAGATTTCTCAGACTGCCAAGGTGGAAGTGGCAGACGGAGAGTCTAGATGGGCAGTGTTGAGAACAGGAGTAAGACAGGGGCATCCATTATCACATGTGCCGTTCAATATGCATGTGGGGGAAATAGTAAAAAGTGACATGGGAAAAACAGCAGATGGGAATGAAAGTCAGTGGGGAATTCATAAAATCAGTTAGGCTTGCAGAGAATTGAGTTTTAGTTTAGTGAGGAAAATGAACAAGGAAGTGCTGAACATGGTGGGAGAAAAAATATGGCTGTTGGAAGAAAAGGAAAGATGGATGCAGAGCATTTTCATCGCCAATGAGATGTGGAAGTCTGTGAGATAAGTGAGAATGTAAATGAGGAAGGGATAGGATAGGCTTTTTGGGTGGTATGAAGGGAAGAAGGAAGTTGACAGAATTGAAGAGGAGCTTCAATGTAGTGTTGAATATCAGAATGTGTTTTGTCAGGAGATGCAGCTAACTTGATCATTATGCCATTTGGTCCCTCCAGAACTCACCTTAATTGAGAATATCAATAATAATAATAATTATAATATATTTCATCTGCAAATTGTATGATAATTTTGAATATAATTTAGGATTTCGTTCACATAATTATATTTCACAATTTATTAATAGAGTTCAGTGCTGGACAAAGCAGACAGAGAATTTCAGCAACTATTCGGCAGTGAGAAACAAGATGAGTTGGATGGAAAGGGTCCAGAATCAGATGCTATAGAAGAATTGAAAAATGAAAATGACTTAGTCTTGGAAGATTATGGTAGTGACCAAGAAGACAATAGGTCTGAAGAAGAAGAAAATGAGGATGAAGCACAAGAGGATGTGAAGGTATGTGTTATGCATGAACAAGATGTCCATGGCATGAAAAACTTCAGATGCATTGCATCTTAGTAAAATGTGCGCCTCATTTCTCGAATTTGTCATTAACCTGGCAGCTTGTGCACTTAATCTTTCCAGTGGGTATAGGTAAAAACTCTATTGCTCATAATAACTTGCTGTCAAAATCTGCCACTAGACAGTGTATGTCTATTGTTGCACTATTAAATTGTTGTTTTATTTAACACCTTGTAATTGAACTATCATTTCTGGCAGTTTAATATCTAAATAGGGAGTTATCAGTCAGTACTGATATACTTCTGACTCCATTAGAAATTACTGAAGGTTGATGCAAAACTGCATATATTAATTGTAAACCATGGATTGAATAATTTAACCTTCACATTTTAAGAAAGAATCCAATATTAAGGCTCATAAAATGAAAAATGATATAAATCTATGTGCGTTTCACTTGCCTCTACCTTGAGATGTTTATCTGATTTCATCATCTGTTGATATTTGCTGGGCTATTGCAGAATATCATTGTGAAATTTAATGTAAGGCTATAGCTGTTTCATTGAAATAACATTCAATTATACCAAAAAAGTTATTTTATACAACTGAGTTTGGCTTTAATCTATCCAGATTCTGTGCTTGGGACTCACAACATAGCACATTTTCAATTAAAAATAATTTCTTAAGCTAGTCATTAAGATTCACTTTTTCAAAATAATGAAGTAAAGTCACTTTTCTTACTCTTTCACACAGTGTCATTTGTAGGCTTATGCTTCTTTCTATCATTGTTAAGACGGAGATTCCAGTGCTGTTCAAATTTAGCTCTTGAATGCCTACCATCCCTATCTGAGTGTGCACCAAATAACCCTTCCTATAGAAATTCAAAATCGTTGCTGTATTTTCTGCTAGCTTGGTTGGGCATCAGTGGGCAGGGTGTGGGCACACTTGTTATTTAAGTCCTCAGTTTTCAATTTTTGGGATGATTATATTTTTCCAACATCTTAACGTTAGTAATTTTAAGGAATTTAAGGCTGGTCAGTCATAAGGTGGGCACTGCCATATTTATGGTATTTAGCCATAGAGAGAGGTCTAATTATTATATTTCCTCAAGTAAGGCTGATTTATGTTGGCTCTCTGTATTCCATCATAAATAACTGTAAAAAAAATCATCATTTGAATCATTGCTAGTGGTGTCAAAGCTATCTTCCATCAAAACTAAAGCATCCAAGAAATGAGAAAATTTTTTAAAGTGCTATTAGTCAGTCAGAAATGTTTTGAAACCATTTTATTTGGTGTCCTCGTCATTTTTATCCGAAAAATCTTTCCAGTTTTTTTTGCTAAGCATTGAACACAGCCTAAGCTTTCATGAAATCATTTTTTTAATTTTTTGTTAGAGTGATACATATGTAATTAAAATGGATCTTTAATTTTTGGGTAACAGCAATATAATTTACAACCCTTTTCCTATATTTGTTCTAGTTCGTTCAAGTTCATCTTTATTTTTTGCTCCTTTAACTTCCTCTTCATTGAAATAGACTCACTTTTTGCCTTGAAATAATATTTTTGTAGTTTTACTCAAGCCACTTTTTTGGCTTTGATAACACTAACTATGGTTTAGCCGGGGAAAATGACAACTTTTTGCATATAGTTATGACAAAAGAACTTTTCTCTTATGACACTTGTTCTCTCGCTCCAAACATTATTGTTACGAGTGGCAGTCTGCTTGTCAGGGGTAGGTTTTGGAGGTCCCATGAAAACTAACTATTATGCTATGCCGTAGTTTTTTAAGGAACTTAGATTTTATAAGCTCGTTAAAATTAAAATAAACTTCCCTGTTTTATCCTTGTAGAATCAATTATTGTATCCTTGTAGAATCATTGAATGGGTACACACTCGTTAAGAAATGTATTAATTATTATATTACCTATATTAATCTCTTTTCAGATAATTTTCTGTAGCAGAACTCACTCTCAGTTATCCCAATTTGTCGGTGAGGTACGCTCCAGCCCATATGGAGAAACTACTCGCTTAGTTTCTTTGGCTTCTAGACAGTCGTTGTGCATTAATCCTCAAGTCAGTAGGCTTAAAAGCCTGGCTCTGATCAATGAAAAGTAAGCAAAATATTTTATCATTTTACTAGTTATTGGGCTGTCATAGCTGTTTTCTTCTTGTTTGTAATGAATTTTGTTAATAATTAACTGTTAGTTCTGTATAAATACACCCATAGTATTTAGATATACAGGGTCCATATAATAGGTATCATGATTAGTTCGCTGTAGCCTCGATGGAGTGGTGGATGGGGGTCTGACCTGTCGGCTCGGTAGAAGGGTCCCCCACCACTCAGGTGCACTTTAGTTCAGTCACCTCTGGGCATGCGTTGAGACAGGAGGTGGATTTTTGTGACGTGTTATTGTTTGTGGTGTCATTGCACCAGCATGGAGCGCACTGTCAAGCAATGCTAATCTGTGAAGTTTTGCTTTAAACTCGGGAAATCCACATCGGAGACCCTTGAACTCATTAAACAGCCTTATGGGGATGATGCCCTAAGCCGCACAAGAGTTTTTGAGTGGCACAAAATGTTTAAGGTAGGCCGGGAGCTCATTGAAGGCAAGCACCTTGTCTGATGCCCAACGACCTCTCGAACCGATGCTCAGGTGGCCAAAGTGAAAAAAATATTTGACTCTGACAGGCATTTAACCATCACCCTTATCAGTGAGGAGACCGGCATTTCAGTTCGAACCGTCCACACCATTGTAACGGAGGATCTTGCGATGAGGAAAGTGTGCGTGAAGCTGGTGCTGAAAGTCTTGAGCAAGGAACAAAAACTGTCGTGGTTGGATATTTAGCTGCTTACAAAATTCGGCGGAGTAACATTACCTAACCCCCCGCACAGCCCCGATCTGGCTCCACCTGACTTGTTTCCGCGTTTAAAAAGGGAGCTCAAAGGATATCGGTTCAACTCAATCGAGGTGGTTCAACTGGCGATGACAATGGCTCTCAATAGTATTCAGACAACCAACTTCCAGCGGGCTTTTGACGAGTGGCAGACATGCCGAACTAAATGTATTGATGCAGGAAGAGTGTATTTTGAAAATTATTAAGTAATTGTAATGATAACTGCAATAAATTTTGATTTTTGGAACCAGTCCGGATACCTTTTGTAAGGAACCTGTACATTAATTGTTCTGTGAAACTATGACTGTATGGAAACTTTGAAAATTAAACTGTTTTACAATAGTTTTGTGGAATTTACGGAAAGGGGAATCAATAGAAATATTTGGTTGAGGCCTGATGTACAAACTATGGATTGAGACTTTGGTTCATAGGTTAACTTAGTTGAATGTTTTTTACAGTCCAGGAAGTAAATGACAAATATGTACTTATGGAAAGTTTTTCTGAAGAGTCCGTATTTATCACAACATTCTAAGAGCTCCTTGGTTCAGTCTGGGTGCACCCAAATAAACTTAAATAAACATTAAGGATAAAGATTTTTGGTACCATTTGCTAATAATGCTTCTCATAGGAGTATGAATTGAGTTATAAGTGAGAACTTGGACTGGAATGTGGAGGAAGGATTAAAATTTAACTAAGTTCCTCATATTGTTTTTATGTCATACTTCGTATTCTGATGGTGTAATCAGGTGCTCATAAAACTTTTTGTTTAACTTTGACTGAAAGCATCATCATTGTTATCCATTAATTCTCTCCCTAATTATAGCTTGGTAAAATAAGCGTAGGTTATCCTGACCTTGCTGAAAAGGTCCCCACTTCAACTGGGCCATATAGCACCAATAAATTGTTGTCAGTGGAGCCCCTTCATGTTATTAATTGAGCAAACCTTAAAGAATTTCAACACCTGGTTGTTATTTTTGCTTTCTCCTTTCCTTTTTTTTTGCTTGAACTTTCCCCACTCCCATTCTCTCCATGTTGATCTTCAAGGAAGGCCTAGAAAATTCATGAATAAGTTCAGTGGTGTTTAGAAAAAGTGGATTATCCATTCATAAAATTTTGAATCTACTGAATGATGAATACATGGAGGGAGCAGTCTTCAGAAGAGACTTGCAACTGTGTTATTGTATTGTATGCTCTAGTAGATTGCGATTCAGGCTGCTACTGTTAGAATTGCTGAACATTTCGTATGCCCAATTTGAAGTAAGCAGTAGTTGGGTGTGGCATTTCCAAAATAGACCTAGGATAAGAAATTTAAAAAAAGGCAAATATTCAGGTGCTAATGAAGGAATGTTGAACCATTTGAACTATGACTAAGAGATTCCCAATCATACAAGTCTTCAGTTTAGCCAACTATAATACTGATTAAACTGGGCACTTCTGAAAGTCATGGCTGGAAAATATACTCAGTTATGCTTTCAACGACTGGCCAAAAATCATCAAAAGAAAGAATTTCTGTTCTTCTCTGCATGCTTTCTGGTGGTGAACATCATTTAAATTAGTTTTGTGGATAAATCTAAGCACTTCTATTCTTTTAAAAACTGAAAAAATAAACTTCTTATGCATTACTACCACAACTCTTCTAAGGATTAGCTCTCTCAATATCTCATGGCAGATTGTTTTTTTCATCTCCTGGGGCCTGGATTTAGAATATTTCAGATTGAAGAAATTTAGGTCACTCCCAAGGATATCAAATCTCAACAATTGTTCTTCTCACCCCAATTTTAAAAATCTCATTGGTAGTGTCAGAAAAATCAAATTCCATATATTTCCTTCAAACACAACCTCCTTAATATAGCCAGTGGGTCAGGGTACCGTGATGGGTGTAAAGATACTGTGCAGGAGAAAATATCTGGATATTTGGTGTACTGGAAAATGATGATGACATTGAAGAGGATACCTATGGGTAAAGGGCATTGCAGAACATAAATGTTACAACATTAAGTCGATGCATACATAATTGAGTGAGCACTTGAGATGTAGTAAAACAAACTACTACTCGCCAACAGATAGAAGAAACTTTCTCTTGAGAATGGTGTTGGTATTCATTTCCAAAGGTTTGGACAACTATCCAAGGGTTCTTGGTAACGGACGCTTCTCTAAATATTCTAAGGTTATACCCCGATTAATAAAGTCGTACACATTTATTAACGGTTTGGAAAGGTGTCTTTCTTTGATTTTCAAGGCTCCTTTTTAGATAATGTTAATCATTTGAAACATTTTACTTCCTTGTATATTTCAATTTTTTTCCCTTTATTGTGCCCAAATTTTAAAATTTTGGATTCAGTTCAAAATATTATCATATGGCAATTTAGTAACTAGACTCCTTCTCAATTTTACTTGGAAAGACTTCATTTTCCTTGTTCTCGTTTCATGTACTTTTAATGGTTAGGAATTCATCAAATGCATTACTGGTGGTGTAAATGACCTCAGTTGTAAAGGCACTTACAAAATAAATTACTACCACTGATAATTGGTTATGATTGAACTTGGATGATTCATTTGATAATATTATAAACATAATATATTCCAATTATAAAATTATTTTTCAGGTGTCTTGAATTACAGAAAAATAAGAAGGGTAAAGCTACTAAGATATCTGAAGGCTGTGGTAAGTCACTGATTTTGTTATCTTGCGAATTATTCCAATTCCCAGCCGAATTGGCATCCTGCTTTGTAGAATTAATATATTTCTCAGATTTGATATGTGAAGATTTGCATGTTATTGAAAACCTGATTATATATTGATTCCAGTTGTTTTTTCTTTTCAGTCTGTTGGTTTACATGTAGACATTGAGTTGTATGTTACATGTTCTTACATATACACATTATAAACTCATTAACTTTGGCATTAAATGTTGAAAAAAGGGTAGTTTGAAAGGCCCTTGTTAACACAGAGAAACAGCACCACTAGTGCTTATCAATATTATTTTCAGTTTGGAGCATCTCTTGAAGAAGCACACCATGTTTCAGCCTAACTGGTCTATTACTCTGTTTAGCATTCGTTTCAATCAAAAAGTTAAAAGATTTTGAAAAATGGATTTGAGGGAATTTAATATAATTTTATGTACATCAAGCTTTACATGCAAGGTAAATCACCTCAGGAGACCATAGTTAAACATTATAAACACTATGGTGAATCTGCAACTTTGATTATATTGGTTAATAAGTTGTTTCAAAATTTAAGTGTGGCTGAATAAACATAAGTGATGCTGGACGTTTTACATGCCTCGTTGAGGTTATCACTCCAGAAATCATTGCTAATCCAGTACTAGTATCAGTATCAGTAGTAGTATCAGTAGCAGAGAAAGCCGGCATCGGCATTAGCCTACTCTTTATGAAAGACGCCAAGGGGTCCGCAGCTTAACGTCCCATCCGACGGATGGCGTACTCTCGCAAAGTGCCCTCCACAAGCACCTCAAGTAGGGATTGAGATACCTCTGAAAAATATTCATCGCCACCGGGATTTGAACCCAGGCCCTCTGGGTGGGAAGCCAGTATGTTAGCCTCTGCACTATCTCGATCCCCATTGCTAATCCAATATTAGTAGTAGTTATTAGGGGAGGTGAACTACAGCTAAGGCCATTTGTGCCATTGAGAATGGTTGATTTGTTAATTAGTGCTAGTATGTTCAGGGGATGGAGTAAAATTTGGCATCAGCATAAGCCTACTCTTATAACATAAGGCACTAAGTGTTCACAATTTAACTTCCCATCCAATGAATGGCATACTCTGCTTAATGTGATTTTCACAGGAAGGCTTAAATAAAGATTAAAATATAAAGAATATCCTGCCACTGCTAGGATTCAAACCCAGGCTCTAGAGATGGGAACTCAGTAAACTAGCCACTGCACCAACCTGATCTTTGTGGTCCTCAAAAATCCTTTTCCATCACAGCTGGACTCTCTCTCACTCCTCTTCCGTTATGACCACAAAATGAATGGAGTTATGATTTCAACTCATTCCCCATCCTATTCTCCTGATTTGATTTCCTCAAACTACAACCTGTTCTCCATTATTAAGAAACGGCTGGTAGGAAGGAGATTTTATTTAAACAAGGTGACTGTGGAAACAAATGCTTATTTTGTAGAGTTGAAACATTCACAAAATTTAGATAGTATCGACAAACTGGAGCTACATTGGACCAAATACATAAGCTTAAAAGGGGATTTACATTGAAAAAGAAATTTAGATGCATTCAGTACATTTCAATTTTACTTGTACTTTTCAAACCACCATTGTGTTTATTTCATATTTAATCATTTAATACGTATAATGAAATTAAAATGTCTCAGCATCCTAGAGTAGATACACTGCATAATGTACCATGGTTATCAAAGGTAGTCCCTTCAGAAGGGATAATAACTTGCTTGAAATAGTGAAAGTAGACCTGGAGCATTACAAGGCTTTGGCTTCTTGCAGTATGTGGGATAGAATGTACCAACTTTGGGTGGTACAAGTTCCATAAATGTTGGCATGGAATACTGCCAGTGACAGTGCAATGCAAAGACTGGTAACCTTGCATAACATATCTCCCACTTATCATTGTTTGTCAAAATTGTATCGTAAATTGGGTCTGTAGGTTATCACATTAAAAAAAACCAACATTTCTATTTTTTTTAATTTGAAAAAGTAATTGAAATTTTAATCATCTGGGTATATACTATACATACTTGTACACAATAATCGACTTGAAGGATGCCAACTTTTTGTTTGTTATTCTTTGCTATGATTCGTATGATTTTTCACTGTTCATTGTAGGTACTCTATTGTTTCATATATTTCAATATTGTTGGCGGGTTGTGATAGTTGTGAGGGTTGAGGGTGGTTGTGGTCTCCGATGCCTCTCCATCCTCTTTTTGTTTATTTTTTTTTTAAATTTACTCATCAACTTCCCGAGATTCATCATATTACATCATTAGAGTCACCATATCATGGAAGATGTCTCACCACAAAATATTCAATTATATAATATTTTTCCTATTCAGTTATAATAATTGCTTTAAAATACGGAGCACCTAGAAACTAATTAAATTTGGTTTTAACAAAACTGTCAGCTTTTCATTTCTTAGTCACTTCAAGTTACACCACCTGAAAGTCAGCAATCTTTCCCCACTCTTGACCCTCCCTGACCAATAACATTTCTCTGCATCTTCCCATCAATCCTGCTAATTTTTTTCGTCCTTCTCCATACTTGTGTATCAACTGATAGATTAAACAGCAGCAATATTCATTTCGATTGTCTATGTGCATATTGAATTGATGACTCTTTATTTCCATTTTTCATAATGAATACAGGGGGATCATGCGAGCGGGTCATTAAACGTTCACGTACCTCTGCAGGCTGCCCATTTCTTCGGCCAGGGCCCCTAAAGCGCCTTACACAGGAAATTATAGTTGGTGATGGAGGTATAGCTGATGTGGAGGATCTTGTGCTTAAGGGAAAGAAAATTGGTGCTTGTCCTTATTATGCAGGCAGAGCAGCTGTGAAGGATGCTCAGGTTAATCATGCATTTTAACAAGAAATACCACAATTTATTTAATGTTCCCATTTAATATTAGCTTGATAGAGTAATAAATATTGAAATCTCACATATTTTGATCAAATTATAAGTTCTGTGATAAAGCTTATTTTTTGTAATTGTGTTCAAATTTAGTCATGTAAAAAAAAATTGTTGCACCTCATCATCAATCCTAAAAACTCAGTTTTGCCTGTTTTAAAGAGACAAATATTTCTAATTTTATTTTTGACGTTTTCTTTTCATGAGTTCTGCTGTAGGCTTAATGTAGCTGCTGTATATTTCATTTTATTCACAATGAAATTTTCCTCACAATGCAGATATTGCATCAAATATGTGAAATATTTGATAGGTGTTTTGTTTTCACTCAAATTTAGAGTCATATTCTAGATTAACAAACATTTGTTTAAGGGCTGAAACATTAATTTTTCAAAACATATGTATCACCTAATTTATCTTTGCAATCAACATTTTTTATTTGAATCCACTAAACCTTCACTCAAGAATGCATTTCATTTTTAAATTTATCTCTAAACAGAAAGGAATATGAAATGATTCTTTAATTTCATCAAAATATTTATTTAGGTGGTTGTGGTGCCCTATAATACACTTTTCCATCGTTCGACTAGGAATGCATGTGGTATACAACTTAAAGGAAATGTAGTGATTGTTGATGAAGCTCATAATCTCTTGGATACTGTGGAACATATTCACAGTGCAGAAGTTGCTGGAAATCAGGTAAGACTTTTTTAACTTCTCTATGATTTATTAAAATTGTAGAAGTTGTAATGTAGTGAGAGATTCATACATAATTCTCTATAGCTGCTATGAAACTGTGAATGTATTTCACGATTGTGCTCAGGATACAATATGTGCCATATATTTTTGGTTACAAAGTTTCATCATGTGCAAGAAAAAACATTAGCATCATGGAAAGTAAATATTATTCTTTCATATTAGGGTACTTCATAAGGGTAAAAGTTTTAAAGTGTTTGAAAATTTGTTTGCTAGCCAGGAAAGGTGATTTTGTTTTAAATTGAAGAATTATTGTTGGCATAAAGTAATTATTGCTTTTTGTATTTATCTTTCATAATACTCATTACCTCAAAGTCTGTAACCATTTGTGTTTGTTCCAGCTCACCCATGGTTATTCTCAGCTAAAACAATATCAGCAGCGCTACAGTTCTCGATTCACTGCGAAAAATCTGTTAAATCTTAATCAACTCATGTTTGTTATTGGAAAGCTAATCAAAGTGCTTGGTAAGTTTCTTAAAACTACAGATTATATATCATTTAATACTAGTAGGAATTACTTTAGATATTTAGTTTTTTAGTCTTCGTTAAATTGTAAAAGAAATTGTTGCTTGACATAAAGAATTGCTGCTGTATAAATCCAAAGTACAATTAAGCATGGGTTTTCATTGTGATGAACTTTATATTTTTTGGAATTTTTCTTGAAATAATTAACTATCTTTGCTTGATTGCATTAAAATTTCTCTCTAATTAATTGCTGATTCCAGAATATTCCAGTGATTTGCCGATACCATTTTTCACTAGCCCAGCTTAGCCACTTTCCCTCTCTTTTGGCTTATTATGCATCATTGACATTGAATCAGAAACATTTTTAAATGATTGGCATAACCAGTGAACAGTTTGACCAAATTAGACATGTTGACTGTGGGCTTGGGATCAAATCAGGTTAATAGCTCTAGGAACCCCCAATTTCACCTGAGAGTGGTTTTTTGAACACCAAGTGGTCCTTGGAAACTTCATAGGTTAATGAACTCACCTTTTCAGACTGATGTGTTAATTTCATACCATTAGACCTAGTATGAGGTAAGTTGACACCCTTTCCTTTCAAAATAGTTTAATAATAGTAGCTAACACTCTTGGAAATGTGAAATTTATATTTTTAGAAATTTTCAATACTAACTTTCTGAAAGGAAATAGGATCTTCTTAATTGACACATTGGTTTCATCATACATTTTTGCCCTATGTTCCATCACCTTTGAATATAATCTTGGATTTCTCTTTGACAAGAATGTGTGGATACATTAAATACTATTTAAACCAGAGGCCTTCAAACCTTAAGTGATTCAAGCCATTGTTATGTTTTCATGAGAATTAGCCACTCATGCCTTTCTATGTTTTTTTTGCTATTCATAAATATTTAGTGTTGTGCAAGTGTAGTGATTCATGAATTCCAGTAAATACTCTAGTCTGGCCATCAAATTTCTCAGTGGGTGTGTCATCAGAATTTACCCAAAGCTCATGCAAAAGATATTGAAATGTAATGAAATAGTTGACTTTGTAATTCCACACACTTTTTCCACACACAAAAATCTCATGCAAAAGATTGGAAAACTGGTTTGAGTTTGCAGGATATGATTTACACTCCTGCTGGGGTATTCTGGTTGCTTAACAGCATGAAGGTAGTTCAAAATACCAAATCCATGAGAAAGTTCTACTTATGATAAAGTGACAGAAGTACAAAATGACATCAAAAAATGAATCGAAAGTTTTTAATTGGCGATTGTCAAGCTGAAATACAGTTCCACCATAGGCCTGAAAAATATTCCTGCTGTAGCTTTTCAGCCTGAAGCCAATAGTTTAGAATTCCTTATCTTAACTTAAAAATCTTTGAGTTTTTAGATAATAGATAATTTAAATGATCATTTTGTTCATTTAAGGTTGAACTCTTAAATTTACAGAAGGGACTTAGAAGGATGGTCAGATAACTTAAAAAAGTACACTTTTATGGAAATGCTGCATGTTTTAGTTTTTGAGTCATTGCTCGAAGGATGACACTATGTGAGGGTTGTTTAATGAAAAGTGATCATGAAAATTTTATTCCCATGATTTAGTGAGCAAAAATTAAATTATATATCTATAATTAAAATAATGTGTAGTACATATGTTGTACAAGTTTCATTGATTAATTTAAAGTAATGCATCATTGGAAGCATTTGAAATTTGAAAGAAGTTCAATTTGCTTACAGCGATCACGGAGGTAACATATGATGTTACAAGCTGCATGATAATTTGCTTTTGCCAGAATGAATTATCATCAAAGGCCTTTTTAATGATACAGGAAGTTTATAAAGAGTCTGTTCTTCCATACAGCACCACCTAGCAGATGATTTAAAGTGTTTACAGAGGGGGAACAATTTCAGAGATGGGTGGGCCCGGAGTTCCAGTCATTAATATCACTGAAATAAGCATTAATGCCTCCACTGCAATGTTGAGAGAAAGTAGTTGAATGATGCTAAGAGATATTGATGAGAAATATTGAAGATTTCAGTGGGTGACAGCCACTCACTAGTAAGAGCAAAATTGCTCATGAGATGTGTTTGTGCTCAGTGAGTACTGTGAAACCTGCGGAATTATTAATATCTCACAAAGATTAATGTGAGTAGTGTTCAACGGACCAGATCCATCCCCATGTAACTCTTTTCTGTTCCCCAATGTGAAGAAACACCTTTGTGGAAAGAATTTTCAATCAGCAGAAGGGATAGATAAAATTAACATTTCTACTTGAAACAATTGCCACTGGTATAATATTGGGGCCAAATTGATGAAACATGTTCTGCATATATATTGTAAATCAAATTGAGATTTTTATCATGATATTAAATTTTTTCACAGTAATTATGGTCACTCTTTATTGAACAGTTCTTTTAAATTTTAAATGTGGATAATGTTTTTTAAATGCACCTCAAAAACAGCAAACATGCAGGGCCCGCTATTACTGCTGTCCACTGTATTGGTGCCCAGCATCCCTTTAGCATGCATTATTAAGTTGAAGCAATTCAGCGCTAGAAGGGTCTGTTTGACATAAATAATGTATACAATTTGAAGCAAGGAACGTTTATGGTTGAAAAGCAGTCCTCTCCAGTTGCCCAATCAACATTCTTTGTGTAGTGCACCATAGTGTTCTGGAAAGGACCTTGTTCTGTAATTGTAGGATGATATTTTAATGCATGCTTTATGTTGAAGGTGGTGTTCCAGATGGTAATCCAATGGATATTTCTAAGGGAGGTCCTTCAGCTACTAAGTTACTGTCATTACCGGACTTTATATCTGTCGCTGAAATTGATAGTATGAATCTCTTTAAACTGCTTGAATTTATTACCAAAAGCAAAGTAGTGAGAAAGGTAAGTTCATTATTTAGGTTTTGTAATTTGTTTTAGCCATTTAGTTTAATCTTACTAAAGTTCAGTTCCATATTTTTTGAAATCTAGAGTACTAGTTCACTTGTCTTCAAGTACATAAGTACAAAGGAAATGTGGAACATTCTCTCTGTATTTATATCCTTGAAGACAGGTTAATTTGTTGCTTTTTATTGCATTGCTGTCCTTGCTATTAATGTTTGTTGATTAATGTGTTCATTTTCATGAAGTATTGTGTTTAATTACTTTTAAATTACGGCTAATGTTTTCATCAGTGAATTCAATACAATCATGAAGGTACTCGGTTATAATACAAGAAGAAATTGATTTTTATTTTGTGTAATATTCATTTCATCTTTTGAAATTTTCTAAAATGGTGAACTTTTAAAAGGTTATCTCCATTCAAGAACTCCTCTAATTTTGTCATACATACCTGTAGGAAATGGCCCTAGGTTCCTATTACATGTAAAGTATAATAAGATATTTAAATCACTTACTGGAATCCTTCAACAAAATTGAACCGACAAACAAATGTGAATTCAATTCTTAGCAATGGGAAGTTGATGACATGCCATCAACATGCTTCTGAATATGAAGTAAATGGCTTTTTTACTCACACATGAAATAATAACTCAATTTTCTCATTATAGAAGGATTTTACTTCACCATTTATCCATTGCATTTACACATTTATTTCGGTATTCATTCAATGTGAGTTTTATTCACATTTTCTTGCTCTGTAGCTATGAATGTTGGCTCTGTTTAATAAAAGAGAATACTTAAAACTGAATAGATACCAAGTGATGATTAAATAAAGTGGGACAAGTATATGAAACATCTGTGCAACAAAATGGTCAAAGTTAGGTTTAATAATGTCTGACACTTTTGCAAAAGTAAGATGGCAATTGGAGATATTGAATGAAGTATTAATGGAGTCCCTGAAAATGGAAAATTGCTTAGCAAGAATAATGTGTTATTATTTGAAAAGAACTTATTCTTTCACACATTTTGATAAAATATTTAAAAGCATCAATATATTGAAAAAATTTTAATTTTTTACCAAGCTTCATTTGATTACTATTATTGAAATGTGATATATACATTTTAGATGTTATAAAATTGAAGGGTTTGTGATCCCACCAGTTGGCAGTGAACTCGTTAACATATTTTGTTTTACCTTCATCATTTTTCTTCTGATATTTTCATTAAAGTAGTTCCTTTTTCTGTTCTACCTCTACTTGTGAAGTATCCAGCCTCTAACAGTGGGTATTGATTTTAGCTTCAGGGATTTTCTGAGGTTTATAGTGCAAAGAGTGATGGGCAGAATGGAAATAGAGCTTATAAGGACCCCAAGGCAGTTGGAATTAAGGCATTCTTGAAAGAAATATCCAACCAGTCTAAGGAAGGTAATGAGAAGCAATCACCCAAAAAATAATTTTATATCACATTAATTAAAATCTTGAAACTTGAACACTATTGTTCTTAATGCAATGAAGTATATTGAGTAGTTTCATGCATGATGTGGGGGAAGCCAAGCATAATAAAGAATGGACAGTAGCAATTTTCTACTTAAGGTTTATTGTACGACCAAGTTTCAATGTATAACATCATTTTCAGGTACTGTGGCCTTACATCACCTGAAGATGACGTAATGCATCGAAACCCTGTTGTAAAATAAATCTTATCTATTTAAAAATAGCGCTACTATCTGTTCTTTATTGCAATGAATCATGGGAAATCTGTGACAACTTTTAAACTGTGGCTGGGAGATTCTATTTTAGCTCATTGATTTTAATTTATTTTGGTGAGGAACACATTTTACAATATTTTATATAAATTTCCATGTGTATATAGAAAGACAATTCATGATTAACATTTTTCATGATAAAAATATTTCTGGTTTGTGTTATTATTATAAATAATGTAAAATTTATTGGGCTTTCACTATGAAATTAAAGCTTTTGCTGTGTGCATATATGTACAAGGTTTGGTATAAAAAGTATTATTGAACGAACTTTACTGTGGATTTTAGACTGCTTTAACATACAACCTCTTCTCAATATCTTTCCCATCTGCTTCTTTGAATTTTCCCTTAGAACTCTCTCCCATCTTCAACTGTAAAAAAAACACTCCTATGTTTGTCTTCCTCTATGTATTTTATTTTTTCCATTCTCTTTCTCAAACTCATTCAACTCAAATCCCTGAATGGTACAACAATAAACTCTGTATACATCTTGCTAATATTTCTGTACTATTTTTCACATAGGTATTCCGGGTCATCAACCCCCATTTTCTTGGTAACTGCTGCTATCACCAATGTTGTTCTTACCCTTATTTCCCTCCTACTGTGTCCATTTTCATCCAAAATAATGCTCAATTGTGCTGATGATCCGAGAGCATTGGCCCAGCAAGTCGAAAGATCTGTGGTTCAAGTCCTGGTCAGTGAAATATCTTTTCACTTGTGATCTGCTCGATTCCGCCTTCCCCACCTCTCTTGGGTTTGCCTTTTATATGTGTTCCTTTCCTTATATCTATTCCCATGTAAATGAGTATATGTTCGCCATATGGCGAGCTTTCGTGTTTGAATGTGTACTTGTATATATGCATGTATATATATTTTAGATTAACTATCAGGAAATATTTTGAATTAATTGAATCAAATAAAATATTAATGGAACATCATGTTGTCATTCATGAAATAGCCTAAACCTTTTTTGGAAAATAGTGAACCTTCTCTGAATATTCAAAATTGTTGAATGATGTTGTTGATTCTTTGTGGATTTGTTTCATTGTGTGAATAATTTTATTCTTACCTTTTTCAATGCAGAGAAAAATGGTGAATCAGTTGCAGTGGTTAAGGAAGGCCCAGTTGATGAGAAGTGTGGTAATAACCCTCTCCTTCCAGTCATAGCTTTCCTTGAAGGACTAACTAACCGAGCAGAAGATGGTAGAGTGGCCATATCTCGTGCTGTTACTGTTGGGAAAGGAAGTCTCAAATTTTTACTGCTAAATCCAGCCTCACATTTGTCTGATATTGTTACATTGCCCAGGTTTGTAATATAATCCAACAAAATTGTGGAGAAAAACATTTTTAAATGCCCTTATATACCAAATGTAGAAATTATTTTTATCGTCTGGATATTATTCTTCATGTGTATGAAATTTGGTTGATAGTCAGCATGAAACATGTCGACTTTGGTGATATAAGTTTTTCTGGTTTATTTATGGTAAGGTAATCAACTTTTGAGGTGTGCTTTTTGTGAAGCATTTTGTTGGTCTTAGTGAATACAATGGTCTCTCTAGGAATTATTTTTTTTGTTTATTTAATGTACCAACTACTAAGGGAGCTATTCTAAAATGGAATTATGATTGTAAAATGTAATTTTCACTGTCATAAGCCAAATTTCAGCTCTAGCATTGGCAGAAATGTTACGTAGGACATAGTATTATATACTGGCCAGTATTAGTTACCACTAAATAACCACCACTGTGTAAATTAATTACTGGTATCAAAGGCCTAATTAAAATTCAGCATACTAAATGAGGCCCTGGATTTTTTTCACCTATTACCTACCATCTCTCAACTATGATAACTACTTAGAAAATTCCATAAAGAGTAACCTCCTGTGTATTGTGGACAGATTGATTTGCAGTTACTATGCCTGGTATTCATAAAAATTAATGAAGAAAATGTTTACTTTGATTATGTCTGTTAAGGTAAGAGATACCATGTGCATCTTATAAAGTAAACAGGTCCTCTACTGCTTCAGTTTCACTAATGTATAAATCACAGAGAGATTTCATGCTTTTAGTTGAACACTGTGGATATATTTTCATTAGTTTGTGATGGAAGTTTTCACGAGGAACAAAAAGTTCCTTTTTGAATCAATGTTTATTTTGATGTTCTTCAGCTCCAGTGGAAGATGAGTCATCCAATAGTTCAAACAAGCAGCTGCTTACATTTTGATAGCAGAATCAGGCAATTAAAACTCAATAGCTGATTAGCTGACCTGTCAATAGACCAGCAAAAGCTTCACTAATGGCTTGAACCAGAAAAGTGTCAAATCTTTCTCCTGCTATCATGTTTATTAACATCAATATACTTCTTTCTTTCTGGAAACTGTACATTTCATTGTTTTTTTCAGATCTCTTGTTTTAGCTGGAGGTACAATGCAGCCTATCTCTGAATTCAAGGAACAGTTATACTTATCATGCATTGATAATCGAAATAACGTTTCCAAATCCTGGCTGAAATCTCGAGAAGATCAAAGGTGCAGTATATACTGGGTTCTTTAATCTTTAATACAAAGATCATTTTAAGAGTTGATTGTACTGCTCACTTGGTCCAAAGCTGTTTGGCATGTGAAATGTACACGTACGGAGTCAGAAAGCCAGTTCTTTTTACTGCCATTCTAAGTTCCTCAGGAAATCCTGGTATTCAGTACAATCACTTGTCTTGAATTCAGCTAAAGGTATATTGAGGTATCATCGAGATTTGAACCCATTACCCAAAACCAGGACACAAGTACACTGGAATCCCATCTCATAATACCCATGTAGTGATGTGTATTATAATCTTTTAATTTGTTAAGGGTGAACTTTTAATGTTTTCATTTTTGTATTAATTATAATTTTATCAATGGTAACATTAAAAAAAAAAGGTCAACACAGTTGCTTGAGTCCCTATGGTGCACTGGCAATTCTCAGGAAGTCCATTAGAGTTGCTTTTCTTCCCACTAAGGAGTTTCTGAAATTTCTCAGGATTTTACCTAATCCCTCTCACTTGTGGCTATTTTAAATTTTACTTAACACAAGCTGTCGTGTCCTCTATCTGAACCCAGAAATGAATTAAAACATCATCTCATAACCTCTTCCTGACTGAAGTTCACTGAAAAGTGACCTTTCTGCATTATTATTCACAATAACTTACTGCTGTGATTTAAAAAAGTTGAAAATTTGTTGTCTAACTTGATTTGATGGTCAGATTTTATTTTATTGACTTGTTTCTGTACTGTTTTAGATCTTAAAGTCAAACATTTATAACTTTAACTCTTCTTTGTATCTCAGTTTTTATATCACTAACATGTTGCCTGTGGGATGTAAGATCTTTATCCACAAGAAAATTTGTGAAAATTGAGAAATTACTATGGCACATATTCCATATCAGATTGGAATCAAGGGCTGTATCTGGAAAACTGGAAAAAATCAGTTTTCTCTTGCAACTGGAATGCCTTTAAGAATTCTATTTGTTGGAAGATAAACCTTCTTTCTACATGATCTGTAGTCATCATCCTATTGTTGAAGGTTGCCTTGAAGATATTGATGGCTTACTTTTATTTTAGGAAAAATATCAACAAGAATCAGGATATATCACTAATAGAAGATAGAATATTAGAATTTTCCTGTGGTCATGTGGTTCCAGCTGAAAATGTTATGCCAATGGTCATCCTTAGAGGCCCATCAGGAAAAGTTCTTGACTTTTCTTACCAGGAAAGAACCAAACCGGAGACAGTGAGTTGACCCTTAAAGTTTATTTACTGATGAATAAATTGTTGATTACTAATTACAAGGTACAATCAAGTTCTAAGATCTCCAGATTTTTTTTCTACCACCAACTAGATGTAGGAGGTGTAAGCATTCCCCAAAATTCCAGTACCCGATTCCTGGGAGTTATCCTGCATAGAAACATGTGTTGGGAGGAACACATTTTCAAATTACGTAGAAGCTTAAGTTCCCCATGCCTTCTCATTAGAAATATTAGATATTCTGTAAATTTAGAGGTCCTTCACTCCATTTATTATAGTGAATTTTATTCTCGTTTTACTAAGTATCCTCTTCCGGGGTTCCTCTCCCCATGCGGCCATAATCTTCATAATCCAAAAAGGATTATATGTATTATGAGCAATGTTTCTTGTGATGCACCATGTAAACCTCTCCTCTAAAGACTTGGTTTATTACCAGTACTTGCATTTATATATTTAATGTCATCTTGCACGCAAAGGGTAATATTTCTCAGTACAAGTCCAACCACGATTGCCATAGTCACTATACGAGGACCTGCAATGTCCTGCACCAGCCATTTGTCTGAACACACAATACTGCTCATGGGCCCAAAACAATGGGCTTAAGGTTGTTCAATAAACTTCCCCATGAAATCAAGTATGAAACAAAAGTCCCTTTTTTCAAGAAAAAGCTGAGAAAAAGTCGACTTAATACACGTTATTATGTATTAAGTCGACTTCCACCACATCACGCCTTAAGCTATAGAATTAATGATGTATGAAGTTCATCTATAAAAGTTAATATTTTGTAAAATCATTTTTAAGTCTTGATGAAGGTCTTTAAACAAATTTAAATAATTTCAGGTAAATGAACTTGGCCGTGTGCTTCTTAATATGTGTAATGTTATCCCAGCCGGTATTATTGTGTTCTTTCCATCATATGATTATGAGAAGTTTGCATATGAGATGCTGGAAAAAAAAGGAATCCTTACCAAATTGGAACTCAAAAAGAAGGTAGAAAATTTTGCTAGAAGATATTTACTCTGGGGAGCAAAATAAATTGAATTGAAATGTGTTGGTGTCCATTTTAGGTCTTCCAGGAACCAAAAAAATCTTCAGACGTTGAAAAAGTTTTGGAAAGTTACACATCATCAATCGAAAGCACTAAAAATGGTAATTCTTCCCTAACTGGTGCCATCTTACTAAGTGTAGTGGGTATGTATACTCTTCTTTTTATCAAATGTAATAAATCATGCCATCTTGGGAAATTTAAGTGCTGAATATGCACTTAAACTATTTGGAATTCAAAATGTTTCTGACTATTGTCTGTGATTTGGTTAAATAAAATTTCAGAATATATTTTTCATTCTTGAAATTTAAAATTCTTCCTTTGTTTTAAATAAGTTGCATTGGAACTCATATATGTATTACCCTTTCCTGTCAGATAGAATGTTAAAATTTGACTGTATGAATTCAATGTGGTGATGCCTATAACATGTGAGTGTTACTTGAGCGATTTTGTTATAACTATTCATAGGATTAGTGATTTGGTGTTCTCAGCAGCCTGAACTACTGGTTAACTACATTTTTTGTTGAACCATGAATTGGAATTTAAAAAATGTTTCAAATGAATCTTTCAAAGAATTTTCAATGCCCTCTAGTTTTGAGTAATGACAGGCAAGTTCGCATGAAGTTATGTATTTTTGTTTAGTGTCAGTAAGTGTAATATCGGGTAGAAATAAAGAAATTTTTTGTTTGATATTTCCTGGGGCTAAAAGAAATAGTGTAGCCTAATTATCTATCCTTGGGGTAAATGCTTACTAAAATGTCATTTCTTTTAAATTAGGTGGGAAGATGAGTGAAGGAATAAATTTCAGCAATGATCTTGGTCGCTGTGTCATCATGGTTGGAATGCCATACCCAAACATGCATTCACCTGTCTTGCAGGAAAAAATGGCCTACCTAAATGCACATTCAGTATGTATTAATACTATTTAATTACAATATCAGTTTACTGTCATAATGTTAGAGACTAGCGGCCATTTACTCTGTAATGATCAATTCCAGCCTGCGTAATGTTGAGTTTCCCACTGGCATGGGTGTAGGTCCTGTAATGAACGGTTAGTTCCTGAATTTGATCCTTTTCATTTTCCTCTTATGCTGTGAACCTCTAAGAGCTTGAATGGAATAAGATGTTCGGATAAATACTGGGCATACAATGCCACAAAGTAATTGCCATTGTTACTCTTTTCACTTAAATTGCTGTTACAGCATCTATGAACTTCCTGAAACAAACTGAATTTTAAGAAATGGCTTTTGTATGCTGATTTCATAGAACAGATCTTAGAATTGAAAACCATGTGGTTTGTATCTTGTGTCAAAAACTTTTCCCTTGAAATGCTCTTAAAACTTGACCTGAAGAGGATTTTCTCCAATTCGTGTCTCAAATGTTTGATTTCTGTTACAGTTACCTCCAAAAGTCTGTTTGTTCTGATTAAAATAAGTACACAGAAATTCAATTGTTATTCTATAATCTAAAGCAGTCCATGAACTGATTTTGGAAATATTTTTAAAATATTTAATCATTTGAGATTGATAATATACCACTTAAGGTAGTTCTTACACAATGTTATTTTCCCTTCCATTTTTTATCTGAGTACTTTATGATTGGGAGACAACCGATAGCATGGAAAATATATTGAAAAGAGGTATAAGTGGAGGGAGTATTGCAGAAAAAGTAAAAGTTGAGGAAAAATAGTAAATGTCTTGTGTCACAAGACAAGATCTGATTTCAGCTATCAGAATAAATAGGAAAGCAGTCATTTGATGAAATTGTAAAATTGAAAGTGCTGCAATGGTTAGCATGGGATTACTTTTGGATAATTAATGCTAAAAGGAATGTAGAATGGGTTGCACTCTCTTTAGAAGTCTACAACATTAACCAAACAGTGATAGGGGCCCATTCATGAGATGGAGATATTGACGTTTATGTGAATGGAAGATTTAATACAAAAAATTACTCCCATGAGCCTCCACAAAATACAAGCCAAGGCCAGAAGCCTGTTTCAGACCTTGGAATCATGTTCAGGAGATGATTATGCGGAAAATGTTCAGGTTAGTCATGGGATAATTGAAAAAAAAAATTTTCCTTGCATAATGCACGTACCACATTAAATAATATAGTTTCAGACATAACATGGAAATCCTTTACGATGAAAGGAGATACTTGGCTTATCCACCCAAAATAGTTTTCATTTGGCTTTGGTTTTTTGCGAACTAACATGTTTAGACCTGAAGATGTTATGCTGTAATGAAACCTAGGTTATATTAGAACTATATTAAGTGGAAAAGTCAAAGTGTCTTTGTTCATCATTATGTACCACAGGAGAAGCAGGAAGTGCAGATGAAGATGGTGCCCAAGAATTTGATGAGTGTTGACTCTTTAATTAAAGAGGAAGGTTATCAACGTGAACGAAGGTTCTACGTAGAAGAAACTGGTTTTCAATGGAAATGTATGCCTAATTGTATGTACAGGAAGCAAAAAAGAATCCTGGTATTCAAAACTTTTAAGGATCCGTTCATTTTGTGGCAGGGTGAGAATTCTGCTGGATTTAAGCTGAAGTCTTATCTCATTTATCATTCAGAAAACTCTCATGCATTAAAACCCATCAATAAGCTTATGCTGCCCGGTTTATTACCCTTCAAATCATAAAATTTAGATGACTCAAGTACTGTTCGAAGATTGGTTAAAAAACTACTTCATTCCAGAAACTCGTGAATATTGTGCAGAGGAAGGTATCCATTTCAAGACTTTATTAATGGTAAAAAATGCCCCTGGCCACATCTGGATGACCATCTTTATTTTAAGTGGTTTTTATGCCACCCAATTCATTCAATTCATGGATACCGCTCAACCCAAGGGCCTGGATCATGATGCTACTTAAGGATTCAGGGCTCACTGCCCTTGGATGACATTCACATAAGCTATTGAAGCGATAGATTCTGATTTGTCTTTTTGAGACTTTTGGAAGTAATACAACATTCTTCATTGTATCAAGAAAATTTCAGCCGCGTAGGGATTGGTGTGGGTCGAGGTAGTCCAGGGGTAGAGCATAGGACTACTGACCTGAGGGCCTGGGTATGATTCCCAGGCAAGCCTCTGTGGGCACCTGCAGCTCCACCCAAGCTATGTGATTTTTTGGTTACCAGATCTTCCTGGGAAGCCATAACCAGCACAGGCAAAGGAACTGGCCCCCCTACCCTGATGTGTGAATTTCACACAGCGTCAGGCTTATCACTGGCTGAACTCTACCATCACCTACCAAATCAACATTTTAACCTTGTTTATGGTTTTTTATAGGGATTTGTAGCATAGAATTTAATGCCAGGAATTGAAAAAAAGTGTCTTAAAATGTCATGTGATTGGTGCATTTGAAGGATGTGAAAAAGTAGAGGAGATGGAAGTCATTACAGTAGAAATTGTTAAATTAGCAAAAAATCTTAAATTGGACCGTAGAATTAAAGGTGTAGAAGAGATGCAAGATTGTGAGACAGATAAACTTTCAAGTGAAGAGTTAGTTGGATTGGAAGCACAGAGAGTGGTGAAAGAAAAAATGAAAGTGGGAGAAGAAAAGCCAGATAAGGGTTATCAGATTATTTTTCATATCTGATTAAAGTTCTTGCCAATTTAAAGGGAATGGGCCCTAACGTTGAATGATTTGCATAGATTGAATGCATCATTCTGTGTATTGTCTATGCAAGATTCTGTACATTGCCATCATGAGATAAACGGGTGTGTTCCAAAAGAAATCAATTGAATTTTTTGCGCCACTCCTATTGGCCTGAGTAGCATCGAACCACTTGGAGTGGGTGGGGGGGGGGTAGTCCGTGAGTTCCTGCCCAAATACCAGGTGCCAACGCTGCCCCACTACGCACCAGATCACTTAGTGAAACCAATATTATTATAATGAAAATGAAACGTAAAAGATAAAAAAAATGTAAAGAATTGAAAAACTAATCACAAGGATGATAAAAAGATTAGAATAGTTTATTAATAGTTAATCAGGTGCATTTCTAAGATATGCACTATCTTTACCAAAAGCCTCTAAGCAATCCCTTTTTTGCTGAAAATTGGGTGAGAAAAGTGAGAAACATTCATTATATTGGTATTTAAAGATGGCAGGCTCTCAAGTGTCTTAAAGCAATGTAAAACTACTGCAGCCTAATCATCTGCCTGTCATTGAATGCCAACATAATGAATTTTCCCAATCCTCCATTCCTTAGTGACTGCTTTCAGACTTCAGGAAGTGATAGTACTCAAATTTTAACTTTTCAGTCAATGCCACAAGCAGGACAAAGATACTATGAATCCTTATGCATGAAAGCAGTTAACCAGTCTATTGGCCGCTGTATCCGACACAGAGGAGATTATGCTGCCATGCTGCTTCTTGACATGCGCTATGCCCGTTCCCAAACCCAGGCTGCACTGCCAGCATGGCTGTGTAATTCTGTCACTGTACAGCAGACATTTGGGGGGGCCTTAGGATGCATCAACAAGGTGTGTGCAGTTAATATATAGTATTCACTTTTTTATGTTCTTAAGAAATATTAAATCACTACAGTTGAATCTGAAATGCCTTGATGACCATATTGAGATTAAAATTTTTCACAATGAATTATTTTGGCTAGTTACTGCAAATCTATGAATAACTGCCTTAGAAAATCATGACTGTGAAATGATAACAAAAAAGATTAGAATGAGATGAGCTCTACCCTCTTCCTTTTTATAAAAACCAACCTTCTCCTTATTTTGGTGAAAGTAGCAGAAGATAGGAGATTTTTATGAAAAATTTACGTTTTAAAATAAATGGTTTAAATTCAAAACTTTAATATTAAAAAATATCTCAAATATGATTTATTACAGTTTTTCAGGGCTAAAATTTCATTACAAAAATGAAATGACTGAACTGTGTCACATGTCTGTCTCCAGATGCTTCAGAAGGTTTTACCATATTATTCCAGCTAAAGTGGTGCTGAAAAAGATCTTTCATGTGACCTGATTATGAGCATGATTTACATAGAAGAAATTTAATTCCTCATTTTGGATTAGAGGTTTGTTCATAGTATTTTTTTGTGTGCATGTTCACCTTTAAGATCATTTCTGACGTTAGTGACGTTATTGCTGTGATACATGTAAATAAGTTGTGGATGGCACTTATTTAAGTGGTGTGAAAGAATTCAAGATGCAAGGCAGTCTCTGTTGCCTGTGAAAACATTTTGTCATAAAACTGAATTTTTACCAGAATTGGCCTTTCCAGAAGTTTAAAAGTGAATTCTGTTAGACCAAAATATCAAACAATGCTTATGTTACTGAGCTTTTATACTTACTTCAACTGGGGACTACTCCGATTAAAATATGATGTATTTAAATCTAATTGTTTATTTATACAATTATTGTTATAACTTTTTTTCTTTTGAGGTAAAATATTCTCTGACAAATTATGTATCCTGGAAATCTGAGGGGATCGAGATGGTGCGGGGGCTAACGTACTGGCTTCCCACCCTGAGGGCGCGGGTTCAAATCCCGGCGGTGTTGAATATTTTTCAGAGGTATCTCGATCCCTACTTGAGGGGCTTTGTGGAGGGCACTTTGAGTGAGTACGCCGTCCGTCGGATGGGACGTTAAGCCGCGGACCCCTTGGCGCCTTTCGTAAAGAGTAGGCTAATGCCGACGCCGGGTTTCTCTCCACCCTTCATCCTTTCCTGTCCTTACCCTATGGCGCAAATGACCTTAGCTGTCGGTCGCCTCCCCTCAAAACTACTACTACTGGAAATCTGATATGAGTACAGTGTTTAATTAGAATCAAGATATAATGAGCAATACTCATGGTAAAGTTAATTGCACTACATGTAAAGTTAACCAGTAATAGCAAAACCTACATATAGCTTCCACATTTGCCATTCCATATTACATGTAATTTAGAATTTGTGCAATAATGGAAATAAAAATTGTATCAATATTTTTTGATTTGGCATAAGCATTTTATACTGTCTACCGTACTCATTCTTACTTTCTGGCTGTATATCCTTTTCTTTTGTTGCCTATGGGGCAACCATCTCATTCTGGCTATGAAGAATCACACCATCATAGCTTGTAAATGGATTTGGATCAAAATTCTGGACACACACAATCATCTACCTTCTCAATCAATTTTTTTGACAGAAGTCAGCTACTGGTTAAAGTGTTTAGTACCAGTTGTATCAGCAGCAAGTTTAAGTTTTTTATTAATGTGGAAGCTGAATACATTAGTGGGATTAAAAATGATCTGATAACTGACTAACTTGGATCAGGGAAAATACATGCATGGATAGGCTGTCCAAGTGTGCCAACTTGATCTGGGGGATATTTGCTAAAATAATTACTTCATTATTAATACTCAAATGAAGGAAATGGGGCAATGCTGTCCTAATACTTCCTAGGATCCCTGACAAACTGTGGTGGATGCAGAGGTTTATTACACTATTATTATGTTCAGGGGAAAAAATTCTATCCCTTAGACTTACCTTTCTGCACAAAATAGAGCCTAGCAACAAGGAGAGCTCGATTTTTTACTTAATTATTACCTTTAACTTTATTATCTAGTAAATTTATGTTTGAGGTAGGATTTGGATGGACAGAGACAATACAACAAGTTTCTTTGCTGTCACTCGTTTTTTTTCCTTTCTATCCATTTCAAATTTTCCATCCTTCACAACCAAAATTCAAATCCTTTTATTGTTTATTAATACAAAATAAGTGTAACACTTTTATGTCCAATTCCAAGAAACTACAGGAGATGCCACAACTGTAACTTTTTACGGAGTTATCCACAAAGTGTGAGTTACAAGCAAAACTTTTAGTGTAAAAATCATTCACCTATGTCCACCTGAAGATGACATTGCTTCAAAGCGTAGATCGTATTAGTAAAATGAAGTGGATTTCTCAGACTTTTTACACCCTACTCCGTTTATTTCCTAATTCTTTTCTGTCATATGAAAGTGACACATTCTGAAGGAACTTCTCTCACAATTATCAAATTAGCAACTCATTGTCCCTTATACATAGTTGTGGAACACTATTTTATGAGGGCGGTCCCAGAAGTGCCCGACCAAAAAAAAAAACTTTTGGGAAAAAATTTATTTATTTTTCATCATAATCTCCTTTCAGCTCCATGCACTTTTCCCAGTGATGTTCGATAATTTTAATATGATAAGAACTGTCTTGGTCCTCAAAATAGCCATTAACTGCCGACATCAGTTCTTCACAGTTTGAGCCATTTTTTCAAGCTTGTGAACAGAAAATACTCCAAGGGGGCTAAATTTTGCAAATAGGGTGTATGAGGTAGCATTTCAAACTTCAATTCATGAATTTTGGAATTGCCATAGCAAATTTGAGGGCTGGTGCATTGTTTTGATGAAACAACACTTTTTTCTTGGCAAAATGCAGCCACTTTTGCTTGATTTATTTGCTCAAATGTTGCAATAAGTTTGCGTAATACTCACCATTTATAATTTTTCCTTTTTTTCTAATTAGTCAATGAAAATTACGTATCCCACGCACATCCCAAAAAAATGATGCCATGACTTTGCCTGCAGATGAAACGGTCTTCGCCTTCTTTGGAGGCGGTTCTCCCTTTGGAATCCATTGATCCAAATCCATTCATTTGTTTTGGGTGTGAAGTAATGGACACATATTTCATCCATGGTTATGAAACGGTTCAAAAGTTCTGCTTTGTAGCAGTAAAACTTTGCTCAACAATCAATTGAACCTTCTTTCAGATGCCTGTTTTGCTCGAGTGTGAGCAAATGCGGCACCCATCTTGTACACAGCTTTCTCATGTCCAAATTTTCATTTGATATGCATTGAACTGCACTCTTTGAAATGCCTAGTATGTCTGATGGCTTGGGCACTTTCAGTCGTCAATCATCCAAGATCACATGGTTGATTTTCCTCACTGTTCCTTGAGTCGTCACCTCATTCGGTCGACCAATGTGATGCTTGTCTTGACAGCTCGTATGACCTCGTTTAAACTCTACTACCCAATATTTTATTGTTGTTAATGAAGGAGCAGACTCAAAAAGGGTAGAATCCAGTTCAGCTTTTATGTTGGTTGGGCTGAGGTCTTTCAAGTGAAAGTATTGTATCACATAATGATGACCAATTTTCTCCATTTTCACAAATTCACTGAAAACGTTCATTATTGATGTCTGCCAAACCAATAAGAAACAACGTACAGTCTTCTAACTTGAAACTTATGCTTTATAGATTGCATAATTTCTAATACAGCGATATTGTTTAAACAACTACCACCATCTCTTGGTCAGGCCGGGTGCTTATGGGACCACCCTCATAGTGACAATAAGCTGGCATTTTCGTGTAACATAAGATCTGGAAAATATTATCTTGATCAGCGGAGGCATTAGCGACTGACTATATGAAGGAACATTTAGAGAAAATAGATACTTGTCTTCGGAAGTAGGAAAGTGAGAAAAATGCTAATGCAGCATTGCTGTTTGGAGCCCAACATCTACAGGCAGCCCTGTGTCACTTGAATGGCAAGACAGAGAATGAATTAAGGAAGTGAAGAAAGAAGAGAATAAGAGAAAGGAAATAATGTAAGTTTGCCCAAAAATGAAATCACATTTGTAGTTATTTCCAATGACTATGGGATGAATCATTTAGTGAGAGTAAACAGAATAACCTGAAAGATGAGTTGGTATATCTTGCCAGAATGTTTGTGAAATAGGATAGCATAGATTAAAAGATCTGAGAATGCCAGTTTAAAGGTATTGGTTGGTGAATATATGGAATATATTTAAAGTGAATGTTTACTTAAGACCAAACTTTCAGTGTCAAAAAATGTACTCCCCACTATGGAATTAGGGAACTGGAGTATATGGTAGGAATAAAAGGAATGAGTTGGTTCTGAAAGAATAGGGATTGGTATTAAGTGTGATACAAGTGACAATAATTTAGTCTCAAATTGACAACATAGATTAAGTCATGGTGAAAGCGGGCAAAGAAAATCTAGACTTCCTGAAGAATGTTGACTATGTATGATATGTGGAAAATTCCTAAAAGATGCCATGCGAAAGATCTGGCCTATAATTACGATAAATCACATTGAGGAGGCCGGAAGAACAAATATTAATTCCTATATTATACCTGCAAAATCAGTTATTAACAATATTCAATGCATATTCCCTCAACATGGCAAAATTCTAAGGGTAGAAATAAGTTACGGAACTTTACGTGGCTTGTTGCAAAATACATCGTGAATAGTTGATTAAAACTAGAGCAAACGCAGCTTCAATATTACACATCCTACGATAATAGTTTCACCTTGTAACATGTTTAACTGTGCAACTATTTCGAAAAAGTATTGAGCGTGATTTTAAACAAGCATCTCTCCTTTTTTTATCAGATAGTCGATGCGAGAGTAGCAATTTACTCATTGACCAACTGTTTTGGCTTAAACATCACCGATCATCTCAGCGAAAGAGGAAAATTGTGGTTACAACTGCACATAGGGACATAGCAAGGACACTAATGACACTGGTATGACTTTGGTATCTGTTAATGCCCACGTGATGCAAATTCCAACGGCGAACCTGGAAGATCCTATAGGCAAACAACAAATGTTACTGGACATCAATGTTCGGAGTAAAGTTGTCAACGGAATAGGCTTCTAATCAATGTATATATAGGCAGTTTTTATTGAACATTCGTAAAATGCATTGGTTATACGCGACTAGGTACTCACAATAATCACTCAAGTGAACATAAAATGCCAACGCGGGAAGAACTTCCCCATGCAATTTTCCTCTTGCGAATACATATGTTCGCTACTCGGTGAACATATGATGAATGTTGACGGAATCGCGTATTCGATTGTTTCACAATGGCTGTAGGAGCAGCGTAAAGTAATTTAAAGTTTGTTTGATCTCTACCACTCGAAGTTCATGTTTGGGAATTCTATTTTTTTTAACCTGGTTTACGCATGTTGCAACTAAGCACCATAAATGAAGTTTGTTAAGGACGTTCACTTAACCTTTCGGGAAAAAAATTAATGGTGAACATTTCAACTCGAGTGAAAATGGACCCATCTGGTATACAAGCTAATACCGACTCGACGGAGAAGCATCCGGTAAAGGTAGATGTGGCTGGTGGTATCGTAGAGCTGCATAATTCGGACGGGGACTCTGTAGTAGAAATATATAAATATGGTAATGACTTGGACGAAGAGAAAAAGTCTTGTCCCGCTGAAGACTCCGACAATGAAAAGAGTGTTCATATTATTTTTCTTAGAGGTGACAGCGAAAATGTTCCAAGTGTAGGAAACGTAAACACAAGTATTGAAATTGAAGGAGCTTCCGTCAATTGTGATACCGGTGTGAAGCCTTCCCTCCAACCTTCGCCGATTCAAAAGGTTCGCGCTTCTGGTGATCTCTGTGGAACTGTATCATGTCCAAGTAAAATCTTTGATATTGGCAACGAAGAAAGTGCAGTTTCTTTAGAGAAATTACCTTCAGGTGAAGTAGAAGACGACTTTGATGCGTCGGAAGGGGTGGTATTTCAAGACGATCAAAAAACCCCTCGAGTAACTAATCCTCCAAAGAAAAAGAAGAAGAAATTATTCAAAGTATGCAAAGCTTGTGGGGAATTGGTTGAACGCCAAGACTTTATTCTTCATATAAAGGAACATAGGCGACGGAAACTTGATCTCGTTACCAATCCAACTATTAGGAAAAGTGATAATACTATCGGAAAGGTTAGTTCTCACTCAGCAAAAGAAGAAAAGCCCGTAAAAACTGATGTGCCATTGGCAGATTCTGGCATTGGGAGTGCTGACAATATACCGCAATGCAGCATTAGTAATTCTTTAGCAGATCGACCGTTCAAATGCAGTGTGTGCCCAGAGACATTTAGAACGCAGAGCAGCCTGACTATTCATTTTAAGTCCCATTCTGGGGATTGCTCAAATTCTTGTCCTGTTAGCTAAACAATGAGAACAATCTTGTTGAATATTCTCTGTTATATAGTTGTTATTTTGTGCTGAATAATTGGTTATTGCAGTCTTGTGTTGTAATTCTACTCCACGCCAATGTACAAATTATTTATAAATTTTAATTTTGTTATCTATCTATTTGATTACCTTCAAAGGTGCTCGCTCCGGCGACTATTTTTTATTCCAGTGTGGTATTGAAGCTGTTAGTTTTTTAAATTTTCTTCAAATGGTTGTGCTTGAATTGCCTCTGTCGTTGAATCTGTCGTCTTATTATTTATCCATCCAACCTGTCCTGAGGCAGACACTTAAGGGCATAATGGTTTATGATTTGAAGGAAAAAATTAACAATGCTTATAGTGGTTGACGAGTTATATATATATGATCCAAAAGAACAGAACATATATAATACACTTGGTGAATAACTCAATGTCTGCTGGAAAATGTCATCATTGTCCTTTCTGTTCATCTAATTCAGGGGTTCCTGAATTGGTTGAAATAGACCCCCCTGGGGGGGGGGGGATTATCCCATTATGAATGTCAAGGGGGTTAAGGGAGAAAGTTAATTGCAAATCACTGATATAATAACTACATGTTTTGCATTATATCTTCCACACTAGTATTTCATGTAAAGCAAATGCTTTTCACTTTTTTTTGAAACTTGTTTATTTCAGATCACACAAGGTATATTTGATTGATTATCCTATGTTAATTATATAATAGCGAATTAGAGGAAGTTTAAAAAATATTGAAGGGGCAAGTGCTGAAAAAGTTTGGGGACACCTGACTTAATAGATATCTAATGGAGCACACTAAGAGGTGCTACACAATGCTGATGGTTATTATGTAATTATCACTGCAATTTTACTGGGTGGAACAGAATATTGGTGCCTTTTACAGATTTTTTTTGGTGACTAACAGTACACATAGAAGACACTGACCTGATGAACATAAAAAAGATTACCTTTCATATGCTAGCAGATAGAACCTCAAAATGTCATAATTGGTGGTGGGGCTCATTATCCTCACGAGTCAGCAGTGATTCTGTCATTGCCTCAGATACTGCAGTGGAATGCCATGGTTAAATTAAAATACATTGAGGGATCACCTATTAGCACTTCTGGAGCTGCTTAGTACTCCTAGATTTGATGAAATGCCCTCGGAACTAATAAAAAAATCACAAAATAAGACTAGCATAGCTATAAAATATTTGTGATATAAATTTGAGAGGAGAAATGCTAATGAAGTTGAAGAATGTAATGCCTTTATAACCATAAAGACAAGGGTGGGAATGAGGATTTCGGAGCAGTTCTTTTTCCTGACAGCACTGGCTGTCGGGAAGTAGGAAAGGAAAATCTGTGTACACTATCAAAGATGAGGGAGGAAAGGTATGAACTGTGCCAACAGAAATTGAAGTAACACCTGCAGGATTCATGTGATAAGGATATTAGGCCAGAAAGATAATGACATTGATGAGGATAGGTTACATCCAGGAATACTTGATGGCAAGGTAACAAAGGCAATAAGGGAGTTAAAATCAAGTAATTGAAACTGGGGGTGGACAGCATTCCCATGGAACTACTATAAGGTTTAGGAAAAGTTTATGAAAATATTCTTAGAATTTATGAAAGGGGAGTTAGGCTAGAAGATTTTGTAAGATCGGTGTACTTCTCTGTCCCAGAAAAGGAAAAGGCAGCCTTAGGACTAGAGAACAGGATGCTTTTGACTTCATGTGTGGCTAAGATGGTACTTAGATCATCAATTAAGAGGATGGAAATGAAGGCAAATAATTACATGAGGGATCATCAGTTTGGGTATGCATGATGCTATTGCAGCAATAAGGCACAGAAAGAATAATAGAAAGGAAAGTTGGGCTGAATTAATTAATGTGTTGCAGAAAATAGGAGGAATAGGTGACTAGTCCACAACCTTAACATGTCTCAGACAGCTGAGATGTGAGTAATGGATTAAAAGTCAGGATGGGGAGTGTAAGGAAGACCTGTAGCACAGGGTGTCCATTATCACCCATGAAGGAAAACCAATGATGTAAAATTGGCCATGGTTATGGAGGATTGATGGTAGAAATCCAAAGGAGGAAATGGAATGCTGAAAACTGTGATAAGAGGGGAGAATGTCAGGTAAGCAAGGAAGAGGTAGGAAAAGTATAGGCATAATGGATAGAATGATGGGTGGTAAAATGTATATGACATTGAAGAAGAGGTAATTGTAGAATGGGGCAATTGGCTGTCTCATTTAATGAGGTTAAGAAATGTAAAGGTTTGCAGTCTGACCATGCAAAAACTTATCACAAGCTGTAGAATACCCAATTATAATACAATATAATCTACTCTTGGGTGCATTAGGACATTTGCAATACCTCCACCCTCCCCCATTGAAGTAGAATGAGAGCATTGTTTTACAATGGCACTGTTTGTGTGCCACTTTCAGATGCCCTTTTTTTTCTTGTATTTCTCATCCTTTCTTCTTTTTCATATTTTTTCAAGCTTCTCACTTCCCTCCCATCACCTCTGCATTCAATTGTAGAGGCATATAGAGTGGGTTTTCCCAATTTCATTTTCTTTTATAGCGTGAGAATAATAATTTTTTAAATGTATTCTGAGAAGGGATTTGATGAGCTTTTGGACTATAAGGAAGTATATCTCAAGGTAAGCACACATAGACTATGTATGTCAACTTGTCTGTGTCTATGGGCCCTAGCCAATGTATTTGGCATTTCTTCCTTTTCATTCAGGATGCAATTTATATAACCACTAATTAGTGAGCATGGACATGGTTGCACTTTGAGTGACCTATACTTGTTAATTATCTAATATAATTTCCCATTCATCTGTGTTCATATTAGCCCAGGGATATCCCTCTTGTACATAATTTCAATTGGATTATTTCTTTGCTAGTAATAGCTGTAATTGTATATGGAAATTTAATCACTATCAAAATTATGGTTTAATGAAATAGAATACTTGTAAATGGCAAATAACCCTTAATGAAAATTGGAAAATACATTTTGAAAAATAACCAAAATCGGTAATGCAATAAAAGTGAAAATCGTGAAAAGGTATCTAAAAATGCAAAGATTATACCTATGATTATTCCTATCAATTGATAGATGTTTTCCTTTGATAATTAGAGCAATAATTTTTCTTTTCTCCTTTACTAAAAAAGTTTTCTCCATTTTGATTTACAGAACTGAAGAGTTGTAATTGGCATTTCAGAGTTGTCCAAATCATTACACTCCCCCGTCGTCTCTGCTACAAAATTTAATTTGTTTGTGGGAAAATAATTATTCTGGAGAAGCTATACCTGAATATATGCCCAGCTTTCCAGCCCTCTTACTGTTGAAATTTGAAGTACCAATATACGCCGAATTGGTCGTTAATTTCATTTAACAAATTAGTGTAAAACAATGTCCCATGAAGTGGAATTTTCCAATTTAAGGTTTTCCATGACACCAATACTTCATCCTTAGTGGGTTATTTTCTACGAGTTACATCTATGTGGAATCGGTACTTGCAGATATATTCCTGCTGTAAGAATGTCGAACGTGGATGTTATATATCAGTTTACCCTGGGCCATTAATCTTATTAAACCCATAAAACGAATATATGGCATGGACGCCTTTTCCACAGGGGTTTTAAAATTATACAATGCGTACATTTCAGAGGAGTGAATTTCATACCTTTTATCTTTATTCATACATTTTTCTCTTATTTTTCCGCATCCTGTTTTATCTTGTTTTTGATATTTGAACAGGCGCCTGTTAAAAAGTGTGAGTTAGAATGCGCCTCAGAAATTGTAAACAAACAACATGTGGACGTGACCTCGGTTTATTCGTTGAATAATGTGTGCGGTGTTTATTTTCCATCCGAATCAATTAAATATCCTCCTTATTTAATTTACTCTCTTGTCATCGGACGGAAGAATGCTTACTCCACGTTTTGTGTTGGAACAAACCGATGGAGACATTGTGATCACCATCCATGCTCCTTATGCCAATATAGCGGATTCGGAAGTATACGTCCAGGGAAATGATGTGAGGTTTCATGCTGCTCCTTATTATCTCAGGTAATGAAACAATAAGATCTTTGGTAGTAGGTTATCGAAATGGATGGGATATAAGAATGCAAAACCTAGTCGTCCGCAGAAATGATGTATTTTGAGAATTACATTTATGAGATCCTTTTGTTTCAATGAAACAGCTCTTTAAATGTTTAAAACGGCACTCGATATTCATTCTGATAATACCCAAAATAGACTAAATTTGAATATGCCATCTTGCAGGCAATATTGATCATTAGGTAGCCATAATGAGCTCGGAAGAAATGCCTTGACAAATTAGGCAAAAGTGTTCAAAATATGCCATTGTCAAAATTTAAAAGTATTTTGTACTCATGTCTGCCTAAGCATCCTTTTTATTCAGTAATTGAGTTTCTGGAGGAGAAAACAATGGTGGCATAACTCCTACTATTTGATAAATTATAAAGATTTATATGAGTACATAGTAATGCCTTGCATCAATGTAATTTATATGTACTGACAAGGATGTATGGTAATACCTGTACCTGGCTCCTTAGGACCACAAAAGGTATAATTATTTCTATTTTCATTGCATTTTACGATTTGGTGTCTTTGAGCAGATTAAAATAAATATTTCTTCTTAAAAGTTATACCAGTAACATTTAAGCCGGAAACCACTGCGTCCTTATGTTAGTTAGTTTTCCCTTGTCATTTAGTATTAAAATATTATTTTTTTTAAATTTCCGTTTGCTAACTCTCACTTAGGCAGTAACAATAACTACTCTTTCCCTATCTTACTTCAATAATCTCCGCTCTCCACTCGCTTTCATCCTACGGGACATCACTCACTTAAATATATCTCTTCTTAACTAGATGTTTTTGCTGCCCTCTTATCTCCCACATAGCCCAGGGTGCCACTTGAATAACAAATTCAAGGCTTTTTTATTTGCATACCTGCTTGTCTAGATTTTACGAAACCACAAGTCTTGGCTGATCCGTTTTGTACCGACGTAGACTCCAGGGATTGGTTTAGCACGGTTTTCCATTCTGTTTGCCAACTAGCTGATGTCCTTTGTATTAATAAGATAAAATATCTAATGCCGTTTGTTGATACCGATTTTTAATATTGCCTTGAAAGTAGTTCATCAGGTTGAGAACTGCAGTCGCTAAATACTCTAATATACATACTACTCTAAAAGTGGTGTAATAAAAAGTGGTTTATTGGGCAATTAATTTATGAATTCTTTTGTCCTTCTCACTCGTGCAAAATATCCATCACTTAATGCTGAAAATGCTTTTCATCCATGGTTCTGTGTGTTGGAAATAATTCGTGTGGAGTACATTTGTTATACATGCTACCCAAATAACGTTGTTAATTAATTATGCAGGTTGATGCTACCTGGACCAGTGGAAGAAAATGATGGCTCTCGGGCGAGTTACGATGCAGACTCGGGGGATTTTTTGATAAAGTTAGGGAAGGTAGTGCCTGGCCAGCACTTTCCAGATCTTGATATGATAACAACTTTGCTGGCCCCAAATGTATCACATGGTGATGCCTCTCAAAAATTAGCTCCAGATATAAGCGTTGTTGGTAAGTAGTTGGTAACATGATATTGTAAAGGGTGTTAGTATGCTTTTTGAGTCCCCATCTATTCTGTAGCAAGCGGCATTTATGAATATTCTGGAAAACCCAAGTTTTGTGGAATATAAACTTATGTATGCCAGGATAAGCATGAATACCTACTAATTTTGGTGGATGTGTTGTGCTTTAGGAGTCTTTGTGGTATAAATAAGTGGGCTATTAAAGAATGTGAAATGGGTTCAATGGTAATAGAAATGTGTGAATGAAATATGCGAAGAATTGAAGTTTGAAGGGGGTGAGTTAGACAGTCCAGGTTAAATGTGATTAAAGAGGCTCGCAAGACAAGCATTAAAATTCTCAGGAACAGAATATAATATGCATATGGATGTGACAGAGTGGAATTAAGTATGAAAAGATAGTTCAGTGTGGAAATAAGTTGATTGATGGTAGTAATAACTGATATAAATTGAAATTAGATTTTTTTACTTTGTCTCCAATGAAAGTGAACAATATGATGGCTGTTCTTGCATGTGCCGATGGTGGGATTGAGAACTACTGTTGGCACTGGGACATGTGCCAGTCATAACTTTTTCCTTCAAATCTATTTCTCTTTCACCATTGTATTGATAACATTTCAACCATGTAATCCTGATTGTCTGCCAGGATAACATCTCAAAAGCTTTAATTTCTCTGGCTGGGCATGAAGGAGGGGATTCTCAGGAGTGGCTGTTGGCTCCCAACATTTGTGGGGTGCGGATCGTTCATTTGCAAAACCTCTATAACATGACCTTGTTACTCTGTCATGAATGAAATTCAAGTGCCCTAACAATTTTGTCTTCTTTCTTAATGGTCTCAAAGTAATGAGATCCTCAGAAAGCAGAAAGGAATAGAAATATTAAAATAGGAGGTAATACACTTGAGTAGGTGGAACAGATCATATATTTGGGCAGTATTCTAGTAAGAAAATGCGTGCCGTAGAGGGGATATGTATAAATTAGTTGAAGAATTGTGTTGGCAAAAGTGGATTTTGTGGAGGAGGGATTTGGTCAAAAATACACAATATGAGAGCAGTGTGAAAAGTATCCAACCTTCAACTGGGAGAAATAGGAGTGTCATTATAAATCTGTGGAAAAGTGAAAATTTGTTTTTTTCTCATATTTACCCTTTGATTTGATCACCTTCTATCACGTGTTTACCCTTTGAAGATTTTTAGTAATTTTTTGCAAAAAAATCATTCAACACTTCCATTGCAGACATATTTTTTGAAAACTTTTATTGTTTGCAGGTTGTTTTTTGTGTCCAAATAGATTGTTTATCAATAGATTGATGTACTAGTTGTAAAATTATTCTGTAAAAAATAATGTGTAAAATGGGAATGTTTATTCAGACTGGTAACAAAGATAAGGACATTGATATTGTTCATGGGATCGTGAGTCAGCCTGAAAGGAATATATCATCTCAGAGTACAGGGTGCAGTGCTTAAATCTGGACAAATTTCAATGTGAATTAGCCGCCATATCCTAGTTCCACTGGAGGTCGTGATTAGCATTCTTGAAAGCTATAGGCATCTAGTAAACAGTCATAACCTAAAATGGCCAAGATGTTACATACAAGTGCGGAGTACAATCGAAGAGCCGCTATTATTGAAAGTGTTCCCGCTGGGCATTATATTTCGAAATAGTTCTATTCTTCTGGTACCCCAGATCAACTGTTTACAATATTGTGGCTAAGTATAGTGCTTTGGAGAAGTCTGGGGGACGTTTTGCTAACCTGGTGAAGAAATCTCATTCGAGGAAACGTGTGCTTGCCCGGATTTAATTGCCGCACCCTGTATAAGATGTATGTTTGGGAATCACCTGCCCCTTGAAACATGCGTCCATGATACATGTCTCCTACACTCAACATGTTAAAAAAACTCTGTAGACCATTACCTGTTAATTGGTCTAAAATATGCAATCAACTATAGCATACATGAGTGAAGGAGTAATGAAAGATTACCTCATGTGCATGATTTGCATTTAGTTTTTTTTAGTTTATGATAAACTTTAGACTGAAATAAACTTTGCTGTGTTTTTCATGCAGAGGGTGCTGAGGGTACTGAAAGCGTTGGAATTCAAGATGACTCTGAAAATGAGGGAAATGAATGGTTTGTGGAGCAGCTTCCAATGAAAGCGGATGATCCAGAACTTCGTAGTGAAATTACTTATGGATTTTTGAATTCAAAAAAGTCAGTTTTTTCTAAATTAGAGGTGTGTTCTTTTTTGTAATTTCCTTGTATGTGTATTTCATGTAATAATGGATTATTTATCTTGTTGGGTTCTTAATAATTGTGAAGTGTTTCTATCATATTGAATTTCTATTTGCATTAATTTCATCCTATGCTTTGTATTTAAGGTAGATTTTAGGTAGTCCTTATGGACTAATATTTAATTGTATTACAAAAATTTTATTTGTTTGCCCTGAATTATTTTCCTTCTAGTTTCCTCATAACTTCTACCTGATTTCATGATGTTTATAAAGACTACTCTTCCATCCTGTACCCCACTTACCTGGCGGTCTCCTCTCCATCAGGACCCTCAACAGCTCACTGCTCTTCAAAATTTCCTCCATTCACCTTTCAAGCCTGTTTTGAATTCCCACTAGCAATGTCTATCCGAACCAACTATATTTATAACTTCGGTATGCCTTTTTCACTGCCCCGCTCATTTTCTCCCTTCATCATCCTACTGGTATTCCAAAAGTCTCTACTAAATGCCTCATCCCCTTGAAAACCAGGTTTCAGATCCATATTTTTATATATGCTCTGCATGAATGCTTCATTCTTCTAGGATCACCACTGCTACACTCATTTTCTTTTAAATTCTGTTCAATTTGATGAATTTCTCCATCTACTCTAGTTATTTCTCTCATACTTACATATTTAACTTAGCTTTCTTATCTCAAGACTCATTTATGTTTTCATTATGGTTATTCTTCATCGTATGCCTCACAAATTTCCTGTAAATCACTCAGTAATACAGATTCTGTCCCCAAACTAAGTGGAATAAATCAGGGAAAAAATTTATTTGCAGATCAAAGTACAAATTACTAAAATTCTGTAAATTAGCAGCCTTGTGCATTGACACACTGATGCCAGTGCCTCTGCCAGTAGTGGTGTGCTTCCTGGAAGGCATCAATGGGAACCTCATTCAGGCACCTCGTCATGACCTCTTTGATGTTATTCATCATTTCAAATTGGTTGCCTTTCAAGCTCCTTTTTATTCTTGGGAATAAATGAAGTTTGGAGATGCCACATTGGGGCTGTAGGTCACTTTCACAGCTCTCAAGAGATCATGCAAGATTGTCACATGAGAACCCTTCTGATCTTCTGACGAAGCACCTTGGGGGATCATCTTGGTGCACACATTTCTCATGGCTAAGTCTGCTGTAAGAATGCGATGCACTGTGATTTTCAGAATATTTCTGCTAACATTCTGTCACTCAGGTGATAATCAGAATTGAGAATGTCTTCCACTTTTTGAACATTTTTGTCCCACTGCATCATTGATGGTTATTCAAAACATTCTTTGTCATAACCTCTGCTCTATCTTTTCGGAACAACCCTGGAATGCCATCCTCGGGACATTTCTTCATCTCAACAACAATAGTTATGGTCTCCAAACATGATTTTCCAAATTCCAAGAAACTGCCGGAGATGCTGCAACAGTAACTTTTAACGGAGTCATCCTCTAATATCAAAATTTTATAGCATATCGTTGCTACATGGAATGTGGCATCATGAATTCATGATGTGACCCTTTAACAGGGGTCCAGTCTAGCAATGATTCAAACATTAATGGCCTGCAGACAACTGACGTGGGCCACATTGCTTTCCCAAGACCTCCCACCACCACCTTTCCCACTGCAAATCATCTCACTCCAGCTAATTGCTTTAGCAGGAAAAAATTTTCCATTATTTTTTGGTTCAGATGCTGTAACGGCATCATTACGAATGGAGACTTGAAGGAGATGTGTGGGTTAGGTATCCATTTTTGACTCTGTAAGATGGTCATCCTTCTCTCAGGTATTCATATGATGAAGATGAAGGGACTCCAGAGCATAAGGACCGTCAAATTTTCATGTATCAAGTTGATTCTTCAGGAATTTTCATATATAGAGTTGAAATTCTGGTATGGAAACCCTTGAGAGGTCCTGCAAATCATTAGTCCAGTATTGCACCAATCTCAGTCAGTCAACAGTCACTCCTCCAAAGTAAACTCAGAGGAAGGACATCAGAAAGTGTGCAGAAACTTTCAGTTTAATAATCAGATATACCATCTTTTTAATATTCCTAATTTAACCAGTTTAATCTTTATCTCTCCTAAGTTACGTAGAAACTAGAACCTGGTATCACAGATTAAATTATTCTTCCATGTTTGATAATTTTAGAAGTTAAAATGAAATTTGTGTGCCGACAAGTGAGTGCCAATGGCAGTGACTTAATGGCAGAGCTTACAAGCTATTTACCAATTCTGGTGAGGAGAGCCAGGGAGGGAAATGGTCTACTGAGTGGAGGGCTGAAATCAGGGTGCAGTTATCCTCTAAATGATTGCTTCCGTTATTTGAAATCAAATTTTAATCTTATGCTCACTTCTGTGGTATTACACATTTGCTGTGAAAGTTATTTGAGGGGTTACCCGATTGCCCATTGCAATATCGTCCAGACTGAGTAACTTTACTCACACGCTTGTTCATGAGCACTGAATGAACTCAATGTCTGGCCGCAAATGGTCAGGTGAGCAGGCCTTGCTTAGACCATATCATTGCTGTCTTTGGACTTCCCATCTTTGAATGTAGTTTTGTTTTACCTTTTTTTAGGCTGAGTTTCCGGACTTGGTTGACCTTCCAAATCCTGATATAACTCTTCCATCGGAAAGGGAAAAATTACAATCAGAACATGAGTTAGGCATATTCAATGAAGGCCATTATTTGGCTGACCTGTTGGAAGGCCATGACAAGGATAGTGCTTTGCACTCTATTTTGGCATTTAGAGGTCCATGGGAAAGAGAACCTGAGGAATTTCGTGAGTATTATTATGGTTTCTTACTAAAAATTTTTTTATAACATGGTTAATGGACTAGTTTCACTGCTCTTCTGGAATGATTTAAGGTGTTTTTATAACATACGAGGGTAAAGTGATACGTTCTCGGCCTGATGATGAAAGCATGTGGTTTTCAGTTTCAAAATTATTTTATTTTTCTACATAATCTCCCTTGACTTCAACACTCTTGGTCCAACATTTCTCCAACATCAATATTCCTTCTTGGAAGTGAGAGCCTGGAAGGCTGTGAAAATATCCATCTACGGCCCTCTCAACTTCTTCATTGGATGCAAAGCGCTTCCCAGAGACAAATGTATTCAAGTTTGGATACAGCTGGAAGTCTGAGAGTGCTAAATCATGAGAATAGGGTTGAATGGCCAAGCAAATGGTGCCCCAAATCCCATAGTTTTCCCATCGCCTACGCACCTTTTGTGAGCAGGTGACAGCAGGTTGTCCTGGTAAAAGATGATTTTTTTCTTCTTCAAGCCTCTTCTCACAAATTTTGGCATCCAGGTGGTCTAGAAGGTTGGAGTAATAATCACCTGTAATTTTTCTGCCTTTTTCAAAGTAATCAATCAACAGGATTCTTTTTGCATCCCATAACACACTTGCTGTGACCTTTCCGCCAGATGCGATCGACTTTCCTTTCTTTGATGCTGAACGACTGGCTTCCACCCACTGCTTCGACTGCTGTTTTGTTTCTTACCTGTAGTGGTGGACCTATGTCTCAACCATGGCGACAAATTGCCGCACAAAATTGATCAGTTCCCTCTTGAATCGGTCCAAATGAAAATCATTTGTTCATTTGCTTTTGATCGGCGCGCGCGCGCACCTTGTGCAGAGCTTTCGCATTCCTAATTCTTTGTGTTAGATGTTTCACACCCTTTCTTCAGATATTCCCACAATCTTAGCAATCTTGCTCACCTTCATTCGCCGTCACTTTTTAAAATCTTTTTTGTCTTTATCTAAATATTTCAATTAAGTTATATTTGCTATCCCTGAAAGGCCAATGTACTTCTGGAATTGTGTAGTGGTATCTCTAGTGTTTTCAATAAAGTGAAACTGTAGATCATAGTATATAAAATTTAAAACCTTATGAGAGAGAGGTGAGAGAACAGATTTTCCTATGAGTACAGCAGAATTCTTTAAGTGAGCTAATTGCATTAATATTACACTACGAGGGCGGTTCAATAAGTACCCATGTTAGAAATGAAAAAACCATTTTTTTAAAAACATATTTTTTATTTTTCAATATAGTCCCCTTTTAGAAAGATACGCTTCTCCCAACGTTACGGCCATTTTTTTAACCCCTCCAAAAAATAGGATTTCTCGAACTCTCCAAAATATGCCTCTGTCTCTGCGATAACTTCCTTGTTTGAGTTAAATTTTTTTCCTCCGAGCCATTTTTAAATGTTAGGGAATAAGAAAAAGTCAAAGGGAGCCAGATCAGGTGGATACGGGGGGTGCGGTAGCAATTCATAACGTAGTTCATGCAGTTTGGCAGCGACAACTCCGGATCAGCTTGTTGTCCACCGTGAGCAATCGCGGCACACATTGGGCTGACAATTTTTTCATCGCCAACTTATCATGTAAAATATTAATTGCCGTTCCAGTTGACACACCCACGGCCTCTGCTACTTTTCGCACTTTTGTTCGTCGATCAGTGAGAATCATGGCGTGGACTTTTTGAATGATTTCCACGGTAACCCCGTCTGCCGGGCATCCTGGTCGCTCCTCATCAAAAACAGATGTTCGCCCACGTTTAAATTCGTTGAACCAATATCTATCTGTGGGCATAGATGACGAAGTGTCCCCATAAACAGCGTCCAACTTTGCTTTTATCTCCTCGCATTTCTTCCCATTCAAAAACAAAAAGCAAATTACCGAACGATGCTCCTCTTTTTCCATCTTAGCGAAAATCACGAAACACATCTTATTTGAATGGCTGCCAAATTCAAACTAACCTTTAAATCAGTCTGAAATTTGTTTCACCATCATTTGGTAGATGAAAGCACACAATGAGAACATAAACTTCCCTCAGGAACACCCTTTGTTGTCAAACATGGGTACATATTGAACCGCCCTTGTAAGTTAGAAACTAGGTGACAGGTTGAAGAACAGAAAATATGGGTCATTTTGGTTTTTCAAACTATCAGAAGTGGCAGTAGAAAAGTAGCAAATGAGTCAATTGTAGGGGCATAGGAATTCTCTCATTCCTCAAATTTACATATGTGATTAAGGAAGGTTATTGCATTTAAATTTTTTTTAACAGCTGTTTTTCATTTTATTAGGTATCCTGACTGAAGAAAATTATAATGAACTGAAAGATTTTCCCAATAAAGAGTTTTTAATGGATGAAAAGGAAGCAATTGCATGTTATCTTGGACTTGTAGATCTCTTATTTGCTTATGCATATGATCAAAGAACAACAGAAGGAGAAGTACAGTTGAATCTGGTTGGACCATGGCGAAGCTGAGCCCAATGTTATCTTGGCTTCGGGTAAATATTTATTTTTTATTATTTTGTAGCCAATTGCATTCATATGAATTGTCACATTTTGAGGTTATTCAAATTATTTTTTCTTCTTGTTGGTCTGGTAAATCTATTCCTTTGCCTTCCATCAATGCGAGACCTAATTTAATCACCAGTTTGTTGGTAATAGTTCGACTAATAAATTTAAGTTAACTTCAAATGAGTGAGTGTGTAAAAGTCTATTCCGAAGTAATGAGACCTATTCAATCATACCCAATCAAACCTTCTCCTTGAATAATGAACAGATGTGTGTGTGAATAATGTTGTGCAATACACATCTATGATTACTTTGTGACATAGTATGTATGGTAATTTATCAGAGCATCTTGTTCCTTAAAAACCCCTTAGTAATTCACATTGTTAGACGATGCCTTAGTAGCTTAACTGGCTAAGGCACTCTGCTAGATATCAAAGGATCTAAGTTTGAATCCCAGTCAAGTTGATTGTTTTCAGAATGAAATTCGCGCATTTGTGTTCACACCAATGGAGATCTCCACTAAAGTAACTGACCCAGTATTTCCTTCAGTTTTATTATATGAAGTTGCTTCTGAGCTATTTAAAATACTTGAGAGAAAACTTTAGTTGGGTGCTACAAAATTAGCTGTTGCAGCTACATGCATCAGATATTGCCTTGGTTGACATAGAAAAATCAATAATGTCTGCTGAAATAAAATTCTTTCTATTCTGTAGGACATGGGAGTGTTTGTTATGATAGAAGGCTAGTTCATGGCTTGTATGAATACCCAGTGGCTTTAATTAAATCTGGACAATGCTGTAAAGAAGCATATGAGTGCAATTTTTCTAAGTATCAGTGTCTGTATAGAGGAAACAAGAAATAAAATACATACTAAAAAATACTTAATAGGTGACATTACTGGAAGAAAAAAATCAGTATATTGCATTTTCCAATGGCATAATGCTATCGCAGAGTGAGAAGGGGAACTGAAGAAAATGCTTGCTAACCTAAAGAAGGTGTGGGAAGGATAACATCACTAAGTTTATGGCCTTTTGCAGAAGATTAGAATGCAAGGCTGATTTTAGCATGGTGTATCTAAAGCCATGAGTGTATTGAATTTGAAGTGGAAGAGTTCTGTTAATTGGAAATCTTATAGATGGAAGGTGGTAAATACAAGGTCTGTTCAAAAGGTTCCCGAACTTTTTTATGTTGTGCCTCCAGTTCGTTATTTTTAATCCACTTGGAGTCATTGTGTCCTCAGAAACTTCCTAAATAACCACCTTCAACCACTTTGTTGATATCTTGTTTTGTTAATTAGTTATGACCATTTATGTGAATAGCTGTTCATGGAGTGCGGTGAAAAATTGAGTCTGCAGAAATGAGCTCTTTGAAGGGGCAACATTGTTCTGTGAAACTCGGAAAATCCTTCCTTTTTTGAGATGACTACCAAGGCTTATGGTGAGAATGCTATGAAAAGAACTACATGTGATTTTATGAGTGGTTCATCCGGTTCCAAAAGGGGCAGTAATCCATGGAAGACAATGAGCATTCCAGTAGACCATCAACGTTAGCTGATGACCCCCACATCAAGAAAGTGAATGATCTTGTGAGTGCAATTTGACGTTTGACTGTCAGGGAACTTGCAGAAGAGTATGGCATCTTAATTGGTTTGTGCTATGAAATCCTGACTTGAAATAATTGATAATGCGCTGAGTCACCACCAAATTCATGCCTTGCCTGATGACAGAAAACCAGAAACAAGGTCAAGTTCAAGTCTGTTAGGAACTGTTTGGTCTAGCTGAAGAGAATAAAATGTTGTCCAGGATCATAACAGGTTATGAGTCAGAGTTTATGGATATGTCATCAAAACTAAAGTGCAATCTTCACAATGGATTGGTGAATCCCTCCACCCCAAAAAAGCTCAAAAATCAAGGTGATATTGACTGTTTTTTTTCGAACCCTGATGAACAATGAACAACTAATGGCAAACATTAAATAGAAAAAAATATGAACATGAAAGTGTTAGCTGCTTGATTCAAGTTAAGAGTTATGTGGGACCAGTCTTTAGAATCATGATGTGAACTGAAGCCGACAAATTATTAATACAATGACCTGGCTCAAATTAGTGTTATGTATTTGCCTTAAATTAGTATTCATGAAATTGATAAAGAATCATAATTTTGTAAGATGATGACCCTATAGCCAATATTGTTTTTTTGTGGAACTCGAAAAGGAATCTTAATGCCAAGTTATGTGCATCTCATGAAAACATCTGGTTATTTCAGATGTTTAGCAGCCTAGACAGCTTGGTGATTTCATGCTTTCGGCGCAGCTTGTGCTACCCCTTATATCGCCACTGGAAACTTTCATGCAAGGTGCTTAATGATACACGTTGCATTTTACATCTAGGTGAGCAAGGTTTATTTTTTAGCTTTCATGTTATGACCGCCACTGTTATTTCATTTATTCATTCAATGTGTTTTACTAGTTAAAGCAGTTTTTTAATAGATTGACATTATTCTTAACTTTCCAAGGTCAGTACTTATAACTATATTAAACCTACTCATACAGATTTAATGCTCTATAAATTTAATCTCTTGGAAAAACAATAACTACTTTTGCTCAGATACTTTCATATATTATTGGAAAAATGTTTTTCCCTAATGATAGGATATATATTGCCTGTAAATTAAAATACCACACCAGGTTCTAATTTTTTGAGGAAATAAAAATAGTATTGTGCAATCACTTGCACTGAAGAGTGATTACATACTGAGTTAAAATAAAAATCCAGAAAGTTAAGTTTAAATGGGTGAAAAATAGATGGGATTTACCAACTGTTCCTCAGTGAAGCAGGTGTAGCTGTAATAAACTAAAACCATACTTAACCAGGCTGCACTGCAATGCTCCAGAGGCTTAGATAAAAAATTAGCAGATGTGATGATCCTGTTTCATGCATACTGTCTACCTGCCATCTAAAAGTCGAATTCTCTTCTCTTCTGCATGTTGTTAATATTCATCTCTGTATAGCTTACTTTCCTAATTTATCTCCACAGCCACGTCTCATAAGCCTCTTGCACTCACCATTTTGCCTCAAAGACCACAGTTTGGGTCTGAGTAGTGTTACCTCCTGATCAAAGTTTTCAATAATATATGTTAAATCTAATATGCAGTGGATTTATTCAACTCATTGTGGGTGAAGTTCATACAGCTATACATATTTTGAAGTAAGATACTCTAAGGTATTTTATCAATAATCCATTTGAAATATTAATTTGGAACTGTAGAGTACAAAACCTTTGCTCATTAACATTATTTGCAAATATTAATGAAATTATGTATACTTATATTTAGCCTTAATAATCCTAATTTGACAAGTATCTTAGATAATTTTGTTTTAATTTTTAACTGATTTGCTCTAGGAACCATAGATAATAATTATGTTTTCCATAGCCCTACTAATGACCCATCTTTGATCAAAAAATAGTCCAAAGTATGGTGAGAACTGATAATACAATGTAAAACAATACAATTCATAGCCATCAAGCAATATACCACATTTCTACTTGCCAATGGGGCATTATAATACATGTACTGAAAGTCAACAGATAGACTAACATTTTTAAGGAAAATACAAACCTACCAGTGAATCTGCCTGCCTTCGGCTGACATTATATAATGAAAGACAAATGGCAAGATTGTTAATCCAGGAGAACATGATTTGTGCCTTGATTTTGTGTGTGATTCATAGATCTTCTGATGTACTTTTTCAACTCAGGTCATGTGGAGCTTCTAGTGGAAATCTTTTGGGCATGTTTACATTTACATAATACCCCAAAAGTCACTGAAAGAGCATGTGTCTTTCCAGAAACTATGCAATTTTTGTTGAAATTGCAATGTTTCAGGTGTGATATGATTGGAATATGCTGACTAATAATTATTCAGTAATATTTTCTTGGAGGATAGGGATAATTTCTGGATGGTGTAATCTGTGAGGTGGCCTCTTCTACCTTCTCTAAGCTTCTTTACCAAATTGGCCACAGAGATGTTGAGCACACATCTTCGATGAGTAAAGTGGTTTCAATTGGGTATCCAAATCAATAATTTATTATTTTAATATGATGAATACAAAAATAAGACTTATTCTTGCATCAGTTATGCATTACTATATATTCCTCCCAGGGAAAGCTAGCATTCTGAAATGCTTATTGCACATGCATGCTGTTTTCAATGCCAGTGAGCCTAGATACATTCTGAATCAGCTCTATGTTAAAGATTACTGTATATGGATTCAGAAAGCCTCAAAGAAGAGGATAAATTCATTAGCGGAGGCTTTGGACAAGGTAATTGAAGTAAAATATTTACATTAATCTAATATATCTATTTTTATATCTGTCATCTATAAACTACTATTTATGATGGTGTAAGTATGTATTTTGATGACCTAAGTTATGATATTTTGCTGATTAAGTCATTAGCAGACCTAACTTTAAATGGAAGTATTTTTATTTTCACTTTTTATTATGCTTAGTTGCTTAGAAGTTTTTTATGAGTTGTGTATTGTGACAAAAATTGCTGAGCTTTGATTATAATTTTACTTTCAACTAATGACAAAAACAGAAGATAGCCATGCCTTGTCAAATTCCTTTTATTTAAATTACATTCTTAAAGTTGGTTGGCTATGATGTAAGTTAATGTAAGAAACCTGTGGTATTCAGGACACGTGAAAGATATGCACCGGTACGATTGAATGATATTTACTGGTAGGATTCTTGGAATATTAATTATTTCAATTATCTAATTAAAACTGCCATTTCTTATGTTCTAGTCTCCAAGATTTGGAAAATCCAAAAAAGCCAATAACAACTAATTTACTGCAATGTCACTGTCTTACCTGCCTATTTTGTTGGACATTTCATCAATTTGAATGACTTTTTCCCTAGATAGATTTTTGTTGATTGAATAATTTTCATAATTTGCAATTTTATGAATCTAACTTTACAGTTCTGCCCCAAAAAGAAGGATCTTGGGCTTTCATTAGAGGAATTGGAGCACATTGCAATAGAAGCTCAAGCAGGGAAGAAGAAAGTAAATGAGAATACACCAAAGATCAAAAAGTTGAAGAGTGTTTCCAGTGTTGAACGAAGACTTACCAAAATGTCTGTGGGTGAAGTTTTTGAAGAAGCTTTGAGTGACAGTGATGATAGTTCTTCATCATATTCTTCTTCACCAGAATATGCATCTTCAAGCTCTGGAGAAACTGATGATCCAGATTCTTCAAGCTCAGAGACAGATTCTGATTCAAGTTAGGAGTAGAAGACAAGGGTCATAGAATCCACAGATATATAATTTTCGAATGTAAGATATTTACTCTATGAGATAATGATGGATAAATCATGCTGTCTGATTCACTTTTACCTGATGAAATATTCATAAGACTAAATGCTGCCTATCATGCTAAAGTAATGGGCCCAATTTTGTTCTTTATGATTTAGTCTCATTATATTAAATGTTCCAGTTTTATTTTCTTATATCATGTCAGAATATATTGATGTTGATTTTACACAAGGATTTCCACACAAGGGCGCTCATTGCATAAGCGTGAGCCTTGGGATTATTTTGTCTCAAAAAGTTCTTATAAACATGGGTTTGATCCTGTTATGTTTATAATGAAACACATAGTGCATTTAATAAATATATGTATTAAAAGGTATGCCTATTAAGTCGGTCTTTTAACAGTATTAAGTGATTGTGGCATTCATGTTTTGACTACACAGGGCATACTTGTGAAAACAATTGAAGTGTAGCTTGCCATTCCTGGAGGTTCAGGATCAGCAAACGGGTAATCTGCAATGTAGCTATGAACTGCCACCATAGTATGTACATATTTACCCTTTATTTTTTTAATAGGCCTTAGATTGATGTGGTTAATTGAGATTTGGCTCCAATGGCCAAGGTTCAAATAATGGAGGTGGTAAAATCGTCAGAGGTATTTCACTCATGACTTAAGTACAATGTGAGGAGTTCTTAAAGTGCATTTCTCCATCTGCCTGTTTAGACATTAAACTATAGTTTGGCAACTTACAGTTAGAGTTGTTAAGAGTAGGCATGCAGGTTAGAGTAGGCTGTAAATGTTGAGTTTCTCACCACTCTTTCTTCTCATTAATAGTCCTACCTCTGTAAAGTATCCACTTATTTCGAATGATGAAATTTCATCAACTCTTGGTTATATCATGTTGGTGATATTTTCTTTTTTTTCAAAAACTGTATTGGGAAATTCAGGGTGCTTTAGCCAGGTGTTAGGACTGAAAATCTTTTTTCATCTGGCTTTGAGTTGGGGAGAGTAGGTGATGTAACTTAAATCTTGAGGACTGTCATACCACACATTGCTGCCTAATCCAGTTTCTATTTGTGAAGGAGAATTGATTATATGGTTGAATGATAGAGGAAACTTAGTGAGTATATAGTGGTGATACCTCCTGAAATTGTACCCTAATTATTATTTATCATGATTGTGGATGAACACTTAGGAAAGGAATGTGTCCTCTGTTTGGCAAGAAGAATGGGTATTTTTGTTTTCCAAAATCTACCTCTCTTAACTTTTATGATAATATTTGGAAAACTAGGTGATTACAGGTTGCCCTGAATAGATATACAGCACACAAATTTGACTCTACTCTTGAAGTTTTCTGTAAGTAGGTGATTCATTTGAGAAAACAACTTGAAAAATTTCTTCCCAAATGACTCTCCTGATCTAAGAATCATGTTTATATTCAGTCTATCTTAGTAAAAGTCCTGACTGCTTTTGAACTACTTGTGACATTGATCGGGAAATAATCACCAGGACCATGATGCTAACTTCTGTGGAATCCTTACAAATTAATATATGATGGTCCCACTGGCAACACAACATGCAGTATATTACTTTATTTTGTGAGGTAAGGAATTTTGTGGTCGAATGCTCCATGAATTCACTTAGCCATGACAGTAACTTGACAGTTAATTCCAAGAAACTGCAGGAGGTGCCGCAACAGAAACTTTTGAAGGAGTCACCCGCTGATTTTTATTACAATGCAACAGTAACAGTATAAATATTATTTGCCTTGCTTCGGCTTTGAACCTGGATCACTTGATGTCCCAGCCGAGTGCTGTAGCCAGTTAAGCTATCAAGGCATCCTCTTAAACTCCAAAATTTTGGGGGCTGTTAGAAACAAAATGTTGTGATGAAATACCGTACATGCAATATCAACATCTTTTTCCTTTAAAGCCCCAAAATTTTGGAGTTTAAGAGGATACCTTGATAGCTTATCTGGCTGAAGCACTCGGTCAGACATCAAGGGATCCGGTTATGGATCCTGGTCAAGGCGAATGATTTTTACGCTCTGAAATTCTTGCATCATAACTTTGATGGAAGATTTTATTTTTCTTGGAACTTTTTTGAATAAAGGTTGATGTGCAGGTGCTGCTAAAGGGTATGTGTCCAACCCATGAAGTCCATCATTGTTGGTGATACTGAAAAGTATTGAAGCTTGAGATTCAAGGTCATTTTTAAGGCAATTTTCTTGGAGAAAGAGTTCTAATCTCTGTTCTCACTCTGTGAGTGCAACTTTAGAAACTACCATTTGCTTAATTACAACTGTAGGTACATGGTTGAGATAAAGTTAGTTCTGTGCCACCTAACTCACATTCAATGACAATTTGTTGAGAAATTTCACCCATCAGCTCTAGTTTGGGAAAGTGATTCATCAAGATGCCTTGAGAATTCACATTCTCCATAATTTTAGATAATTTAAATGGCTGGTGCAAAATAGTGTTATCCCGACATTGGAGTTCATGGGTTCGGTCTGTTTAAGTGTAATTACATAAATATTGATGCTGTTATTACTGAGTGCATGTCAGGGTGACTGATCATAAGCTGTTATATTGTAGATGGTTACTTATTACCTTGAGACTTATCTACTATGGCTGTATGCAGACGTCATGAAATCCAGCTACTTTTTCTAAAGCACAGCTAAGCTTACCCACTGGTGAAAAAATATTTTGGCAAATTGTTGCTGATCAGAATCATGTTTACTCTAACTGTTTTACTTGAATTTAGTCTAAACTATACACAGTTAAACTATGAACATTTGATATTAGGATACACTTCATTCTGCTAAAGGTAGCATATAATTATTAATTTTTATGATCATGGGTGAAATATTGTGATGATATTGCTCGGACTGATTCCGGAATTAGGTATTGTTTTTTAATTTTTATGTACCTAGTAAGTGCACTATAAAAAGGTGAATTAATCTCCAAGTGTCTTAAATGGGAACTTAAGTTGACATATAAGTGACCCTGTGAGTTGAAATGTTCTTTGAATATGAACCGTGAAGAGTTGTCTGACTGAGTATATCATGCTTAATTTTAGATTAAATAAGTGCAACTTTGGTCATTGAAATAAAAATTTGGGTGAAAACCACTTATTACATCTGTTATTTTGTATTAAATTGAATCACTGTAGTCGGTGAGGAAAATGCTCGCATAATTCATGGAGTTTCTAGATAGCTTTCTATATGTCTGCCAAGAATCACTTATCGAATATGTTGAATCATCTTTCAAAAGCTGAATAAATTAATGTGAACCTAACCTTTGGAACAATGGAAAATAGCATCATTACGGCTCTCTTGGATTGTGATTGGTGGCTTATACATGGTATATTGAAAGTAAACCCTGCAGTCTATTATTATATAGAACATATAGAAAGATTCTGAGGAGGGGTTGAAGGAGAGAAATGAAAGAAAGTAAAATTCAGTGATCAGTAAGGACTAAGTAGGAAGATGTCAATATAGCAGATTCAGAAGAGTGATTTGAGGATTTGGTCTTGGAGGAAGTTTGGCTCAAGTAGCCCTTGAAAGGATAAGCAAATACAGGTGCCCATTCCAGTGCCTTTTGTTATACACCAGCAGATAGGGCACATGTAAATTATTTCTTTTTAACTTGTAGAGATTGAGAAGTACAAAACCTAAATGCAAAAGTAAGGTTAGCCTCATACAAAGGAGAGGTTTAATGGCATTAATGTGTCAAATATGTTACTCTCTAAGTTTCCAAATGAATTGATAATAATAGGAACACAATTTGAGGTTAAACTTATGAAATGTTGAGATAAAATAAAAATGATAAGATAAAGTTTGGCATTAATATAAAAGGCAGATAAAATTTGAGTGTGAAGATGAAAACCTTCATTCCTTTTATTTCTTTCATTCCTTTTAATAATGCACCAGAGAAATACAAGGGCCGACAATATATTCTATAATGAAGAAATGTGGAGCAATAGTTACAGACAGTCTCAAGAAGACAAATATTCTTCATCAATTTTCCATGGGTTCATTCAAGGTCCATGAAAAATGGTTTTGTGTGGTGTGAAAACATGTACTTTTTACATGGAAAACTTTAATATTCTGAACTGAATTAAGGAAAATGACAATGAAATACTCATGTATTTGTTGGCTGTATCCTGTGGCAACTTTGATCCTTAAGCGAACCATGAATAGGAAGAGCTCTATAAAAAGCAATGGAATGGTGATGTAATTTACAAGAAAGCAAATGCTATAGTGTACAGTCATAGTGCATAGTATTTTTAATGAATTTCAATGAAAAAAAGACGCTTGTGCATGCCATATTTTTTCTGATCATAACATTGTCACTTCGCCAAATATTCGTAAAACATGTTCATTAACATGATCTAGGTTCTTAATAAAATATCTGTTAGGTTATTCTCTCATTACATTGCCAGTGTCACTATGCTGTACTTGTACAATCATCCTTCCTCAATATTGTGTTAAAATAATTTACTATATTTTATTTATTTTAAAACTGAAATTTTACATGATAAAAATTTATATTGTAAAGCATATAATACATTTTACAATAAAATTTACGCAGTACGTCTTGTGGTGCTGAAGAAATTGAGTTTTGAAAGAACAAGCGGGAATCGCAACTCTGCCACTAGATGGTGCAGTATCGACAACGATTTCCAATGTTTCCATTATCTCTGAAACTATCCATAATTTGTCAAAGTCGGCCGTGCAAACTTGAAATCAGGGCTGGAGTTTAAAATGCATTGAAATAGTGCTGTGGATGCATACCAAGTGGAAAATTGTAATCGTGCTGCTAAGCTACGCCGAAACACGTATGTTCAAGGGTCAGGGTTGTGAATTGCTCTTAATGTCAAATGATAGCGATTTAAATTAATGGACTGAAATTTCTCTTTTTGCCAGGGAGCTTGAATTGATGTTAGAAGAAAATGACAGAAATGCGTTCACACCCTACAGCGGGCAGTAAGCATATCGAAAATAAGCCATCCAATTTCATATCAAAAGAGGAAAATGACTTGGTGTTCAGGCTTTTGGGCCCTCGATGTCAAGTAAGTTTATTTGTTTTAGGGTGGTGGTGTCTTTGTCTCGCTTAGTGAAATAAAGTTGTTCCCTGTGCTATCAGTAAACCATTATCAATGTACGTACGACTACAGTGCTTGAACGCATTGTCTCTATTTACTATTTTTTGAATGATGGCGGTGTAACTTTTTCCATTTTAAAGGTGTACACTCATTACTATATCAAAAATGTATTAAAATCACGCCAAGATTGTTTTTAATGGCATAACTTGTATGCGGTGTTCATGAGTTATCTGTTGTCTTCCTATTTGACAATCTTTTCATAAATTTTTACCTGTAGTAGATTCTTCATTTTAGAACTTGAAAACAAGGGAGATTAGAGAAGAGTTTGATCAAGGTTTCCAGTACCTGGTTTTTCACTCTTTAGAAAATGAAATTGTAGCCAACCCCACCTAAAGTTTACGTTATCCCGACTCTCATTTGTTTTCCCGGAGAAAGGAAGGGGAACAGGGTGTTCCTTTCGAGTAGGCATCGAAGGGCGTGGGAAATTTTTGGTCTGCTTGGGTGGTCCACTCGTGAATGTTGTTGGCGATGAATCAGACGGCAACTCTACCCACCTTTATGACTCACATCAAGGATATGTGAATAAATCAGTGACTTGAACACGGCTTTCGACTTAATCATTTTTGTCAGTCGATGAGAAGTATTGAAACTAGTTGGAGAAAGCATTATTTTTCTAATTAATAAGATATGCTATGTTTGTTGTGGAGCAATAATTTCCAGGCCTCTTTCCTATCCCGTTGTGTATTGCCCGTAACTTCATTATAAACTGAAATCTAATGCATACATGCATATATGCCCCCCTCAGCGTCTTCTGATCTGACCAACGCCATCAGAAAGGGATGTTGACATTAAATTAATTCTTAGGATGGCAAACTCCTATTGAAATTGGCCTAGTCATTTGTTTGGTCAGCAGAGTGGAGAGTGGGAATTAATGTTGATCCAAATCTTTTGGCCAAACTCATTCCTCCTAAATGCTATAAATGAACCCACAAGAAGATATTCTTACACTTTTTCTTTGACTTCGGTGTAATTTTGTAGGGTTTATAACCATTTGTAATGCATTTTCATCTTCTTTTCCCTTAGTTCTTCTTATATTTCACTGTCTAGTATTTGAGAAAGCTTATACATAAACCATAAAAACAGTAATCAACCCAAGGGTTGGTTTGTTAGATGATGGTAGAGTTCACCCAGTACTAAGCCCTATACGGGGTGTGAAATTCACACATCAGGGTAAAGGGGCCAGTTCCCTTCCCTTTGCTGGTGATGGTTTCCAAGGAAGATCTGGTACTCAAAAATCACATAGCTTGGGTGGAGCTGAGGGCGCCCATAGAGGCTTATATAGTCAGTAGTTCAATGCTCTACCCCTGGACTACCACGACCCATAAACCAATAGAAATAGCTTTCATATTAAAAGGTAAGTAGGTTATGAAAGTGAAATTTATAATAGATACATAGGTACTTATATAGATTTCACTATTTCATCTTTCTGAACTCCCAATTTTCTCGTTGATGAACTATTATAATATTTAAATCTTGTATGAAGAAGCCACTCTTAACTGTAGTACTCATTCAAGATAAATCTTGTTTAGAAATTGATTACTTCATTTGGGAATTTTTTGTGAAAGAAGTTAAGGTGAATCAATAAACAATTACATTTTATTCACAGAATTCATGGAGTCATTTCTCAATTTTGCGACATTTTTTTATTATAAATAGACATTGGCCACAGCTGTTGTGCAGTTGTTCCTGAGCGAATCACCTGATCACAGAAGTTGGCGAAAAAGAGAATGTGGAGTTTTGTGTTTAGTGAGAGACAGCCAACGTCGCTCATATTTTTTCCGACTATACTGCCCTTTGAGACGCACAATGATCTGGGAGCATGAAGTCTACAACAACATGGAATATAAAGCTCCCCTTTCATTTCTACATACATTTGAGGCAGAGGTGGGTAAATTTTGTCCATTACAACTTTTTGTATTAGTTAACAATATTTCCAAGTACACATAAATATATTGCCAAGACATTAGTCATCAAACTTTAAACTCAAAGGAAAAAGCAGAGGAAGGATATGCCCATCTGTATTGGCAAACTCTGATGTATATTGTATTGAGAACATTCATTTAGACTGGCCCGGATGAGTTTTAGAAGTGCACAAAATTCCAATCCATAATCTCTGTGGTAGAGGAGTGGGTAGTGTTTACATATTGGTCATGTGTACTTCTTTGGCTCATAAGTTTGTTTGCTGTTGCAGGTGTATTATTGGAAGGCAATGATTATGTAAATATTACATCTGTGCATCCAGAGAATGCTCAGATCTTCTCATGCAGAGTTTATATTTTACCATGGAAAGTTTAAACCATGTTCATTTCATAAATCTGACCTTATGTACCATAAAGTCAATGTCATAGTAAAGATAGATCCTTTTGCTATTATAGCAGTGCTTAATTACAAATAATGGACATATATAATATATTCTAATGACTGATGCTTTTGGCCTCAGTAACATGTTTGGTACACAACCGTACATTATAACCTAAACACAGTAATCAACCCTCAAGTAGATTTGATAGATAGACTAGTAGAGTTCACCCAATAATAAGCCCGACAGTGTGTGAAATTCATGCATCTGGGTAGAGGGGCCAGTTCCTTTCCCTGTGCTGGTTATGGCTTCCCAGGAGCACCTGGTATCTGAAAAATAGCCAAGCTTGGGTGAAGCTGAGGGTGCCCAGAGAGGCTTGCTCGGGAATCAAACCTGGGCCCTCCAGTCAGTAGTCCAGCACTCTACTCCTGGACTACCACGACCCCCTACCATACATTATACATAATCCAATTTCTCAGATTTCTCTTTTCTACTATCATGACACATTATACTGGTATGGGTGGCTTCCCATTACTGGCCAGTCTATAAGATAAATGCAGTATCAGCAATTACTCAATTACCTGTATGTAGAACGAACTATGAAACAGCCTTTCAGAAAAGAATGGCAGCCATATCACACTACCAAATAGTGCTGCACCAGTAAAGAAGTCCTTTTCATAATCATCTTCTTATGTGACATTTTGATTCTAATGTCATAATTTTAACTTTTACTCATAAAAAAACAACATACTTTTATCTCCTATTCATACAATGTGCTTCCTTTTTTTGGGAAACGTGGAAATAGTTTTTTTATTATATCTAAAAGTTCATATAATATCTGGTATCCTCCAAGAAAGAATAGGATTCTATTTCATATGGAAGTTGTATTATTCATAAGTATGTGTGGGGACCCAAAAGTAACAGAAATTGGGCCGCGGTGGGGAGTGAAAGGGGGGGAAGTCTTTGTTCGGCCAGTCGTACGTCAGGCTCACACCACCTGTGTCAGTATGTGCAGCGCCATCACTGTGACTGGATCAGCCCATCTGTGAGAGCTGTTTCAGTGAAACAACTTTTTTCATTTCGGCGAAAAACATGATGACGAATTATCAAGATCAACGCGCTGTACTGAAATTTTGTTTCCTGTTGGGGAAATCGGCCGCAGAAACTATTGTAATGCTCAAGACTGCTTATGGGGAAGCTGCCATAAGCAAAACCAGAGTCTATGAGTGGTTTACACATTTAAAAAATGGTAAAATGTAAATTGAAGACTAACCCTATTCAGGCCACCCTTCAATATCAAGAACTGACGAAAACGTCAACAAAATCAATGCCCTCATTCATGAAGACCATCGCAGAACCATTGATCAACTCTGTGAGATGTCTGGAGTGTCATGGAGTTCAATTCAGAGGATGCTAGAGCAGATCTTTGGCACCCAGGCGACTGATGCGCCAGCTCATACTGCCCTCTCTGTGATGCAGTTTTTGGCAAAAAACAGCATGACATCGATTGTCCACCCAGATTTAGCTACTCACGGGATTTAGGTCCCTGTGACTTCTTTTTGTTCCCCAGACTTGGAAGGGACATGAAAGGAAAGCTTTTTGACACTGGAGGCCCGATAAATGAATTTCAGAAGTGTTTCAAGCAATGGTAGCGTTGTTTGGAGAAGTGCATTGTGGCCAATGGTAAACACTTTGAAGGTGAACAAAATTTTATGCATATATATTCAGATCTAAAGAATCTGTAACAATATTCCTGCTATTTTTGGGTCTCCCCTTGTAGTATGTACACAGGTAAAAATGGTGCATAATAATTAATCTAATTATTAAGAATATCTAAGAGTCATAATTTTATGACTGATTATCAATGTTGATTCACAGATATTAATAGGTATTAACAGTAAAAAATTCATATAGAATTTGAAAGATAACTATTGTTTTTTTTTCTTTTTCAGGAATGCATGGCTGCATTCAACTTTGCCAATGAAAATGAAGCCATATTTTTACGGAATGCCTTGATGGAGAAACTTGAAAATATGAAAAAGAAAAGGATGGGTGGTAATGGAAATATTTATTTCAATGCATCTAATTCTCTTATGATCATCATATTGATAGTTACCCATAATTTAATTTTTTGCAATATTGATTTTTATTTCATATATTGATGAAGTCTCAAAGACTAGATTTGAAATGCATTCCATCATGGCTCAGAGATCAGTTTGTCCCAACGTTGCTTCAATATATGTGGGATACCGCCAAGGAGTGTGATAAACTCTCCCCTTGTTATACTGAATTCTTAGTTAATGATCACATGTTTACTCCCCAGATCTGAGTACAAATTACTGAAATTTTTCAAAATAGCACCCTTGTTAATTAACACATTCATGCTAGCACCTCTGTCAGTCGCAGTACACTCCTGGAAGGCATTGAAGGAAACCTTTTTCAAGCACCTCTTCATGGCCCCTTTTATTTTATACAGCATTCCAAAATGGTTGTATTTGTAATGTTGTATAAAAATTCAGGTCACTTTTGCAGCGATCCAAGAGGTCACATGAGATTATCACACGAACAGCTCTCTGATCTTCTGACAGGACCTTTGGCATGCACCTTTATCATGGCTAAATTTTCTGTAAGAATGCTATACACTGCTAACACTCTGGCATTTGGGTGTCGATCATAATTTAGCCTTTCACTTTTTTCACATTTTCACACTTAGTTAGTGGTGGAAGTCTCAGACCTTCCTCATTTTCAATGTCTGCTGTACCCTCCCAGAACATCTTGTGCCAGTGGAAAACCATTCCATGAGTGAATGTGTCATATCTGTAAGGATTCATAACCATGTTCATGGTCTCTGAACCCGATTTTCCGAGCTTAACACTAAGTATTTCTTGTATCATTACTCAGTGGAACATTGCATCTTGAATTTGTGGCATAATCCTTGAACAAAGGTCCACTCTATATGCTATCTGCTCACTGTAATGGCTTGCATATAAAACTGATGCAGGACATGTATGCTTTCTCAAAACCTCTTGTCACTTTTTCTGGCACTCCCTACAAATCACCCCACTCAAATTCTCTACATTGGTGGGAAAAATCGTTTTAATTATTTTTTTGATAGATTCTGTATATCAGCATAGTAATAATGAAAAAGTCAAATCAGTGATGCTGTCTTAAATGAATTGGTGATTGTAAAATATTAATAGTTATGTCTGATTGCAGATCGCCGTTCAAGGCCACCAAGCCAACCTCCAGCTCAGCTTCAGCGAAGGGATACTGGGATGATCCCAGTACCGGGACCTCCGCTACCAAATGGATTACCGGAATCACCCTCACTTTCAAGGGGTAAGAAATCAAAGAATCGAAGAGAGAAAGACAACCGTAAAAAAATCACCAAGGCTGATATTGGACTACCACTTGATTTTCGACATGTGTCACATGTTGGTTGGGATCCCAATAGAGGATTTGATGTGGACAATGTGGAAGATCCCCAGTTGAAGCAGTTTTTTGTGATGGTGAGTACATTTTATCTCATAAAATTGTGGACAGTATGACTACCTTGTTTTTAAAATAAATTCATTTTAAAAAATGTTTCCTAATTCATTATTGCCTTAACAAGTACCGCTCAGTGGCCCAAATATTTGTTGCATCTTATGCTTGGATCATACTTAATTCAGCATTTTGCTTTTTATCTGCATGCATTAAAATTTCAAGTACAGCCGCACAAATTTCAGGAAATAAAATAATCCATTACAGTACGGAATAATGCGGACATTAATATCTAATCGCTGCTTCTCTATGTGAGCATGAAATTTTCAATAGTTAAAATTAAAATTTTGACAAATTTTATTAGATGATTTTAACCACCTCCTCATATAAATATTTAATATTATATTTATTTTTGATCTGTGTGCATATAATTCATTCAGGAAAGGTTAACTATTTATAAATCATCATTCAGCATGTGCTTTCTAGCTGAGTCCTTTCTTCTTCCATGTTTTGTGCGTACAATAGATCTCCTCTGTGGGTGGGCTTTATTCTGTAGTAGGAATCGTCATAATATTGTCTTTCCCTGTGAGACATGGTAGCATGTTATTTGAAAAATGCTTACTCAGAAGTTCATACTCTATTCTTGTGGTATATTTTGCAAATAAACCTTCCACCATTTGTATCCTAAGTGATAGTTGATCAAATTTATGGCTGGTATTTTCTGAGTAGATACTTATTGAATTTAGAATAGTTTTATTCAGAAGCCTTTGAAACGTCTTAATGTTTTTGTCAAAATTATTGCGAGGAAAGTTACAGTAAGTGTCCATTCACACAGGTGATTCTTGGCCCTTGATTCAGTAAGGGATCTATTAATGTTAGAATAATTTGTGCAGTTTTTACTTATGTCAGGTCCTGTAAGTTTTGACTCTAGAATTATGTCCTTACCAGTGTAAACGATAAATGACCACAAATATCCTGTTTGCTTCACACAGCTCAAAGTTGCCATATTTTCATGACTTTAGGGGAAGATAGTATTTGAAGGATAAGTGACACTTTCATGCTCTCAAAGACTCATGAATAGAGTATCTATGTTTGATAAATACATCTCCTAAAATATTTTGTTAAGCTGAAATATTACTGGAAAAATCTCTCTTAGTTTTGGCACTCCTAGATAACTATCTCGACCTTTTTGTCTGCAAAATGAAAAGCTATGCAGACAATCTTCAATCAATCTCCTGTTATATCATCACCAAAACCTGGCATTGATGTGAGCGTGGGCTTCAGATCAATACCCATTAGCATAAACAAACTTTACACAAATGTCTTCCTCTGTCTCTCGTTTCCATGATGTTAGTCTAGATTTAGGTGGTACCTCACCACCTCACTACTGAATGCATTGTTTAATGTCTCAGTTTGTTTCATCTCTGATTGTTTTGACAAAATTTCACCAGAAACAATTGATAAATACTATATCTCTCAGATTCTAAGCCTCTCTTTGAGATCCACAAATACAGTTGAAATCCTCAAAATGCTAGTTTTAATTTGTTATGTTCTCCCAGACAAATTAATTCACTTCACCCTCATCATCATTACCACTGGTGTCAGTTTCCATCTCCATTTTCCATCATTACCACTATTAAGTCAGTTACCAATTTTTTATGAACCTCTGTTTTCACTATCACCATCAATTGATGAGGTATTGTCTGATTTCCCTGACTGCTAAGGTTACCACCTTTTCATTACTCGACAGGAATAACCTTTTTCTGCATATGGAACCCATTATGAGTTCCCTAGGATGACGAAAGTGAACTCTAATTTATTCCTCTCTCTGTGCAGTAAAAATTACATGCTCAGTATCTACATAATGAATTGACTTTTGCAATAACTGCAATGAAAACTGAACAAAAATGTTTTTGTGTTTAATGTATACTGACAAACTACTGTGAGACCCAAAAGCACCAGCACAAGCTAGAGAAAAGTCTGCAACTAATTCTTCCTAGGGGATACACCATCAACACAGTGTTCATGACTGCGTACGCCTTTGTTTATAAGACAAAGAAGATTCTTGTACTTCCTACCAGTCAAAAGGACCTTTCACTTATAAAAGATTCCACAGAGACACCCTGAAACAACAGGTGTAGCATATGATTGAGTGTTGCATCAAATTATTTAATGTGCATATCGTTGCTTTTCCCTTTGGGAATGTTTACTATAGATTATGATCACGTAAGCATTTTTTGAGTTTCATATGGCTTTTAGTCAACTCGTTAGATAAATTTAAGCAGTAATAATGAAATAGAGAAAAAATGAATGAATTTGTTGGCCATTGATAAAAAAAATGTTGTGGATGTTAAATTGGCAAATAAATAAGGAACACAATAATGATTATTTTATAACTTTATATTTTAAGTAATAATAATCAATTTGAAGTCTTCCATTGTAAGTGTATGTGATAGGATGTTGATTGAAGCAAGAGTGGTGATATAACAAAGATAAATGCAAGGATTAATTCTGAACATAATAGTATGTTGTACGACGACATGCAAAAATTCCTGTGGATATAATATGGCATCAAATGGCTTTGAAGGGTTAACAACAGGGTATTACTTAATTTATTGGAGCAATCTAATAACTCAAAAAACTACTGCAATTTTGAGTATGTACTACTGTGACTTCAAGGCCCTTAAATTAAAGAAGCACAGAGTAGAGGCATACAGGACATTTGGTGACAAAGGTGTGTACATGGTAGTTATTCCTTGTAGTATTATGATTCCTATTGTGAATGCTCAGCCCTAAGATACTTATGGTATGCATATTAGGCTGTTCACATCTTCAAAGATTGTTTGGGATTTTTTGGTGTTAGTTGCACTCTTGGGCTTTAATAACTTTGGTGCCTAAATAAATTTAGTTTTACACCAATCTTATGTCATAGCATTCTGCAATAATACATTCATTTTTGTATATTGCTTTCAACTACAGGCAGGTGTTTCTGAGAGCCAGCTGCAAGATAGAGAAACTAGGGAATTTATTTATGACTTCATTAATAGACATGGAGGCATTGATGCAGTCAAGGAAGACATCCATGCCACCCCTTCACCACCCTCAGGTCCTTCACCATTATCGGTAGCTTCGACTATGCCACCGCAATTGCAGGGGCCCCCTCCTCCAGTTCCAGCAAGATTTGTCAATGCCCCTAGTGCCCGAACAACCCATGCTCCTCCCCCACCTCCGCAACAGCCTCCACCTCCTGTACGTACTGGGCCCTTACCACCTCCACCTCCTCCTCCTCTGCGAACCATTCCAAGGGCAGACACCTTCCAACCTCCTCCTGTGAGCCGGACTGTAGGTAAGTCAAAAGCTGTTTCAAGGTCTCTTTATTTTACCATGTTTTTACCTTTATTTTGCATAAAATGTTTTGATTTTAAGGCCAAGTATGTTCATGCTTTGGGTGGCCGGTTTATTTTCATTTATTTGTCCTGGGAAGGCCCACAGACTTTAATTGATGTTAAACCTCTAAATTGTAACTTTTAGAGGGACCAGTTAAAAGGAATTTAAAGAGGTTTAAATAAAATTAATAGGAAAAAGAAAATTTAAATTTTGGTACTGAACAAATGAAATATATCATAAGAATAAAATAATATAATTAGAAGAATGCATTTTATTTTGCACACAGCTATGGTGGTATGTAGGATTATCAATATGAGGATGGAGTGGATAGCACATGATGACTTAAGGGATGATGATGGTGTGTGGCAGATGGAGATTCAGGATGGGTAGTGTTAGGAAGATGGATAAGACAGTGCCATTATCACCTGTGCTGTTCAATGTATATATGTGTAGGAAATATTTACAGAGGCATGGGAAGAACTGGAGAGAGGAATGAAAGTATGTGGACAGTTCATGAAATCAGTTAGGTTTGATGTGGATCAACCTTAGTTTTTGTCATCAAAGGGATTGCTAACATTGCTGAGTGCATGAGAAAGTCAGTGTGACAAATGTTTGGTGAAGATTAATGTAAATAAAACATAGGTTATGAGATTTTCTAGTGGGAGAAAGGTAAGGAAAGGAGAAAGAAAATTAAATATTAAAATAGGTGGACAAAACTAGAGCAGCTGGTGCAGCTAACCCATCTAGGAAGGGTTTTGGGTCAAGATGGTAAAAATAATAGGGATATCAGAAGAAGAATTGCATTAGGCAAAGAAGCTTTCATGAGGAGGAGGGAGTTAATGACTGGCATGTTGGGTAAGGATGTTAAGAAAAGATCAATGAAAATTTTATATGGAGCATGGTTATGCATGATATGGAAACATTGTTATAGATGTATAGGTGTAGATTGTAGGCTTTTGAAAGTGGGCGTGGAAAAAGATGGAAAAGGTAAAATAAACGAAAAGGAAAATCAAAAAAGAATTGCTTGGTATGGTGAGGGAGGAGAGATGGTTGTTGGGAGAGATCTTGAGGAATGAAGATAAGTAGATGTAGAGTATTTTGATTGACGATGGAAAACTGAAGACTATGAGAGGGAAGGAGGTCAGGTAAGCAAGGTAGGGGAGGAAAATAATTGACAGGTTGGACAGGATGGAGGGAGTTACTTGGAGTTGGAGAACAGTTTAGTGTAGTGTAGTGTGTCAGGTTGTGTCTTTTTGAGTGGGGTTGGGAAGTCTAGTGGTGATCAAGTGTGTTTTCAACCAAACTTTACTTAGACTACATAAAATAATGATAAAATACAAACCACGCTATTACAAACAGGTGTAATACTTATAGCAATCTTAAAAATATAAAACTGAAATACATCCTATAATTTAGGAAAAAAAGAGATCTATATTAAAAATAGGTTAGAGATCAAAGGTCATCAGTTCATCTTGTAGGTAAGGTTTCTTCACCACCACATTGTACAGTATATTTTAATACTTTCCAAACTTATGAGGACCCTAAGGAATTAGGCAAGATGTCCTATTTCTTCTTTGCCATTTTTATTTTTCCAAGTTTGTATTTATCATTGTTTTTTGTGGTCTAATAACTTGGGCATGTTCAGGAAATAATGAAAAGACAATGTTACAAGATTTTGTTTGGCTTGTTCTTTTCTATTGCTCTCAGATATTCAATGCAAATGTTCTTTGTCAGGGCAAGTTCCTTACATGCATCAAATTCCTACCAAATTTCCATCTTATGCTGAATTTTCAAAATATTTTACTTCAATGTCTTCTAATTAAAATTCAATATTTATAAATCAAATAGCACTTTGTCTGTGGTAAAGTGAAATACTGCTAATGTTAGGTCATTCTAAAACTCTTTTGAGTTTTTTTTATCTCAAGTGACTATCAAAAAACTGATCTTGCTGGAAAGTCAAATATTTTCCAGGTTTCAGATTAAAATATACTTTACATCTCTGAAAATCATAAAGCAATTAAAGTGAAATAAATATCTTGACAAGCATTTCTTGAATTGAGCAAAATGAAGAATAATAAAGTTAGAACTTACAGAGATTAACTGAACTATGCTCATAAATACTCAAAAGCTCATATTACCTGAAGAGTAGTGAGATTCAATGAAAATTTCTGGTTTAGAAAAATATTTAGTTGTGATATATACTGCAATGGTTCAACTGAATGAGTGACAGAAAAAAGCTAACTGAATGATGAAAAAATTGTATTAAAGTAAAATTTAAATTCAGCATATGTAAATTTGAGATCCCCCTGTTGTTATATTTTTAACCTCGAGTAAAAAGGAAAAACACCTAATTTTGCACTTAAGATGTTTGATGCCTATTTATTTTCATTAAAAATTTACAATTTGTGTGGATTTTTAAAAAATTAGTGTGAATTTTACAAGCTTCAATCATTGAACTTATGTAGAATAATATGAAATAATTCAATAACATATACCGGATGTATGTATAGGTATTCAAGGTTTAGCCATAAACTAATTTGAGTCTAAGAGTGCCAAATTACCTCTCCTAAAAGTCGGTCCTGGTTAAGTATAATCATTTATCAGGTAGACATGGAAAAGTCAGAGCCATAGATATTTTGACAATTGTGATTTCTTCTTGTGTGTGGATGGTTGTGCTATATCTTCTGCATTTGTTATTAATCTAGGCGGAAGCTCTCCTGTGATTGCGCCTCCACCTCCACCTCCTCCTCCCCCACCTCCTCTTGAACCCCCAGTGCCACCGCCTCCACCACCCCCACCTGGGCCTTTGACTCCCGAGTCCACGATGCAGTCATCGGGAGGGGGTGGAGCTCCACCATTACCAATGCTGTCTGATGCACACTCAACACTGATGGATGCTATTAAGACTGGAAAGACCCTCAAAGTTAGTCTACCTTTCTTCTGTGTGCATGCATAGATATTATTTGTTGAGGTTGTGTTTCAATTTCTTTTCAGGTTTAAAGATTTCCTCCAATTTTCAATGACTCTATATCTTGTTAAATAACATTAGTCATTGATGGAATGCCCTCAGGACCTAATATTTGTTACTTTGTCTGAGTGTTGAAGGTGGGGGAGTTCATCCGAGCAAAATTATCTCAAAAGCTTACAGAAAGTTGCTTTTTTTAAGAAGGCATGAACAAAGCTAAGTGCTTAAATGCAAGATGTTAATATGGGCATTATGGAGTATACTACTAATGTATGGGATCCGTACAAAAAGTGTCAAATATATAAGCGAAAGAGAGTGCAAGAGATGGCTGGCCAATTTTTGCAGGACAGATATGGAAGGGAGGAGAGTGTTTCTTAAATGTTAAACATTTGGGTATGAGAATCGTTTAAGTAAAGAAGAGCTTACAGATTAGTGGGAATGTGGGGCATACATGGGACATAACACATAAATTGATCATGGAGAGAGGTTAGAAAACCCAGCCTTTATTAGAAAAGGCAATCATACTTAAAAAATTGAAAGAAGAAAGCAAAGCAAAAATGAATTATTCATTTGTTAATAATCTAGACGAGTGGAACTCATTCTTGAAGAATGATAAAATCCCATGCCTATCAGTGTCAACCAGATTAAATACGGAATCAAGAGGTTCAGTAATTTTAAAGCAATGAATTTTGACCTTCCCTCATATGGCTGTAATAGTATTTTCGAGCGTTTCAGAATGGATAAATAAAAGCAGCATGTGTATACAAAGCGGTCTGGTGCAATAATTTTATCTGTAAATTATCACAGGATCTATGATATTCTGTGGTGAAAATAGGACCTCGCACTGTGTGAAAATTACATAGCTTTGTAGAGGTATTGGTTTGGGGACCAATTTATTCTGTTTTGATGCTGATTTTCATTTTAAGACCTGAGTGGAACAAGGAATCAAAGAAGTTAACCAAACCATCACATTAAAAGTTATTGATGCCAACTAGCATCAATAACTTTTAATGTGATGTTAGTTCAGTCCACTGGTGTTTTTAGTACCATTTGTGAGTGGAGATAAATAATATACTTGGTACTAAAAGAGTCACATGAATACTGTGCTAATTTTTGACCAAAGCAACCTAGTGATTAGCTTACCTACTTTGCAGCATGTGGAGGTTGACAGAAGACCCAGTGCTGATTCGCGTGGGGAATTGCTGGATCAGATTCGCCAAGGTGTTGAACTAAGATCGGTGAGTTCATAACATTCCTATTATATGTTTAATTGGAAAGTCCTTAGAAATTTAGACATGTTTGGCATGAATTACATCAATAATATGAAAAGAGCTGGTAGAACTATTTATAGTGGTATCCTTTACACACTTATGTTTGTAAATTGATTGAATTTACAATAGAATGGTGATTGTCCAGTGCCTGGTTATCAAATAGGCAGATTATTCATTGGTCTCAGCCCAAGGAATTCTCTCCTATCCAAGGACTTCTTCCTTTTGCATCTTAGTGTTAGTGGCTTACATTATATACATTATATAAAATGGAGAAGTTATTCCTTCTGCACTCATAACTTTTAATTGTAAGCTATCTAAAACATTGTTCCATATTAGTAGGTCATGAGCAACTGTGTATTCTTCTTAAATTGATGCTCTTATTTTTATTTCTTTTGGAATGATTAAAAAAGTGACAGCAGTACCCAATTTTGCTGTAAAAATAATTAGAAAACATTGGAGGTGTTGGAATTCTAATTTTGCTAGGTGCCAATCTTTTTAAGGGTTTCAATGGCATTGAAATATGGTTGATTTGGTAGTCTATAATTTTACTGATTCACTTAGAAACAATAAAAATGTGAAAGCTTCATTGTTTATGGTATTGTAATAACTCTTCTTGAAACCATGTTTGCCTAAAACTTTAATTCATAATCACATCTTTTTATTTCAGGTATCTGCTGCACCAAGAAATGACCGCCCTGTGTCCTCAATGGCAGTGGCCGACAGCCTTGCTGGAGCCCTAGCCAGAGCTCTTGCTGAGAGGTCACGTGCTATCCATTCATCTTCTGATTCATCATCTGATGGTGGTGAAGATGGAGAAGATGGTGATGATGATGAAGATTGGGAAGACTGACCAAAAAGTCGAAGCTGCAGCACCATTGGGAGCTCGGCTTAGACAGAATGCAAATATGTATACAAAGCTTTCATCCACTAATTTTTTTCTTCCTGAAGGCCAAAGTATATTTTCTTCTGAACTTGTTGCTGTTTATTTCTTTGTCTGGATGTAAGGAAACTAATCATGTAATAACGTTAACTGATTGACAGTATTTTCCGGGTATGTGCACTACTATTAAATTCAGTGGAATTAGGGCCTTGATTTGGTTTATTTAGAATCTTAAACTCTATGGAATCACTCTTTGGTTTTTATAATACCCCTATATTTAAATTAAATCCATCATTAGGCACAGTTGAGAGGCTAATTGATGATTGCTTTCCATATGGACTGAAATGTGGTTTTAATATGCCTTATAAAATGTCAATAATGCACATAACTTTTTTGTGCGGTAATTCATAGTATTAAAGTGCATGACAGTAGTCATGCATATTGTTAGCTAGGCAGATTGCACTAATATTTTTACACATGGCATTTGAAAGTTACCATATTCTTCTGTAAGTTTAGTGAGAAGTAATATGTGCCAGAAATAGGCCAGTGGAAATAGGATGGTGTTATATCCAGTTAAATCATGTACAAAATAATACCCATTGGCCATATTTGTTTATTGCTGAGGTAAATTACCTTTGAAGGTTAACAAAAGCAATTAATTAAAATTTATATGCATTATGTAGATAAGAAGAATGCAGTGTCTTCCTATAAGTATATTTCCTGGCCAGGAAATAAATCTAGGTTTATAATATCGATAAGAATTTTTTCTCCGCTAGGTCATAATATCTAGAAGAATAGTTGCATTTTTTTAAAACAACTTTTCAAAAGGAAACAATTAATTTATATCAAATGAAATTAACCTAAATTGATTTGACCTAGTTGACTTGTGCTATAGATTAAAATTGTTGTCGAGTAACTTTGATGATTTTTTTTAATGTTTCAGCTTAATTTCTAGAAGTTCAGTTGTTCAGTTTATGTAATATGACATTGTTACTACTCATAGACATACATAACCCTACAGCTCTGGTGGGGCTTGTGCTTATTTAGGTATTGGGCAAAAATGATATCAAAAGACTATATTGTTAAATGTAATTAAATCCTCCCTAATGATAAAATTTATTAGTTGATATATATTTCTATGATAGGTGAAAAGTTATACATGTGGTTATCCTAAATTGTATAACATTAAAAACCTATGTATAGGATGCACTACATCTAAATTTTCAAACCTAAAAAAGGAATGATTTTCCTGAATGGATGTATAATATTTTATGGCTCTTATCTCTACAAATATCTAAAAATTGCAAGCCCACAAAATAATATTTATTTTTGATGGAGATATTTCGGTAACTAGCAAATGCAGTAACACGAACAATTTTTCATACTCTAATTGCACATTTGCCATCATTAGTAGAACTATAAGCTATTTGAAGTGATGGAAATACTCTGGGTATAAACAATGTTCTCTCATTAAAAGAATGCACTTACATTGTAGATAAAAAAATAGCTGTATTTCATAAATAACTTGCTTTATCTATAAGCTGTTAAAGTCACAACTTCCAAGATCTGATTATTTACCTTCTGTTACATCAGCAATCAGTATGACATATCTTCAGTAACTGTGTTGCACATTTGTTGTTCTCTTTTTCCTTCTTTGTTATTTTGTTGTTGGTTTCATCTTAACCACTGCAGGGCAGGATATACATTTCTTCACTATCTCTTCTTCTGTCATTATTCTCTGACCTTAATTAGTGCCAACCTATGGTGATTGTAGACTAAGCATTAATATGTAGCGTGTGAATGAAAGTTTGTCATTTCTGATCCATTAAGTCCATTTCTTTTTTATACATAATTTATCTTCTCTTTAATCTTTGTGTCCAGTGTATTTTTTATTATTTAGCATTTATGGTAGCATTCAGCTTCATATTATGTGCACAAAATTATAGTCATTGTTTCTCAACATTGAAGTGCACTTGAAGAGGTGATAACGTTTTACTCCCTGCATCCTATACATAGGTATTTAGTGTAGGTTGTTGTCTACTGTGTTCACATTGTGGTGACTATGGGTATTCTTTTGATATGTTTCAGCCAAATTTGGAGAAATTTCTTGTTTTAGGTATATTTTTATACCAAGATGAATATAAACCTGAAACATTTGTTTTGTTGTCTGTTCTTCTATTATATTTAATATTTCGGGAATAAATTCAGTTGAAGTGCCATAATCCAATATGCATTTCTTTATTGTAAGTGTTTGTAATCATGGAGGAGAAAATGAGTGACACTGAATTAATCTGTGGAAAAGAACTCTTGACCATCAATGGGCAAACACAAACTTGTTTTAATTTTGAACTACAAGGGCTGTCAATGAAGTAACTTTCAAAAAGTTTCAGCCTAGTGTGGCGGTAGGTAGGGCTAGAGACACCATCCTGGTGTTTAAACATCCCTTCACTCAGGATGCGTTCTGCTGTGGTATTGTGCAGGTTGTTGTTCTTCTATTTTCCTCACTGCAAACTGTTAAAATGTATGCTGCAACAGAAAACCCAGCAAGTTGTCAGCAAGGGCTGTCCAGAAAGTAACTTACATTTTGAAATAAAATATAAATCTAGTGACAAGACAAAGTTTTACTATAAAAATTTGAAAGGCACATCCTTTAACTATTTTTTTACATAATCACCATTCAAATTGAGGCATTTATCATTATGATACATAAGCTTTTTGATTCAGTCTCTGAAGAATTTGCCACCTTACATTTTAACCACTACTTTACGCAAGCATGCAATTATGCATCTTTGTCAAAATCTTGTGTTGAAAGTCACGTCTAGCGAGCAATTCTTAATCATAAACCAGCTATTTTCACAAACATTTTCATTGATTTTCACCATCGGTTCATGTGTCACAAGGCTAGGCCAATCACTGCGCTCCTCATCGTGAACATTGCTGCGGCCATTTTTAAACTAAATGTACCCCTGCCTCACTCCACCTTCACTCATTATTCCATCACTCTACAATTAACGAAGTTGTTTATGAATTTCAATTGACCTGTGGATTTTTGTCTGTAAAAACCTAATATCAGATTGCACTTCACATCTCCTGGGATATTCTATTGCAGTGTACATTTTAACAGTTCACAATGAGCTAAGTGGAAGAAACAGCCTGCACACTACCACAGCAGGATTTGTACTGAGTGAAGGGACATTTAGATAACAAGGTGGTGGCTCTAGCCTCTTGGCATAGCGTGGCAACCGGTAGCCACTGTTACTGTATGCCAAAACATTAGTTACTTTTTGATCAGCCCTCGTATGTGTCTATGTCCCATGGCCAGCCATTTGGCTATGGCAGCCCAGCCCTCTGACTGTTTTTGCTCTGCTCACTCTACCACCACTTATACAATGAATAAATAAAGAAGGAATGCCGTGTCATAGTTGGTTTTTAGATACATTTTAGTTTATTGCTGCATTGATTGCTCTCGGGTATTTTCCGCTATACCTTCTTCTTTCATGGGTTCTAAGGGTGTGGTTTTCAAATAGCTCTAAATTGGAATATTTTAGGAAGTTTTCTAATCAAAATCAGAATTTGGTTGAAAATAAAGTTCATAATAAATTCCTACTTTTGATATTTGCCTAGAATTCGTAATGCATTTGTTTCCAATTCAATTTTTCAAAAGAAATAAATCCTGTGAGCAAAAGGAAATGAATGTAGCATTAATTTCTTCTACTATGTTATGAGAATGATCTCTGGTTGAACCTTGTGAAAAAGAATATCTGCAGAGTGGTGACATTTAATAATTTCCAGAGTTTGAAAGTTGTTTAATGTATGATTCTAGAAAAAACTGGACATTGCTGAATACATCGATTGAAACCTAAGCAGTTTTAGGTTTATCTTTTTACCCAAGATAGAATTTCTGAGTTTTTTGGTATTCTCCAACAAGTTAACCTAATTTTTTTGAATCATAATTATTAGGTCCTGCCATAATTGTGACAACTGCAAAGATGTAGGCCATCATGGGTGAAGAGTAATGACCCTTGCACACTTAAAGTAGGAATTTAAATGACAGTTGATTCAAATAAAATGAAAATTTTGGAGGAAATTTTGGCATTTGGTTATGGAGTGAGTTTGAATCATTTGTATGTTATTAATTGAGTGATGTGATAGATTTATGCCATGATTTTCTTCTTACTTTGATGGCTTTTTTAATTAATATCTTTATTATTGCTTGAATAACATAATTTCATCCTTAGGATTTGGAGAAATCGAAACTTTGGATTTCTATTGGGGGCAGCAAAATAACAAAGATACCAACTTTCTTGAGATAAATGACTTTAATTCCGATCGAGTCACTTCGACTCATGAGTAATGGAAGGACTCTTTTGATTCACTCAAGCAGTCAGTCATTCATATTTCTATCATCCACTCTCACTGTAAACTCCAAGAGTCCTTAGATTCTAGTCGTTTCGAACTCATGGGAAGACTTCTTTGAGTCAGCAGTACCAAGTATTCCCAACCACCAGATGTGCATGAAAGACTTGTGTAACTAATTTCTGATGACTCCTGTCATTACACTTGCTTGAGGGACTCATTTAATGGAATGATTCGTGACCGATCGTCCCAACTTAATGACATTATGGTGCATGCTTTTAACCTGCGTCCCAATGGGTTGGGCATTAGGGGCTCCCTGGATCATCTCTTGGATCTTTCCTGTATCAACTATTATCGGGAGGTAAGCCTTATCTTTAACTGTTAGCATAGATCTTCCTTTCTTACTTCCCGATAAAGATTTAACATTGCTGTACAATGCACCAATTTCACCCTTCCTCTGCAAACTTTACATATCCTCACACTGCGTCTTCCACCATGCTTCTTTTGCTTTATTTGTTGCCTGCCTCAATTTATTGTTTATCTCTTTGTACTTCATTTTGTCAATCTCTGTATTTACATTCTTCCATTTTCTCCTCTCATCCATCTTTGTAATCATCTCATCCATGATCCATGGTTTCCTAGTTTTTTTTGCCTTAACAGTTCTGATAGTGTCTTTTGGGACTTTTGATAACCCTTTCTTGATACATTCCCATTTTTCTTCGATAGTACTTAGCTCTTTACTATCCTCAATAATTTCCTCTATAGCCTGTTGATACTCCTTCCTTTTTAATCCATTTAATGCTTCTACATTCCATTTTCTAACCTCCTGCCTTATCTTTTTGAAATGGACCCTACATTTCATAACAACTAAATTATAGTCAGAGTCGGCATCCGCTCCTGGGAAGCTGTGCGACTTTATCACACTTCCTGTAAACCTGTGTCTAACCAGGATATAATGTACCTGATACCTCTGGGAGTCACCTGGCATTTTCCATGTATACCTACGTCTTTTGTGGTGTGTTGTGGGGGACTACTGTTTAGGCACGAAGAATGACCGTGGGGAGAAAGCAGTTGAGTTCTGCAGGAGATGGGTTAGTCATCACCAACACTTGGTTTATATACCACAAAAGACGTAGGTATACATGGGAAATGCCAGGTGACTCCCAGAGGTATCAGCTAGATTATATCCTGGTTAGACACAGGTTTACAGGAACAGTGTGAAAAAATCGCACAGCTTCCCAGGAGCGGATGTGGACTCTGACCACAATTTAGTTGTTTATTACTTTTATTTATTACTTTTTATTTGCCCAGAGATCACAATACAAAAATACCAGGTAGGTGGTGTTTGTACATGATATAAGGCATGAGGAGCAAAGACACAGGCTCAGTTAAGATACATAAAAGAAATGATGCTCATAGTTACATAAATGTTTGTTACAAACCCATGAACATTGGCTGTAACATGCACTTGCAATATCAAATTCAGAAAAATCATTGATCATTAACATGTAACAGACCATGACCAGTGCTAGAAACTAAAAGTATGAACTTACTGGTTGGGAATATTGTTGAGATATTTGTCAACCGAGTAGAACGTACTGCGCTGTAGATATCTTTTTAATGTATGCCTGAATGCAGCAGTTCCCTTTGTATCCTTGATACTTTTGGGTAGTTTGTTATATAATCTAATGCCTATTTCGTTGGGTCCTAATTTAAATGCTTCTGTTCTTATGTTAAGAAATGTAGCATCCGTTTCAAAAAGATGAGGCAGGGGTAGCGGGTTGAAACTAAATAAAGCCATGGGGTTGGATAACATTCCTACGGAACTACTGAAATGTATAGGAAAATGTGGGAGGTGGAGGCTATATAGGCTGATTCATAGTATATATGAGGAAGGAATCTGGCCGGAAGACTTTGTGAGATCAGTGTTAGTTCCTATTCCGAAAAAGGTAAAGTCTACATCATGTGAGGACTACAGGACAATAAGTTTGATATCCCTTGCAGCTAAAGTTGTTCTAAGGATCATTAACAAAAGGATAGAGAGTAGGGCAAATGATTACTTACGGGTTGACCAGTTTGGGTTTAGGAAGGGGAGAGGTACGCATGATGCCATTGCAGTAATGAGATTATTAATCGAGAGGAATATAGAACACAACCAGGAGGTATTTGCCTGTTTCGTATGATTATAGAAAAAGCGTTTGATAGAGTGAATTGGGAAAAACTAATGAGTATATTGCAGAAAATAGGAATAGATTAGAGGGAAAGGAGGCTAACCTTCGCAACCTGTACATGTCTCAGACTGCTATCAGCTGCGAGTGGGGAACGGGGAGTCAGGATGGGCAGTGTTAGGAAGAGGTGTAAGGCATGGGTTGCCCATTATTACCGCTACTGTTCAACCTGTATGCAGAGGAAATGATCAAAGAGGCATTATGGGAAGAACTGGAGGTAGGAATGAAGGTGGGCGGGGAATTCGTAAAATCAGTTAGGTTTGCTGATGACCAAGCTTTAGTTTGTCAGTCAGCCAAGGGGTTGCAAGCATTGCCGAGTGAATTGGAAATTCAGTGCGACAGTTACGGGATGAGAATCAATATTAATAAAACAAAGGTTATGCAATTTTCTAGGAACAAAAAGACTAAGCTAAACATTAAAATAGGAGGGCAAAACTAGAGCATGTAGAACAGTTTGCGTATCTCGGAAGTGTTTTGGACCAACATGGTCGAAGTAGTAGGGACGTAAGGAGAAGAATTGTGCTAGGCAAAAGAGGGAGTTGATGACAGGGACGTTAAAGTAAGGGTATTAAGAAAAGACTAGTAAAAACTTTGATTCGGAGAGTAGCTATGTATGGCGCGGAAACGTGGTCACTGAAGCAGGATGATAGAGGTAGACTGGAGGCTTTTGAAATGTGGGTGTGGAGAAGAATGGAGAAGGTGAAATGGACAGAGAAGAAAACAAATGAGGAAGTACTTGGTATGGTGGGTGAGGAGAGGTGTTTGTTGTGAGAAATCCTATGGAGGCAGGAGAAGTGGATGAAGGGGGTATTGATTGGCAGTGGGATGTTGAAGACTGTAATAGAGGGGATAATGTTAGGCAAACGAGGAAAGGGCGGGAACATGATAGGGATGTTGGACAGGAAGAAGGGAGGAAGAAAGTACTCTAAGATGAAGAGGGACCTGAGGTAGAGTAGGATACTGGATTTTGTGTAACATTAGGAGTCACAAAATATTTTTTTTTAGCTGTGTCTTTTCAAAAACCTACCTTAACCGGTAGATTACCTTACTAAAAAATATATATATATATGGCGTATATATGTATATATATACACACATATATATATTTATATTTATTTTTATATATGTATGTATATATATATATTTATGTATATATATATATATATATATATATATATATATATATATATATATATATATATATATATAACACACACACACATATATATATATGTATATATGCGTATTAAAAAATGTATATATATATGTATATATATATATATATATATAACACACACACATATATATATGTATATATGCGTATTAAAAAATGTATATATATATATATATATATGTATATGTTTGTATATATATACATATGTATGTATATATATATGTATATATATATATATATATATATATATATATATATATATATATATATATATATATATATATCCTAATGTTGTTTATCTTCTTACCTGTAAACTCTGCCCGTCCTTTTACATAGGCCAATGTTCCACACCACTTAACATTAGGATTAATAACCACCGCGCCTCGTGCAATCCCTCCTCCCCGTCCGCGGGTCTCCCCATCCCTAAACATGCTTCCCATCATAATACCCCTTCAACCAGTGTTACAATGTTTCCGTCCTAGCGTCATTTCCCACATCCGATAACCCTATAGAATTAAAAACCCTTGAATTGGCATTCATTTACATCTGTATGGCCTATCAGCATCCGGGCCTCAATGTCGTTCACTGATGGGAGTGGCCTAAAATTGTTACTTCCACCCCATCCCTCTCCCTTTCCTCTCCCCAACCATTCCTTCCACCCTTCCTTCGCCTCCCGTTCTCCCCTTCCCCTGGCCCCCTTCCCTTTCTCTCGCACCCCTCACCTCAACAATTCCAGCAGTCATTACTTCTATATCTTCAGAGGAAGACGGATTGTTTCCGTCGAAATATCAAGAAAATACGTGTGAGTGTTCTCTTTTTTTGTGTTTCTATATTATGTGTTACTGTGTATTGTACTATATATATATATATATATACACATACACACATACATATATATATATACACATACACATATACATTTATATACACATATATATATATATATATATATATATATATATATATATATATATATATATATATATATATATATATATATATATATATATATATATATATATATATATATATACATACACACACACATGTATGTATATATATGTGTGTATATATATATGTGTATATATATGTGTATATGTATATATATATATGTGTATATGTATATATATGTATATATATGTGTGTATATATATATATAAATATATATATATAAATATATATATATATATATATATATAAATATATATATATATAAATATATAAATAAATATATATATATATATTTATATATATTTATATATATTTATATATATATATATATATAGCTAATACTATACATCGCTCTTTCCAGTAAACGAAATCGTTTTGATTTCCTTTGCTTCCATATTTTATTACCCCCACCCTCAGAAAAGTTGGTACAAGCGAACAAAGCATGGGCTAATGCCGCTGCCCTTTATGCTCCCTTGTAACAAGCACCCTGATCAGGAAGTCTAGTCTCCACCATAAATTGCGATTGCTCCTAACTGTCAGGGACACTACTGCATTAAACCCTTCATCCTCGTTTAAGGGAAGATTTTCGATATTCACTGCACTGGAAGTTGAGTACAATGCCTGAGGTGACGGGGTATAACTATCCAACACAGCAGTCTTCCGCCGGAGGGCTTGTTTACTCTGCGAGGAAGGATGAAGCGCAATCTCAAAGCGCATCGTGACATGGAGGCACCTAGTGAGGGTATTGAGCTGCAATGCTACTGAAAACGCATCATGGAACACTAAGAATCATATCTACCAACCTGCGACGTACGTGTGTTAGGAAAATATGTATGAAAGGGGTTCGTTAAACGCAAGAAAACTTGTGGAGGTGATTCAATTTCAGTATATATTTTAGTCTCTAAATATGTAGAATACCTGTAACCGTTTTCGAACCCTTAAGAAGAAACGCATGAAGAACGTAGCTTAAGTTCACAGGTGTATAAAATATTTAATTAAAATTATTAAAATGATGAAAGTTCCTTATTCAAGAGAGAAGTCTAATAAAATCACTAATTAACACATGAAATATTTATGATATCTGAAATGAGGAGATGCTTTTTTTAAATGAGTCTACGAGTTGTTATTTGTTGATACGACAGTAGATTGACACGGGTAATTATTAAGTGAAGTCTTATTGACCTATGCGATGGCACTTTTAAAAATTCTAGTTTTTTTGAGCCCTGTAAAATATCTCTTATCAACCAAGAGTAAAAGACAATGTGAATGAATAAATACAATGAATGAAATATATCCTCACTTTTTCTTCTTTACATTTTAGCGATTAATTTTTACATTATTATAGTAAATTACACCTGAATGAATCCATACTTTAAATTTATTACTTAAAAATCATATTCCTCTATGAAATTGTATACTTTTGTACGAGGGTCATCCGGAAAGTAGTACCCGTTCGTGAAATAAAAAGACAAAAGTAAATATTAACAAACATAAAAAATTTTATTTGAAAGAGGATACTTTAAACTACTTCTCAACATAATCTCCAAGCAAATTAAGGCATTTGTCATAACGTGTGACAAGTTTCTGTATTCCTGCTGCATAGTCCTTCGCCGCCAGCTCATTGAGATACGCGAGGGACCCATCTTGCACAAATTTTTGCATAATGCAGATGGTGTTTAACAATTTCATGAACAATTGTTCGAGAAACATTGGGAAAATGCTCACAGATGTCATCAATTGTGACGCGCCGATCGTTCCTCACGAATTCGTCAACTGAGCTCACCAGTTGGTCTGTAATGACAGACGGTCTCTCCGAACGCTCATCGTCGTGTGTGTTTCCCCTCCCCATGTTGAAGTTGCGACACCACCGCCGAACAGACGACTCGTCCATTACATTGTCTCCATACACCTCCTTTAATTGGCGATGAACATCACATGGGCGAACGTTTCTTGCATTGAGGAATTTAATCACTGCCCTCACTTCACAACTGGCGGCGTTCTCAATTTTTTTAAACATTGTAAACAATCACAGAAACAACACAGGCAATGCTAGCGTCACGAAACTTGGCTCAGAGAAGGCAGACAAGCCACTGAAGCTATCTGACCTCGTCCAGCGGCTACTCGCGTCGTCAGCACTTCATACGGCACGAACGGGTACTACTTTCCGGATGACCCTCGTAACTGGACTCAATGAAATCCTTAAATGCAACTATTGCTTTCGTTGCAAACAACGATGTGACGACTCGCGTTGCATGATACGAAGGAGTTACAAGTAATCCATTAATTGAGAACAAAATATTGGTAGTTGAGCTCACTTGATATTCGAACGAACAATTTTTATTTAACATTAATTGAAACAAAAAACCGCGGAGAATACATTCGAACAGTCCTCAGTTATTGTCGGTGGCGGAATTAAATTCAGGGTGGGGTTAGGGTGCTAATGGTAAAATCTTTTCCCATTTCGGCAACACCTGGAAAATAATGGCCTGTTAAGTTTATTCCTTTTTGTACTTTCCAAAATTGAGTACCTTTTTTTAAAGTTTTTTGAGCGTACTAATTCTGTTGAAATTAATTTTAATCCCATTTTATACATATCTCTCCTCATCCTTTCTCATCCAGTCTTTCTGCCCAATGTCAGCGACGTATCTGACTGAATGCAACAAACAAGACGTGAGAGGCATCGCAATCAATTTTCGCTTATAGTTAAATCCTTTTCCCCTCCGGAAACACCGCCTTTCGGAGGAGAAAATGCATCGAAGGATCAAGAGTCATGCAAACACGTGAAGACTGAAATAAGTGCTTCTGCCACGTGATACCGTACATACTTGTAGATGAAGAAGAAAAAGGAGAGAATCATCAAAAATCTCGCCAGATGGTTTTTGAGTAGTCCCTGAACATTACGTGAGCAGCAATGAGGGGTCATCGGAGATCATGCGGGACGATTCGGGAACAGAAATGTAAACGTAAATTCAAATGGGCAAGCGTAGAGTACCATCAAGTTAAAATCTAGGGAGGTAGTAAAAGAACAATGAGATTTTATCCTGAATCGATTCCCGGGCACCTTAACTTTCCACCCAGTGTTCCCTTTTCAGGAATTACGTTATTTTTTGCGTCCATGAAGAAGTTGAAATGTCTAGGTTATAGAAATCAATAATATTGCTCTTATTATTAATATTGAATTTTCGGAACATGCCCTATATATATGTAAATTCACCAATCTAAGATTGTTCCTCTCAATTCGTGACATGGAAAAGGCAAAAATTCCTTAGTTGCGAAAATAGAACATTTTCTGACTGCTGACGACTATTTCTGTAAACATAGGAGATACTCATGCTTCTCCCACCAAGGACAATGAGGAACCATGGCACCGCTGCAATGCTTTCAGAGATGTCATTCGCATTCACACGTATCTACGAGCGGGTGCACACGTGAACATTTCGGGTGCACAGAGGAACAAGAAACGGGAGAACCTTTGTCTTACCTGAGGTTTATAAGGATTGTCCCGCTATGGGAGTCGTGTAATTGGAGATACTGGCAGAGCGGTGGTGGTTGGTAAGAGGTGGGCGTGGGTCGGAGGTGGTTGATTCGGGGTTCACCCGTAGGAGGAGACGAGGGGAAGGGGCATCTGTCGCGGCAATATCGGGTGCCCTAAGGGAGGGAAGGGCAAGGGGGACGGGCTTCCTGGACGGGAGGTTTTCCTTCTTTTGCGGGGAGCTAGGCGGGGGATGTGGGACGGTCGCTGGGAGGGGCAGTCCCCCTTCTCTCTACCTCCAGGGGTGGGATTCAAGTATTTAGGGGGTCTTAGTAATTTTTCTCCATGTTCCAAACTTTCAAGCAAAAACCTCTTCTATTTTCAACAAAATATATCTATTTCACAAAAATTTAAAGAACTTAGACCATATGGAAGTATATTTTCAATTTGTTTGGAAACAAATGACCATTCTGCTTATCTCTTTCCTCGTCCATACTTCTGTCCCCAGGCTCCTTAGTGAATAACATGTGATTCTGTAAAGGATAGAATCATCAATTTAATGCTAGAAAATAGTAATAAATAGAATCGCATTCTTGATGAAAAAGTAACTTTACTCTAAGAAAATTATTCCGAAGGAGATAATCCGAAAAATGAGTCATTTTGGAAACAAATCAACAATAAAAGAAAAATACAGTGAAAGATGGGACATGGCAGGTAGGGAGAACCAAGGGTCTCTTAGATTTCTCTGGAGGATATGATAATCCATCCAAGCTTCTTCAAATTATCCAAAATTATTTAAATGTTAACATTTGTGGTTTAATGTACTTACCATTCACTCATTACCAGAAAGAATCAATCTCCTTGCTGAGGCCTTTTCAATCAGGAAACATTCTTTATTGCTTAAAACCCAAGGATTATGAATGATGAGTAAATTATAGAAACTTCCCTTCAGAATAATCCGAGTTACTCAAAATTCACTTTCAGCGTAGTTGAACAAAATGCATTCAACATTTCCAAGGTTGCTGCAAACAAATGTATTTTTTATTTACATTAATTAAACACACGCACACACTCACTTACATATTTATACATAGTTAAATCCCATTGTTTCAAACTTGGAAATCACATTAACATTTATTTAACTTTAGTTAACGACAAACAATTTAAACAAGAAAAAATTGCAACGCGAATTTTTCCATAATTTTGCGTTACACCAAAATGTTCAATATAACGCTCCATGATTTGGCAAAATTTAACAGCAAAGCATTTACACATCAACTATCCGTAGAATTTGCGTCCATGAATGATTTGCAGATTTCAGCTGACCAATCAGAATTTTAGTGAAAACTTTACGAACGCAGTTCGTAAGCAGAGCGATTTATACCATTCATTTATACAAATAGAGTTTAAAAGTTGTATAGCCGAGCTGAGCATCATAGAAAAGCAACATAGCATTGCTTGAAGAGAAATATTTCTTCCTTTGACTTCAAAAAAACGTGTATTATGGATTTAAAGGACTTTTTGGTTGGGTTTTCGATGGCATCGAAAACTCTATCGTGAACTTCACTACAAACAAGATACCATAGACCCGCCCTTTGGACAGTTCATCATTAACCATGGCCAAAAAGCCTTTCAGAAACTTAAATATCACACTGAGCACTACTTATTCGTTTTCTTTGCAAATTATTTGCTGAAAAAGACATGAACGTCGCTAACTTCAAAACATTCATAACATTAAGTAAAAAGTCATCCTCTTCTTCAGTTTTAAACAGTCGGTTTAGGACTTCCAAGACTATCAATTGAAGGTCCGTATTCCATGCACAGTCCTTGAAACCATTTGGTCGAGGGTCTTTACTTTAATTCAGTTGAAACAGACAAATTGATAACGACAACAAGTGCATTTTTTCAATTGATTACATCATTAAATGACACTTCATTCACTTATCGACATATGGAACACGTCGAAGAAACGCAATTCACAAAATAAAAGAATTCCGTCATACAATGATCTCGATGATCACATTTACGTACTCCACAACCCTGCTACCTTGGCATTTCTCTCCTGCTTTCACGTCTTGACTACATTCTTTTAACTTAATTCAACTTTTCTGGCACACATCTTTTACATCTTGAATATCTTCTTAACTTTTCGCTCAGATTACGAAACTGCAAAGAAACCATGACTCACTGAATGAATCGTCGTATCAGATTTGCTATTATTTTCTGTTTCATTTGGAATGCCAAGAGGATAGAAAATCCGTACGACTAGGCATTCATTGAGACTGGCGAAGCAATTTGAAGACATTGAATTCTGTTTTTTTTAATTTCCTGTTTTAACACTGACCTGCATGCTGAAATTTATTGGTCACGGTTGTCCATTGTCACTACTTGAATTAGAGTTGACCTCAACGCTCGATGCAAACGAGCTCTCTCTTACCTCTACGAAAGAAAACTGATTGTATTCCTTTGAAACCCACACTGATTCGACTGTTTCACTTTTAAAATGAGATCCATTATCTTGCATTCCAGCACTCTCATGCCAAGTACCCTCATTGCCTCTTTCTCCAGCAATCTCGTGGAAAATATCACTCGGTAATAGCACAAAAATGTCCTTAAACGTTTGATAAGAATTTCAAGAAATATATATATATACATGGTGTTTAGACGCACTAATTCGTTAAAAAAAACATGTCCCAAGTTTTTTTCTTTGGGTTTCAGCTCTGATAAGGAATCAACTCGAGGACCTCCAGTCGACATCGGGTCTTGGAAAACGATCATAAAGACTAGTCGGTACATGTTTACCGACGCACCACATTTAGTTATACACAATTAGTTACATGAATTTAAGAGTATCCCTTTTTTCGTCCGCATCACTCGGAATGGCAGTAATTCGTCCGTCCGTTCTGGCGACACACACAAACGCACGAAGACGTCTTTCGTATCGTCTCTTCTTCTTTCCCCAACGGCTCCTTTCGACCAGGGCGCACGTGACTCACGCCGAACTCGTCATTATATGTCCGCCCTGTCGTTGGTACTCGGTCGGTATCCAGCCATCCTCCCGCCCGGCCCCACCGTGGGGCATATCCTCGTGGATCCGTTGTTGCTCGTCCTGGGATACTGCAAATCGGCGTAAAGGTTGCCGTACGTCCAATCAGCTCTCCCGGCATAACCCCGGCGATCGCCGATCACCATTGTCCCAAGATACTCCCCTCCCCAGCTACCCCTTGGTTGCTGGGAGGAAACAGTCAAGTCGCACAGAAAGGGGAAAAGAGAGATTATTTCAGAGCCGTGTTAGGATATAACTTCTTTAACTTTTTGTCGGTGGAAAATTTTTAGTTCTTTTTCACACTCGTCTGTGCGTTTTTACAACTGGTTATTAGAGAAGACCCATCTCGAAAGGAGCATACCAAAGGAGCATGAGAACCAAATTTCACTTAAGAAAACCGTGCTAATATTACAACTTTTTTACAGTCGCGAAATTTTAGTCATTTTCCGGGCACATTTGTTACATTTTTACAAATGGAAACTACAGAGGTCACATTTGGACAGGAGTTTATTTACCCAGGTGATAAAAAAGTCCACTTAAGTAAACCACCAAGTATGATTACAGAGCACTGAAGTTCACCCAACAAAATTTTTTAAGTGTTCAAGAACATAAACTTATACTTACCTGAATATCAAATAAAACAACACCAAGGCAACCTAATATTACGATTAATATTATCTTACAGCGCAAGTACACTCCGCAGCTTCTTCATTGCCACTTGATTCACATTGATATTTTTTATAAAAAAATATTTCACATAACACTATTAAAAAAGTGGATTTATCTTATTATCTCTTAACGAACTTTAATTTTAGCAGATAATATTTTCTTCTTTTTGTATCATAGTGTATGAATGCCATGCCATTCAAGTAAAATTATGTCTAAATTGAAAGTTAAATAAATGACAATAGTTCATTGGAAGATTGTTAATAAATTAATTAAATTTAGAAAAATGCTAATTTCCGGAGAATTTTCCATCAAATAAACTATTACTTCAAATTCAATAGAAGCAATAGAATCTACCATAGGGAAGGTGTCTTCAATATACAATTGATATAGTACTGGACTTCAGTCTACATTCGAGAATTCGAATGCAGCTGAAGCACCTGGCAGTAATCTTAATGCGTCAACGAAATCGACCTTTCCCGTCCGCCTTAAAGCCATTTCGAAGTAGTTTCTTGAGTAAACCGTGATGTTTACGTACATCGAATGACTGTAGAAGGAACAGTTCTGGTAAAAACTATGTAAAGGGAAATATACGATATTTTTTTTAAATTTGCACTTTCGCGATAAATTTACGCATGACCTTTAGTCAGTGGAGTTGAAACTAAAACCAGTTTAAATGTATTAAAAATAATCTTCTGTATTTTTATAATATTAAAATGAACTTAGAGCGAGAACGAAAAAATGATATTGCATGCACGTACGCAAAGAGGATTTAAAATTTTTCATGATATAATTTCGTTTACTCAGAAAAAGTACTTTTGAAGTCTTACATCTTTGACATTTATTAATTTATGAATCTTGGTATTTTCCCATGACAATTTTTACTCAAAATATCACTGGTTTTCCAGTTTCTTCCGAATGGGTAGACTCAATCAACATGATGGACAAAATTCTCAGACCGTTTATGTGGAAAGAATATTGGTAGAAGTATTAATAACTCAGAAGTGAAAAAAATCATCACAGTCTTCGCACGGTCCAGCATGTACTTTCTTCTCTGGGAAACAAGAGCATCGCCAAATATAACGGGCAATGGAGGGCAAGCATATCATCGCAGATATTATATAATCTTATTTGCTATCCCATGAACAAAGTTCAAATGAGCCAGGATTAGTGCAAAATACGCCTCTTCATTTTTATGCTACAAGATTACAGGTAAGGAGAAATGCAAAATATTTAGTGCATAAAACCATAGTCAGGTTAGAACTCCTGAAACTAAAAATATGAAATCAAAGTGAGTGGGTGATGAATTGTGTACCCACTTTATACAATTTATGTCAAAGCAAACCTGTACAAGTAAAAGTACTTTGAATGACAGCAAAGAAACCTCACAGACGTGTCTCTGGTGAGGGAACATGCTCTATTGGGGTAACTAAAATTTGATGAATGAAATATTTACTGATGCGTGCTTCTGAATGTTTGTGGAATTTATTTACAGTGGAGATGACGAATGTGGAAAGATTTAAGTAAAAAGATAAATTTATAAATACAAAATGATTAGGTGTCACAAAAATAGTCACATAAAAATTTAGCCAAATATTCATTAATAACTTTTCACAGATTGCCCATTCCCGCATGCTCCGAAGAATTTTGCGTCTATGACTGTATGTGCTGGTGTGTAATCGAAATATATACGTTATGGGATGTACGACGTGGAAAACACAGCACTATATTACCTTCGGATAAATATCAGATAAAATGCAAAAAATGTAACTTAACGTGTTCCTCGCAAAATTTCTAAATATAGAACTTTTGCTTTTAACTAGTGATGGCGTAATCGAAAAATAATTTGAATCGAGTGAAATCACCATGAAAATCGAATTTTGAATCCAGATTCCTATTTTATCAATAGAATGGTCGAGTAAAAGTGAAATAAAATTAAACATTGTTAATAATAATTTCAATTCATTAGTTATTTCCTCTTTTTCCTCCAACGCTAATTATCATTCAAGTAATAATAATATAAAAATACCTGGTAGTATCAATATTAAATTAAACAAAACATGATATCTATCACACTACTCTCCATTCATTTCAGCTTTTATTGATTCAATCTCTTGCAACTATTATCAAACAATATACGATTTAATTCGTTAAGAACAACTCGTACACAACTCGCACTTTACTCTTGGTCACATTATGCCTAAAGTTTTACATGCTTCTTTCCCATTGATATATTCTGAAATGATTCTCGGTAGGGTATAAAAATAGTTGAACGATAAACTTTAATTAGCGTAAACATTAAAATGCATAAAGGAAACTGCAGGGAAAAGAGATATCCATGCAAACCCAAACATTTTTCTCTCATCTCGCACTCAACGTGATACTTTTCGTCATTAAATATTTAATGGTGTCACCAGTAACTTTGACCGTCGAAATATTGATTTTTCGATGCCTTTATGCATAACTGTCGAATATGCGGTACCCACAAACCAAATGTGATATCACGATATCTTATAGTGCTAAGGCACTAAAGCACTATTTCGTTGCCGCAAATCTTGAGCATCTCAAAATGTAACACTTTTATTGAGGAAAATAATGAGCAATTTTCTAGATGTAAGAAAAGATCACATAGAAAATCTTTGTTGTGATCATTGCAAATTATATGGATAAATACAACTCGAAGAAAATAACCATATTCTAGTGGAATATATTGTTAGGAATATGAATGATTAAAAAAATACGAAGAAATATGGCATCTCGTTGCCTAAAGCAACGTAATTAAGAAAATAAGTTTATTATTATTCTAGACAATACACCGGTTAAGGTAGGTTTTTTGCACAGACACGCGCTTCCTTTTTTCTCTTTCTTCTACTGATTTCTCCCAACAATCCCCTCTCCTCCCCCACCATACACAGCACTTCCTCATTTGCTTTCCTTTCTGTCCACTTCACCTTCTTCATCCTTTTCCACACCTACATTTCAATCACCCTTCTTCAATGGCCATGTTTCCACGCCGTACATTACTACGCCACAAAAAAAGTATTAATGAGCCTTTTCTAAACACGCTAATCCCTGTAATTAAATTGAACGCTCATTTGCCCAGCGCAGTTATTCTCCATGTCCCTACTATTTTGAGCAAAACGCTTCTGAGATAGGTAAACTGTTCCACCCGCTCAAGCTTTTAAAGTCCCAATTTGAATATTTTACTTGACCCTTCTCTTTCTCAAAAACTACATAAGCTTCATTTTGTTTACATTTATCTTCATTCTTAGCCTATCACACTGAATTTTCAATGTAGTTAGCAATACTTGCAGCCCCTGGACTAATTGACTAATTAAGGTTTGGATCTTCTGCAAAACTGATTTCATTATACCCGACCGACCTCATTCTACGAAATTCTCCAGTTCACCCCAATCTTTTTTTAACCATTTCCTCCGTTTACATGGTGAAAAATGCGGGTGATAATGGACACCTCTTCCTAAGACTGCCCATCTCGACTCTCCATCCGCTTCTCGCATCTAAGCAATCCGACACTAAGCAGGTTGCAGATAAGTCTCCTATCCCTCCAATCTATTCATATTTTCTGCAATATATTTTTTAGTTTTTGCCAATTCATTCTTTCAATCGTCTTTTCGAAATCTGCGAAATAGGCAAATAGAACCTGATTGCATTCTATGCCCCCTCATTACTGCTATGGCGTGCCTCTCCCTTTCCTGAAACGAAACCCCGTTTTGTAACCGTTTAACATTTATTAATCTTTCACCTCATTTTCTCAATTTACCTACCGATGCTCTATCCTCTTTAATCCTCTATCCTCCCCCCACTAACCACATTTTTTGTCTACCTCCCTATGTAATTTATTTTTCAAATTTTATCTCAGCCAAAATATCTTAAAGAAGCCTGAAAGGATTTCTGGAGAATGAGATTAGGAGTACTCCAGTCAAGAAGACAACGAGCCAATCAATGACCACAAATCTTTTTGAAAGATACACGTACGAGGGAATAGAGCTTACTTTTGACGTCGACGGTGTAGTAGGGATCCTAAAGTTCTCATATCAGCACACTCGAACGGGTATTCAAATGTAGGAAGACAAATTAGTACACTCCAGCAATGATATGCTTAATATATCGTCCTCTAATAGCATAACTCGCGCTTCAGCAAACTAACGGCTATGCATCGAAAGCCTGTTTTTGCACTCATAAAATTTTACCACAAATTAAAAAGTTAAAAGGTTGTTTCTTGACTTAACAGATATTATCACACCTCCAAGAATTAATTTTCACATTGAGGATATAAATGGGATCCCAAAAAATGCCGACACATTTGCATTCTCAAATAAAGGAGGACAAATTCGTAGACTCCAGCACTGATAGGTTAAATTTCTCTTCCGCTTATAGCACAATTTGCGTCTCAAAACGCTTACGGCTACGTATCGGAAATATTTCGAAAGTCCTTACTGGACATGCTTGTGTTACTACATATTTACAATTATAATTTGCCCAATAAAAAGTAAAAAGGCTGTTTGCTGGTCCAACACACATTATCACTCCTCCAAGGAGCCAGCTGGAATAGCATGGTATAAGGGGGTATAGACTCAGAAAAGCTTCTTCTCTGCATTCATCCTCATTCCTGAGAAGGTAAATTTTCTGAAGCATAAAACTCTTCGCTACACACTAAACTTTTTATATATTTTTTCTTCTAGTCTGCAGTCTAGTCCCAGGCAGTAATTTGCTCCTTTCTTTCACTAGTTCTTTTCAAAATCTCTACACTGATATTCACGGCTTCGCCCAAAATAGTACCCTCTAGCGAAAATAGTTCCACCTGCTATAAATTATGTTCACCCACTTTACTATTAAAATTAGCGTTCCTGAATAAAGAGAATCTTATTGTCACCTGCGTATGCTGGGGATTGGAAAACAAATGTAGGCATTAGAAGGGGTGCGATGAGGCAGAAAACATGGCGAAGAAATTAGGCGTGACCAGCATTCTAAATTGGACTGCAGAAAAAAGACTTTTTCTCCAAATAAAGCAATTAACAGCAAAGGTTACTTCTCTTTCTCTCTCTCACACAAAAATATCCACTGACTTGCCTTATACAATTCAGGTGACATTTTAAAAATTACTGAAAAGTTAAAATATTTTTATGACGAACAGTATCACAATTGAGAGACAAAATTCGTTTTTCTGGCGGTGTCCTCCTTGTCAGTGAAGATTTGTGGACCCGCAGATTATTTTTAAAACCATCCTCGTAATTAAGAAAACACCCTCTAGTTTTAAAATGAATATTCGCTTTGACTTTAATTTTGAGATTTTATTGTAACTTATGTAAATATAACTGAGGAGCATGTCAATTTATAATGATAAGGTGCTAAAGTGAGGAACATAGATGATCAAGAAAAAAAAGTAAAATCGCATATTAATTTGAAATCGTAAATCATGCTCGAATAATCAGCCCTATGCATTCAATAAAGGGGATCGAGATGGTGCGGGGGCTAACGTACTGGCTTCCCACCCTGAGGGCGCGGGTTCAAATCCCGGCGGTGTTGAATATTTTTCAGAGGTATCTCGATCCCTACTTGAGGTGCTTTGTGGAGGGCACTTTGAGTGAGTACGCCGTCCGTCGGATGGGACGTTAAGCCGCGGACCCCTTGGCGCCTTTCGTAAAGAGTAGGCTAATGCCGACGCCGGGTTTCTGTCCACCCTTCATCCTTTCCTGTCCTTCCCCTATGGCGCAAATGACCTTAGCTGTCGGTCGCCTCCCCTCAAAACTACTACTACTACTGCATTCAATAAATCCTGGAACAAACAGTAGTATTTAAAATGTAAGAATGAATAGAAATACGTTTGAACATTAAAATAATTTATATTTTTTGATTAATTGAAATGGCCATTGGCGTTAAGGAAAAATAAAAAAACAACCAAAGGACTAAAAGTATTATTACATATATAAAACAGATTTCACTTCAACCTGAGCATATAAAATTGATAAAATAGGAATTGGTTTTCTATATTCAAGAAAAAAGTGGACTCGGATTCTGTATTCGATCAAATTTGGGGTACAACACATGAATGTGATTCGCAGAAGGTGACAAAATCCTCACTAGGATTATAACATTAGTTTCAATTATGTTAAGAATTAGAATATACTAATAATCAAATATGGGTTGACATTTGATCAGCTATCACGATTAGTGCATGTCGTGTGGTGGACTCGTATGTGTTAGGTATATCCGCACGAAATAGGAAACTCAATATGACTCTTAGGTGTTTCAGCACTGTTATTGGCAATATCGAATTCAAGTAGGAACCAAGTTTCTATTGCCATCCAATCCGATTATAGCATCAGATAATCGAATTAATAAACAACTGAAGAGATGAAATCAAGTAAAAAAAATGTTAAATATAGCTGTGTTAAACCATGGTCAAGATATAATGATGAGTGTTCCACGATAATATTTTTTCTACCCGTAATTGGAAGAGACTAACTGGGAAGAGTCGAACTAAAGTTGAAATAATATCTGTTGATAAGGATACTTTAAATGTTGAATGGCGATTATTTCCTAATTAGATTAGCACATGCTAATATATCATAATGGGGTGTAGCACTATTAACAGACACAATAAATCCAATTTCACAGTAATCACGCTCATTAGTCCAAGTCGTCGAAGGACATGGAAGTTATAGTGTTTCTATTTTTTGAGGATTATATTTAGGAATTCACTTAGGCTTTCTAAGTGACCTAATGTGAGCATTTTTCCATAGGAAAAGTAGAAAAGACAAATTTAGGCAAAATGCTTGTGGTAATGGTAACAAATATCAAATGAGCGTCTTCACGAAGGCGGGAGCCTGTAAAATCGGGTTTGATCATGACCTCTTGACTCATGAGCACCGTTTTGGTTTTTCGAAATATATATCTCAAGCTCTCTCAGTACCAGATATATAATCAAAAACTTCAAAAGTGATATGTGATCCGTAGACCTGAATGCATAAGGAACAGAGATTCCTATGCAATGTACACGATCTCGAGTCCGTACAAAATTGTAGATGTTTCCTTCTTCGTTCTCGAGGATTTCCGAAGTAAAAGCAAGCGGTCCCCCATCCCTCCCGCACCCTAGTTAATTCCCTTAGCCTCCACCACCACCACTACCCTCGTGCCAAATCCCGTGTGCTTCTACTCACTGAAGCAGCCAATTAGCTCCATCCCCCTCCTCTGTCAAGAGCGCCGTCTCGCGTTTGCATCGCGAGTTAATCGTCAGACGGTGGTGGGAGGCGACATGATAGAAGGGGCCATCCTCACCTTCTTCACTGCTTCAGGGGTGGAGAATCCGCCTCCCGCTGCAGGGCTGCCACCTTGAGTCCCGATTCCGGGTCCCCCCTGGCGGCGGGAGGTGTCGAAGGGAGCTTGGGGGGACTTTGTACCCAAAGGTTGCCGTCCTGTGAGGACTTCCGACCCCGCTTCACTGAGGTCACAGCGCGGTGAAAGGGAGAGAGATTGAAAGAAATAAGAATGACATTTTTAACAGCCACATAAAATTAGGGGCGAGGCATATAGAAGTTTCTTAAGGAATACTAAAGAAAAGAAATTAGAGTTAGCCATAGGAGATAGATAAGAGATGGATGGTGTAATACAGAAGTTTCCAAACACTTTTGATCGACGACTCCATTAACATTAAAAAAAAAACTAATTGGCCTCCTTTGAGTGTCATTTTAGGAAATGAGGCAGGAAAGAGAAAAACGGCTAATTCAAGGGATGAATAAGAACTCACGTGATTCTAATCAATTCTCACAAGTGCCGTCGGAATGTTAAGTTTATCATAAAATATTGATCAATTTGTTGTTGCTTTTACTAATTATCTAAGTTTCCCCGAATACTGTACACTAAGAGAGTCGCAACGCTCTGTTTGGGAACCGCTGATCTAAAGGATTAAGGAGTCACCTTTGGGACTTTCCGCCGGAAATTACTCCAAGGTTATAAGATAATTAAATTATTTAATTTAAAACAGTGGAAGTATAAAAGAAAATTTACAAACTTATATTGAACTCAGGCCATCATAAAAAACCTTTCTCGGGTTGCCCAATAAGCAACCAGCTTTTATTGGTGCATGTAAACGTGTATAGGTAAATCTCATTATACACACAGGGTACTATTAAATTAAATATAAATGTTTTAAGAGTGAAAAAAGTAATATTAAAGAAAATCTTTTATATACGGCCAAGACTCCTGATCAATGAAAAATCAGTAATTCTAGCTAGAACTTCTGCTGATACCAAGGAGATGCTTGGTTGTTTAGATGCACGTTTATATCAAATGAATAACCTTTAGCCAACCATTTGAAATATAACAATATTAACAAACGGCACGCGTTCATGCGTTTTTCAAGGACTTCTTGGAAAAAATAGACAAAATCAGGCAAAATTTTCGTCGTCACTCACTTTTTCGTCATAACCTAGAGAGAGAAAGAATACTCCTAGAAAATATTTGGTGCAATTTAAATTTTGTTTCCAACAAATCCAAGGGAATTTCCGTATTACTGTTAAAAACCAACAAGCAAATGCGGTGCGATGCAGTGTTATTTAAAATTTCCTCCA